>NW_028186914.1:18501-24680 GCF_003343005.1 Rhea americana
TTGCTTTGCGCGGCATGCCGGGAGGCGTAGTCTTCCGGCACCGGGCTTCCGGGAGGCCACCGTGGTCTGCGGCGCATGCCGGGAGGCGTAGTCTTCCTGTTGGTACGCTGCCGGCCAAACCCTGCAAATAGTTWACAAGACTCAGGGACAAGGGAGAGAGGACATCGTGAAACAGTAATGTGAAGGACAACCGGTTCCAGCCGAATAACCTCAAGGAAACCACAAAACTTAAAACAGTGTGAAGAGTGAGCAAAACAGAAACAGTAGAATAACCTAGAGTAACCTGTAAGTTCATTAAGGCTTATTAACATATTAAATTACACTGCCCTAACTGAACAATGAGATGATAATGATGTGATAATGATGTTACTGCCTTTTCTGCTTCTTTTGCTAGTTAACAGGAATGTTGAAGTGCAAGCGTGGAGTGAATATGTGATGTGATAAAATTGTAACCAATAGAAAAATCTCTACCAAGTACTCTCTGAAAAGCATATTTATAAATAAAGAATGACAAAAGGAGAACGTGTGCTAGCTTTGTGGATCTACCACCTACCACCCATCTCTGCGCAGAAATGAAATAAACAAATCTGAACCCTGTGTGTCTATTGGTCACTTGCACACCGGGTAAAAGAACCCAATTTTGGGACAACATTCCCCTAGTGGGCTTCAGGGAGATCACAGTGCACCTCTCGAGGTGCCAGGAGGTGCAGTTCTGTGTTGGTGGGGCTCCCCCCAGGCAGCCTCGCTGTGCTTGGTGGCAACCAGGAACCGTAGCTCCGGGTGCCTCTGCCTTCTCCGCCCCGCAGCAGCGGCCTGCTGTGTCCATTCCTTACTGGATGCGTGCTACTCGCACGAGAGTTGCCGTAGGTCGTCGGGGACGGTGGAATTTTCCTGTTTTTTCCTGGTGCAGGGCAGGAAGCATTTTTCATCTCTGGTATGACCAGGTAGGGTTGTCCCAGGGGCTGGGGCTGCCCTTCTTAGCAACGGGAGAGGCAAGCAGGAGTGCTAGAGGTGGTGCAGGCTCCCGGTAGTCACAGCTTTGCTCAGGATTGGGGCTTGTTAGGCAGCAGTGGTGCTGGGAAGGCTTGATGTAGAGCTGACCTGTTATGCAGCGTAAGAGAAAGTCCTCAAKGGAACGTGACCAGCACTCTTTCTGTCCCAGGACCCTAGAACAGACTGAGAGACCCAGGAACACCCACATTCAGGTATTTTTAACTATGTGGAAAGAGCCTGCTGGAGCTCTGGGCACAGATACAGAGAATCCCCAGTTACCTGGAGCTATATGTATTTTTCTTTACAAAGATGCGATGCCTTGCTGCTGCCGCTGCCTTGCTCGGTGCCCAGGTCTGCTATGTTCAGATCCACTCTTCTTGTTGCCCTCTGCTCTATCAGAGTTGCCGACCAGACCAAAAGGGGCGTGCGGCTAAGGCTCGGGCCAGGGCGTCTCGGCCRCCTGCTACAGGACAAACGGGAGGGGGAATCGGCAGCGACCGGACGTGAAAGTACGGTCGGATGAAAAACAGCTGCTTTAGAGGATTAAGATGTAGGGGCAACTGAGAGCAGTGGAAACGGTAGTATAAAACGATGATGAAGAAGGTGTGTTGTTAGAGGCAGTACAGTGGAGAGGAGAGGGAAAAATTGATCCTATGATGAAATAAAAACTATTTTAAAGAGATATTTGCTTCTTACCCCTCAGGTTATGAATTTGCATGACTTCTGAGAACTGTTCTTGTCGTGTCGTGTCCCAGGTCACAACTACCCGGACGGCGATCCCCAAGTCGTCTGCCGAGACCGCACGACAGCTGACAGCTGCCTGTGGAATGAAAGCGAAGGCCAACGTCTCGGAGGTAAGAGGCAGAGTCCAAGCAGGAAGATTATGGCAGGTGAGTTAATGCCCCAGAATATTCAATTTTTCCCCTTGTCTCCCCAGGACTCGCCTACTTGCTCCCTGGCTCCCCCAGGACCTATCCATTTGCTTTTAGGTTTGCTCCAAGGCACTCTTAGTTCTCTTGTCCCTTCAAGATTCTTTGTTTCTTTCTAGTTCCTGCAAGATCACTCTGCCATTTGGTGTCCGTGGACATTTGGGTACCATGAAGACTGCTACGTTTGTCCTCTCGTCCTATTAAGTCCCCTTTCTTTTCCCTTTAGTCCCCTCAAAACCTCTCTGTTTGCTATTGGTGCATCCCAGAGCCTTTGTTTTCCCCCCTAGTCCTCTCAGGATGCCTCTCTTTGCTCTCTGAGCTTCTTAGGGCCCATCTCACTGCATTTTAGCCCCATCAGAACTCCCCCGATTGCCGTGCGCTCCCCTCAGGACACCTGAGTTTGCACTGGGGACATCCCAAAATCATATGCGTTCATTGCACCTGTTCAGTGTGCACTAGAGCCCTCCTTTTCCATTGGCTACACCATAGAGTTCTCTCTATGACCTATCCCTATGACCTTTCTGTGTGCCCTCTAKCCCATCAGGTCCCCCTTCCTTCTAGTCCCCTCAAGACTCTTCTGTCTTCCTTTGTTGTCCCTCAGAACACTGCGTCCTCTAGTCCGCTCAAAACTGATCCGCTCTCAAAATGGCTGGCATTCGTTGTACTCTAGCACCTCTGAAATGCCCCCAAGTCCTACCTCAGCTCCTACTTGGGAGTTCTGTTTCTCTCGGATCCTTCTGTTCTCTTTGTTTGCTTCTTAGCACATACCGTAGCCCTCTCTCCTTTCAGTGTGCCTCGTGCCCTCTCAATTACCCTCTACTCCCTTCAGAACCCCTGTGTTCTTCTGTTGTGCTCCAGACCTCTGCACCGCAGTCCCATCAGGACCCACCCTTTTCCACTTTGGCGTGCCCCGGTGCCCACCGTGTGCTGTCTGTTCCCCTCAAGACTCCCACATTTGCCCTCTAATCCTCACAAAATGCTTCCTTTGGTCCTTTGACTCCCTAATGACACCCCTCCACCCCCTGCCGTGAGCCTGTGGTGCGTACCAGAGACATTCTTCCGACAAGGCATCCTAGAACCCCACGCGTGCCCTCTAATCTTCTCAAGACTCTTCCGTTTTCCAATCCGATTAACTTAAAACTGCTCCCAAAGTCTTCACTGTGCCCTAGAGGCCTCTGATGTCTAGTTCTCTTGGACTGTTCCAGTCCTCTCAGAAGCCCTCCACTAGCATTCATTGCACACCAGAGGCTCTCTTGGGCACGTAGAATCCTTGGGATCCCTCTAGTGCCTTCAGAAGCCCTCCTGTAGCCTTAGTAGTGCCCCTAGAGCCCTCTTTTGGTCCAGCAGCTCTTGTTGGACTTACCCAATTCTCTCAGTACTTCTCTTTYGGCCTTCATTGTGCACCAGACCTTTGCTGGCCCTTTAGCTCTCCAAGGACCCCTCTAGTCCTATCAGGACTCCTCTTTTTACTTTCACTGTGCCTCATAGCTTTTCCTTTTTTTTTTTTCCTTGACTCCTAGGCCCTTTACACCCCCCCAGTCTACTATAGGTGCCTCTTGTGGCCAAAATTGTGGTTGGAGCCACAGTGTGGTGGATTTGGCTCTCTAGCTCTTAAGACCTCTCTTTTGCCCTCAGGACCCTTTGGGACCCTTGTTCCCTAGAGGCTTCCCTTGGTTCCCTAACCCTCTTAGGACACTTCTAGTGAACTCTGGACCCCTCTTTTGGCCTTCCTTATGCCACAGAGGCCTATCTGGGTCCTCTAGAACCATTAGGACCCCACCAGTCATCTCTGAATCCCTCTCAAGGCCTTTGTTGTGCCCCAGAGCTGTCTTCTGGCACTCTAGTCTCCTCAGAAGCCCTACAGCTATCTTCCTYGTTCTCCAGAGTCATTTTTCTGACCCTCTAGACCCCTTAGTCCTTCTCTAGTGTGCTCTGGATGACTCTTTGCGTTCTTTCCRCACSAGAGCTGTCTTCTGGCCCTCGCCACTCCCTYAGGACCCATCTAGTCCRCTCAGAAGACCTCCCGAGGCTTTTATTGTGCCCCGGAGCCCTCTTTTGGCCATCCACGTCCCATAGGACCCCCCTCTGCCCCTCAGAGCACCTCCTGACTTCTCTCTTGGTACCCAGTTTTTATTTTTTGGCCACCTAGTCCCCTCAGGAGCCCTGTGCTCTGCTCAGAACACGATCTGGGTGCTTGTTGTACTCCAGAGTTATCTTTTGGACCCCAGGCTCCTTAGAAACTGCCCAGTCTCCCCAGAATCCTCCCAGATTTCTTCCTTGTTCCCCAGAGGCTTTTTTTTCGGGGGCCAGGTAGACTTCTTAGCACCCCTCTAGTGCACTCTGTATGACTCTTTCTGCATTCTTTGTGCCTTACAGCTCTATCTTGGCCCTCTAGACCCCTTAGGACCCCTGTAGTCCCCTTGGAATCCCTCCAGAGCTCCTCTTCCTGCTCTGGAGACCTCTSTTGGTGCTTCAGCCYCTTTGGCAGCCCTCTGTTGTGCTTTGTCCTCTTTTTYTGGCCTTTTCTTTCCCAGCTGCAGACCTCTGTTGGCCCTCTAGTCCCCTTAGCACTCTTCTAGTCCCCTCAGAACCCTTCCAAAGGCCTTTGTCATGCCCCAAGGATGTCTTCTGGCCCRGAAGTCCACTTAAGACTCATCCTGTCTGCTCRGAGGCCCTCCTAAGACCTTYRTTATAGCCTGAAGCCCTCTTTTGGGCCATCCACATCCCATAGCATCCTTCAGATCCTGTCTTGTTACCCAGTTTATATTTTTTTGGYCTCCAGGTTCCCTTAGGAGCCCTCTGGTCTGCTYAGAACACCTTCTGAGTGCGTGTTGTGCCCCAGAGCTGTCCTGTGCCTACTCCCTAGCTCCATTAGGAATCATCCAGCCTCCTCTGAACCTTCCTAGATTTCTTGCTTCTTCCCTATAGTTTCTTTTTTTGGCCACGTGGACCACTTTGTACCCCTCTAGTGTGCTCTCAACTATTCTGTTAGGCTTCCTTGTGCTCCGGAGCTCTTTTATGTCTCTCTAGACTCCTTAACGCTCCTGTAGTTGCCTCAGAAACCCTTTCAAGCTGCCCCAGAGCCCTCTGTTGGTGCACTGGCTGCTTTGGCAGCCCTCCTGCTATGCTTTGGCCTCCTGTTTTGACCTCTCCGACCTCCGTTCGCCCTCTAGATCCCATAGCACCCCTTTTGTGCACTCTGGACTACCGTTTCAGCCTTCTGTGTGCCCCACAGCTGTCTTCTGGCCCCTCAGCCCCCTTAGGAACCCTCTAGTCTCCTCAGAACGCCTCCAGCTATCTTCCTTCTTCCCCAGAGTCATTTTTCTCACCCCCCTAGACTTCTTAGCACCTCTGTAGTGCACTCTGGATGACTATCCAAGCCGACTCTGTGTCCTAGAGCTCTGTCTTGGTCTTCTAGACCCTCTAGGAACCATCTAGCCTGCTCAGAAGCCCTCCTGAAGCCTTTGTGCCCTGGCGCCCTCTGTTGGCTATCCGCATCTCATAGGATCCCCTCCTGTTCCCTTAGAGCACCTCCTGACTTCTGTCTCGTTAACCGGTTTTTATTTCTTGGCCACCTAGTCCCCTTAAGAGCCCTCCGGTCTACTCAGAACACCTCCTGGGTGCTTGTTGTGCTCCAGAGCTGTCCTGTGATCCCCCAGCCCTATTAGGAATCATCTAGTCTCATCARAATTCCCCCAGATTTATTGCTTGCTCCCTAGAGTTTTTTTGCACCACGTAGACACCTTTGCACCCCCCTAGTGCGCTCTTGACTACTCTTTTARGCTTCTTTGTGCCCCAGAACTGCCTTCAGGTCTTCCAGCCCAATCAGGACACCTGTAGTGTCCTCAGAATCCCTCTAGAACTACCCTTCCTGCCCTGGAGCCCCTTTAGCACCCTTCTCTTCTGCTTTGGCCTCTTCTTTTGACATTTTATCTTTCACCTGCAGACCTCTGTTGGCCCTCTAGCCACCTTAGCACTGCTCTAGAGCACTCCGGATGACTCTGCTGCAACTCCAGCCCCCTTAGCAGCCCTACTGTCTCCAAAGGAGACCTCCAGATATCTTTCTTGTTCCTCAGAGACGTTTTTTGTCCCTCTAGATCCTTAGCACCCCTCTCGTGCACTCTGCGCTACTCCTTTTCCTTGTGCCCTACAGCTGTCTTCTAGTCCCTCAGCCTCTTTAGCACCCCTCGACTCCCCTCTGAGCCCCTCCGCAGGCCTTCGTTCCGCCCCAGAGGACTCCTTTGGTCCTGCGGCCCT
>NW_028186914.1:26651-28299 GCF_003343005.1 Rhea americana
GGGGACCTACCTATTCCACCTAGCAACTGCATTTTCTTAATTACTCTAGGTACTACGCAGGAAACACACCTCTTGGGAAGTACTCGCATTACAGAAGCAGGCTTGTTCCGGGAGTTTATTTTGGTATCTCACTTTACCCTACAGGAAATGGTGTCCTGCCCAAAGAGCTGAACTGTATGCAGGTCTGAACCAATTGACTGTGGTATAATATTCCCTTTAAAGGTTATGCGGAATGTTGTAATTTTCTTCCAAAGCAGAAGCAGAACTGGTTTGTAGTTTTGAATGCAAAGGCTAGAGCTAGTTAGAGTAAAAAGAAGTTTAATAACGTACCTCCTGGTATCATGGAAATAGCAGATGAAGTCTCAGCAGCAGAGTAGATAACTCTTTTCATCAAAAAGGTTTATTGATCCTTTTTGTAGTTTGCATTCTGAGCAGAATAGAAAGACCTGCTTCTGCCTAGCCCTATGTATTTATGCCTGCCAGTGCTTTGCTCCTCCCCTTCCAGGGGCTTGTGGGTAGGGCGGTGGGCGGGCCTAGCGTTACATAAAGGCAGGCTCTCAGCCCCGGGGGATCATTCTGGCTTTGCTCTCTCATGGGAGTAGTGCTCTGGAATTGCCTTAAAATARCAAATGCTGTAAATAACAGCATTTGAGGAAATAAAACCGCCTGCAAAATTTATCGCTGCGTTTGGAGTAGCAAGGGTCACGCCTTAACGTAAGAGCGACGGGACGGCCGAACGCAGAGACGCGAGTACGACGGAAAGCCGCTCGTACCCCGCGTTTTTTCTCTCCGGTCAGTGTTTCGGTACGGGGCGTTCAGCGGCGGAAAAGGACTTCCGGGTCTCCAGGTATATCTTCTGTTAAGCGTCCTTATTGGGTTCTGGCGTTTCTGCGTTTATTGTGGAAGGGTCCCAACTTCGTCGCTGGGCTCTTCCCAGATGATGAGACCTGAGAAATTATTTGCTCCTCTTTTAGACTGTGAACGAAAGGAGACAGCAGCGGTTCTCAAAAAGCATTTTCTCCTTCTTTCACAGCCTAGGCGGCGGCGTGTTGCGTAGCATCTCCAGTAATTCAGATGCGTGCGAGCCGTCGCTCTCGTCGGCTAGTCTGACGGCTTACTTGCTGGATGCGTTGCTGCTCCTCAGAAATACTGTCAGCCCTGTCAGGGAGATACTGTTTGAGATTTTTGTAGTATGTAGACTTGTAGAAGAGCGTAGACTTTATATGAAGAGAGAAGGAAGCTCCCTCCCTCCCTCCCTACCACCGCAGTACGATGAGAAATGTAGTCGTCTCATCGGAAACGCAACCCCCGCATAAGTAAGCATATGTGCTTCAAGAGCTCAAAAATCAACCTACATATAGCTAATCGACTCCCCTCTTTTCCTACCGAAGCATTAGGGCCGAGCAGGAAGAAACCGCTGGACTTCCCTGGGCGAGCGGCAAACGATTTGCAKCGTTGCCTTCCGGCGCCTTTCTTATATTTGCGCCCCCGAACGCGCTGCCGCGTACCGTTTCGCGGCTGTGCTTCTGACCCTTACTCYGGCTTTAGGGGCCGCCCGCTCTGTTTTTTCAGGTGCCGTGCGGCCCTTCCGAGAAACGGCTGAGCGTTTCCGGTGAGGCGGAACAGGTGATCGTACCGGTGTTTCAGT
>NW_028186915.1:0-3756 GCF_003343005.1 Rhea americana
CGGGGACCGAGCGGTCCGGCCCAGCAGCCGGCCTCGCCTTCCAAGAGCGGCCGTAAGAGGAGGCCGGCGCGGGGTCTGGACCGCTTCCTCGGCCGGCGGCCTCCGGGCCTCTCCGCTCGCCTCCTGGCTCCTCCCAGCCAGGAGCTCGGGCCAAACCCCGTGGTCAAAGCCCGGCGCTCGCTGCTCCCAGCTGGCCTCCAGCCCGCGCCGGCGGGGAGCTCCCAGCCGGCCGCTCCGGCGCGGGATCCCCGGCGGCCGCTCCGGCGCGGGATCCCCGGCGGCCGCTCCGGCGCGGGATCCCCGGCGGCCGCTCCGGCGCGGGATCCCCGGCGGCAGGGGGGTCGGGGATCCCTGCTGCACGGGAAGCGAAGGGCCGGTGAGGGGAAGAGCTCGCTCCGAAGGCGGATCTGGTTCAGCTTCATAAAGAAGCCGGCTTGGGAGCTGCTAATGGGGCTTTCTGCGACACAAATGTAATTAAGCAATCCAGAGCCGCGGCGCGCTCGCCTCGCCCTCCATAGGTAATGGGCCGCAAAGAGCTCTGCCGCTGGCGCGCTCCCGCTGCTCGGCGGCCCCGGCGGCGAGCCGAGCGGCGACGGAGCCTGCAGCCGTGTGGGCCGGGAAGCGGGCCGCCTTCGGAGGAGGAGGCAGGGCCGCGCGGTGCCGCTCACCTGCAGATGTCCAGGGCCTTGCGGGCGTCTCCGGAGACGGCGGAGACCTTGCGGGCGCAGAACTGCACGGCGGAGCCGTCCAGGACTGGGTCACCAGCCACCTGCCGAGGAAACGAAGCCCCGTTACGCTGCCGGCGCGGCAAACAACCCCTCCAGGCAGCCCTCCTGCGCCGTGGGCTGGGGCCACGCCGCTTCCCGAGCCGCTGGCCCCTTCCCCACCCCGGTGCTGGCTCATCAGGCCGCCCGGCCCCCGTCTCCCCCCGTTAACGGCGGCGCCAGCACCGCGAGCCTCGGCCGGGGCCGGATGGCCGCAGCACCCGCCGGCTTCGCCCGGAGGTCCGGCCCCGCCGCCGCGGTCCCCACCTGCTTCAGGCGCTCCTGCAGGATGGAGGYGAGCTGCTCCTTGGTGTACGGCGGGAAGGTCAGCAGCTGGGGCCGGCAGCCCGGCCGGGCCTGCAGCCGGGCCAGGCTGCGCTCCGTGAGGTCCAGGGCGTTGGCTGTCCCTGCGGAGCACAGCGAGCCCCTGAGCGCGGCGGCCGGAGCCGCGCGGGCTCGTCCTGCGGAGCTGTGCCTGGAGCGCCGAGCGCAGCTCCGCGGCCAAGCTGCGCCGCGCTGGACGGGACCGACGCGGCCGCGCGGCCGACGCTCACCGATGAGGACGAGCCTGGAGCCGGGCAGCCAGGGCCACTCGAACACGGTGTAGAGCACGTCCTGCCCTTTGCTGTCCAGCTGGTCCATCTCATCCAGCACCAGCAGGCTGCGGAGCCGGAGGAGAGCTCGGGTCAGCGCCGGGGGCGGCCTCGGCGGGTGGCACATCCGCCTCGCCGCGGCCCAGCCCATGGGGTACGGGCCAGCCTTCCCCACCACCTCCGCACCCCGCCGTGCACGCTCAGAGAAATCAAAGCTCCTAGCAAAACCCTGCACGGGCGCCGCAYGTCCCGGCAGGCCAAGGCCACCCCGAGCTCCCGGGTGCAAGAGGCAGCTCCGGCGCGGCAAGAGCGCTCCCCGCGCAGCGCGGGCGACTCACACCATGGGCCCCTTTGCTGTCAGCTGCTTCTCCAGCTTCCTCACGATCTCCCTCCCGGCCGCCCTGGCCGCTGCCTGCAGGCCCAGCTGCTCCGCGATGGCTGGGAAGACGGCCTGCGAGCTGCTGAGGGACATGCAGTTCAGCACGACGGTTCTGCTCCTGGCGAGCTCGCCCTGCCAGAGACACGGGAGAGCTGCAGCACCGGCAGAGCCCGGCAGCGGAGCGGAGCCGCGGCCAGGACGCGCAGCTCCGCGAGCCTGGTTCRCGCGGGGACGCCCGCGTCCACCCCCGTCCCACAGGGCGATGCTGCGGCGAGCTCGAGCTCTCCCACGCTCGGCTCCTGCTCCTCGCGAAGGTCCCTCCCTGCTCCCCTCTGCTCCGCCAGCCCCCCAAGCTGGCACCCGCCTCGTCCCCCCCATGCACGCGGCTGGGCAGCCTGCACCKGACCCGACACCGAAACAGGCTCTGCAGCAGGAACCCAGCAACTGCTGCATGCGCAGGAATAACGCTGCATGCAGGGACGGCGTTAACCAGCCAAGGGCGTCCTGCTTCCAGACCGAAGCAACTGAGCTACAGTGAGTGGAAAAAGCTATTACAAGAGCCCAGAAAAGCAAAACCTCCTGTCGCTCCAAACCACTCGTACAAGCTACTCCAAACCTACCAGAAACTTTCCACCCTAGCACCAGGCTGCCCCAAATGCTCCCCAGGCAGCGAGACCGTGACTACTAAACGCAGGGAAAAACACCAGCCTTGCAAAAGCTAAGCTTGTTCCAGCTTCAGCTGTAGCAAAGACCTCGGCCCCTGGAGGAAAGAGCCCCCCCAGGCCGCGACACACCTTGCAGTCTTGCAGGACCCTGCTCAGACAGGCGGTTTTCCCCGTTCCGGGGGCTCCCGAGATGTAAAGGCTGCCGGGTTTCTCCCCGCAGACGTGCTCTTTCAGAAATCGCTTGATGACACTCGTCTCCCTCTCCCTGGCGTGGAGGCAATCCGGGACGGCGGTGTGCAGCACGCGCTTCGCCTGCTGGTAGCAAGAGCCTGCGCTGGGAAAAAGAGGCATCGGAGACAGCTCCCGCGCTCCGGGGGGATCCCGCCCCCTCCGCGCCCCGGCGCCCACCTTCCTGCCGGAAGAGCCGGGTGCAGGCGGGCTCCCGGCCGAGGTCCGCGCTCCGGGGGGTCTCCTGCCCCTGGCGCCGCGGGGAGAGGCCCGGGTCGCTCCGCTTCTCCGGGGAGCCGGGGGCCGGCTGCTCCTCGAACAGCAAGCGTCGCCCCTTGTTCTCCTTCCTGCTCTGCTTGGAGGGGGAGCAGGGCAGCGCCTGCGGGATGTTGCACAGGTTGTCGTCGCCTGCGGAGGAGACGGGCGGCGGTGAGCGGGGACGACGGCGCGGCAAGGGAAAGCACCGACGTCCTCGGCGAAGGACCGGCTACGCCGGGGTCCCGGTTCTGGGAGCCGTCGGGGAGGGGCACCAGGGAGGGATTTGGAAACGGGACGTTTYGTGAAGTCCGGCTGCCGCGGAGAGGAGCCGTGCGGGGATGCGGGCTCAGCCCCATGCCGGGCAGCCCCCCGCAGCAGGAAAAGCCCCACGGAAGGAGGGAGCAGCCCCCATGGCACGGTCCGGCCCCACATCTCACTCCGGGGCGAAGGYGCCAGCAGCTCACCCAGGCGTTTCCGGGGGCTCAGGGGCAAGGTCTCAGTCCGCGGGGAGAGCGCGCCGGGGGCCGGGCCCCTCGGCACGGGGGCCAGCCGCAGGGCGCGGGGGTCGGCGCCRGGGCTCTTGGCCGGGAGCCGCGCCGGGGAGCGGGCGCTCTTGCGGACGGGGAAGGCGATGGCGGCCTGGCTCCGCGACCTGGTGCTGGGCATGGCTGCGGCTGCGGGGAACGGCGCCCGTCAGCAGCAGGGAGCAGCCGACCGGCCCGGCGGGACGGGCCTGCTGCCCCCCAGCCTCGCACCCGCCCCACATACCCCCCACGTCCCCCTGGCTCTTCCCTCTCCCTCCTCGAGGCCTCTCCCCCCTGCCCCACACCTCCACCCTGCTGACCCCACCTCTCGGCCCCAGCCCTCCC
>NW_028186915.1:4887-25993 GCF_003343005.1 Rhea americana
CGGGCACAGGAGCCAGCGTTACAGGAAGAACCTTTTTTCCTTTATTTAAACAGAACGGCACAGTGCATGAACTCCTCCCCCAGCTGCGGCGCTGGGCCGCCTCGTCCTCCCGGGGGGAGCGAGCCGAAGCGAACCGCAAGGCTTCCTTGGGCCAGGCAGCGTCCCTCAACATGAGTGCTGCCTAGCGCCACCGTAAAAAGGGTAAGTTTCCGTCATCATAGGAAAAAAAATAGCAGTTAAAGGTGAGGGGTTTAGTACACCTGCAACAAGCCCACCTTCCTCCTATATTACAAGCTTTTTTTGTTTTTACAAYGTACAAAATAGATCAGTAACTATGATTAACGTAAAGCCCACCCCAGTACTGCGAGTAAATACACAGAGAAACCAGCCTGGTACCAACAGTCTGACAGAAGTAGTGTAGATAAGGCAAAATGTCAGTTAGGGACCCGGAGCGGCCGGGCCAGGCCCCTTCCCACCCCCCCCCAGCGCTCTCCACCCTCACATTAAAAAGAAAAAAATAACAGAAACAAAAAACCCTGCATCTCTCTGCTTCTTCCACGGATGATGAGTAGTGTCTTTCTGTTAAGATGCTCCGTTCGGTAATTCAGCATTAAAAGCAGGGCTACCTCRGCGCTCTGTGGCGCCCAGCCTCAGCACGGGCCGCGCACGGGGCTCCCGGCGTGGACCGTTCCCTCCTCCACCGGGTTAAAAACACGCCGGCAGYGGCTGGCGTCCCGCCGAGCTGGCTGCGCCACGCGAGGCGGTGAAGCCCCGCTGGACCGCTCCCGTGCGAGGACAAGGCACGGCGAAGGGAGGTCGTGCAGCCGCGGGGAACGTCCCCCACGTGGGAGCGCGGAGGCAGAGCGGCGGGGAAGGCTGCGAGTTCCCTGCCGAGCTGCCTCGCAGCCCCCGGCTCCCAGTCCCTGCTTACGGCTGTGGATCAGTCCCTGCCCAGAGCAGCCTCTCTGGTCTCCCTGYGGCGTGGGCTGTGCGGCCCAGCACCGTCAGGCTGTTTCTGGATGGTCCCRATCGTCACAAGCTCCTTCACTGGCTTCTGTGCAAAAAAGCAATTTGCTGTGTTTGGGTAACAAAACATTCTGCTTGCTCCTCCTCGTTTCACTTAGCTTAAYGGATCAACACGTAGCATTTCTGCCCACGAGCGCCCCAGACGGAGCGCGCTCAGAGACGCCCCTTTTCCTGTACCCCTCCGCAAATCTGACCTACCCCAGCTCCCTTCCAAGCCCACGCAACACCCTCAGCCTGCCCTAGTCCAGATGAAAAGGGGGCACCAAGCCAGTTCTGGTTCCAATGCCATCAGCCGGTCTCGGCGTGGTTCAGCATCTGCCCCAGTTCTTGTGCCCGAACACCCAGACCGCAGCTAGAAGCACCGTCCCGACACGTCCCAGGATCGGCGATGAGTGAGCGGAGGAAAGGACCCATCCGGGCTTGCCAGCAAGGTCACCGAGTCCAGGGTGAGATGCATAGATGAAGGTGGGCTGGCAGAGACAGCTGAGCTGGGGTTATCTGCTCTTCCTTGCACAGCTGGGAAAACCAAAGATGCTGGGAGTTTCTCATGCAGGTTCTCAGGGGACAGGGAGGTGGGGAGGATCCATCTGAGGAAGGGGAAGTAGGTCCRTATCTCTGCTCAGGAACAAACTGCCTGCATGGCTCACTCTCACCTGGGGATGGGAGGCAGRGGGGGGGCCCCACGTGTAGCTGCAACACAAGAAAGTCCATTGAAACCGGAACCTGCACRGAGACGGCCAGCACAGCTGCTGTGGCAGCATGCCTGGCACCGCTAACGCGTGTCGGCTTCTCCCCAGCCTCCTCGCTGGCTGCCAGGGTCAGCTCAGAGGATCGCTGCCTTGGTGGTTAACAGAGAGGCATCTGGCACATTTGCTTACCCTCCTCCACACCCTCACATCAGCCCCCGCTGCTGCCCTCCCCGCTCGTATTCCCCGCAGAGGCCCAGAGCCTGGGATTTGTGACTCGAGAATCAGCCATTGCAGCATGCACRGAAAGCTCAGGGCTTTTCAAATCCACATTAAACATTTATCGTTCTAAAAATAAACGAGCATCCCATTCTCCCTCGAGTCTCTCCTCCCGGATCTGCAGGGCTGACTCGCAGCRGCGGAACAGCAAGGGCACTTTGTGCTGTGTTGGGAGAGGAACTGGCTCCCATAAGTGTCAGATCCAAGCACTTCTGCTCAGGGCCTCTCAGTTTGCCCTGTTACAGCATTTACACAGAGGCTCTTTACCCTTCCTCTGCCTGCCTAATACCAGCATGTCAGTGCAGGGCTGCAGCTGCTGGAGTTCTTTTATAACTGCTCCAGCACCAAAGGCCAGGAACAAGCCCTAAAGCACTTCTGCACACAGGCTCAGCAGGCAGCAGAGGGCAGGTGGGGATAGAACATCCTCACAGCCCAAATCCCCAGGGCCACCCGGGGTGAAGCAGGCTGCCTTGAAGGCTCAGCACCCCGAGAAGTGCATGCAGGCCCCAGAGCCATGCTGTTGCACAGAGAAAGCCAAGGATTAGCAGAGCCCCTTAAACCACAGCCCGAGGTGGCTCATCAGCTGCACCAGCACAGCCCCCTTGTACGCTCTACCCTGGCCAGCTTGAGGCAGAGGATAGTGGGTGGCCACAGCTCCATCGCTGTCAGCTCCTGACACCAGCACCCTGGAGGGGAGCCAGGCCAYGCAGGACAGCGGGCTACCTCCTCCCCTACCTCTGTTTGTTTTGCTGGGGTAGATCCTCTGGAAGTATTTATACTCTTCTGGGGCTGGAAAGTCTTCRACAGGGTGAAAGGAATATTTGGATTCAAAGTCATCTGCAGAGAAGGGGGAAAAGTGGGTCAGGGAAGGTGGCTCTGAAAGAGCACAGCTAAAGCCAACCTTGCCCAAAGGGCTCAGCACTGCACACCAGGGCCCAGCCTACAGGAGGTCACAGAGTTCCTCTTGTTTCCAATTTTCTGCCCTGTGTGAGAACAGCAGTCACTAATGAGCACGTAGAGGCTCTGGATCCAAGCCTGGCACCAGGTCAGGACAAAGCAGMCCCAGGAGCATCCTGTTCTGTCCCTCCCTTCCGAGCTCCGTAACCCCCAGCCTTCTCTGCCGAAGGAGGGGTCTCTGCACCTCTCATGTTAGCCGCCGGGAGGAGGCAACAACGGGGGGCACGTCCACACGCAGGGTTTCTTTTCTCCCTGTGACATACAACCTGAGGATAAACAGCAGCAGTGCCAGCTCAGTCCGTTCCCCCAGCACTGGCACGGACCCCCAGGGAGCCGGTTCTGCTGCCAGGCGCAGGCTCACYCGAGGTTTGCTGACTGCTGGACAGCAGCACTCGCTTTTGTTTGTGCGGGGCCTACAACAAGAGTATCCAGAGCCAAACAGGGGCACACCAGGGCCTCACTCACCCAGGAAAGCTCTGACAGTGGAGATGGAGTCCCGGTGGCCGTTCCTTACTGGCGGCGGCGGCGGAGGCGGCCCCGCCGGCGTCCTTGTGGGCGGCGGCGGCGGCTTCCCTCGGCTCGGGGGCTCCGCAGACCCGTGCAGTCTGTAGGGGGGTGGAGGCGGTGGGGCGTCTCGCCCGCCGTTACGCAGCATCGGTGGTGGGGGCGGAGGAGCTGCAAGGAAACCCGTGTCAGCACCGACGCGGCCCGCGGAGGGCGGGGGTGAGGACAGCTGCAGCCTGCCAAGACGAGGCATCCCTAGGGCAAACCCTCCCCTCGGCAGCGGGGCCAAGGACACCCTCCAAGGTAGCTTTCCAGGCCAGCTGCTGAGCTGGAGAGCACCAGCAGCCAACGCTGCAGCCCAGGGATGTTCCTAGCTCACGTCCAGCAGAGATTTCCTGCTCGTCCTGACATTTGCATTCCTCCCCGTCAGCTGCGGCTGGGACCTGGCCAGGCGCCTGCCCAGAGCACAGCTAGCCCCAGAGGCCAGCTGGCCCCGCAGCTCACTGCAAATGGGGACCAGCTGAGGCACCGCGAGGGCACAGGGCCACGTGGGCCAGCCCACCCCGAGCAGGCTACCCAGCCCTCGCACACCCCCAGCCCGCAGTCCTGCCTCCCTGGGGAGAGGACCGAGTCTGCCAGCTCCTGCGTTGGCCAGCGGTGCGCTGCCATGGAGGACAGGACTGGCACAAGCCCTGTGCCCCACTGCCAGGCAGCCTGTGTCTAAACCCACGTTACTACCAGAAAGCATCCTCGCTGTGCAGGGCGTCCTGGCAATCCCGCGGCGGAGGGAGCCCCTCCACRTGCCCCTGCGCCCAGCCTGCACCCCACGCACAGACCAGGCCCACCGGCGAGCCACAGCACGAGCACACRCTGCAGCTCTGCTGCCTAAGGTGCCAGCCCATCGCAGCCACGCGCAGCACTGTCCCTGGCAAGGCAGGGCAGATTTGTGGTTTTAAACCACAAAAAGCACTGATGGGACCTGCAGCCTCTCTGACCCACCTCTCGCTCCTGCCCAGCCTCCCACCAATGCACAGTGGCAGTTCATGCTCCTAATTAGGCTAATTACGCACACACTAACAGAGCAGATCCCCAGTCATAACTCAATGGAGGGATTCTGGCAGGGCCAGAAGGACAGAGCAGCTTGGCAGGGGACCAGGCAGGAGCCGCGGTCTGGACGCGGAGCCCAGGAGTGGGCAGGGGGTGGGGGGCACCGGGGCAAAGCTGTCACCAGGCCCAGCAGTGCAACACGCTCTCATCCTGCTCCGCGCACAAGGGAGGGAACAGCAAGTGGCCTCCACCGAGTCACACAGGTAGCAACAGGACAGGGATACGGGCAACCTCTGGGAGCTCAGACATTTCCTGAGGCAGCATCTGCCACGGGAACGTGCCACCTTCCTTCACAGAGAAGGAAGGACCAGATGGGAAGTCCTGGCTCTGTCAGGATGCCTGACACCAAAATCCCAGCAGCTGCATCAGATGCAACAGAGCCTTTACCACCAGCTGGCCTTCAAACCACTTAGTGCTGAAACCAGCCACGATGCCCACAAAGRGGGCAGAAGAGTTTGCGTTGTGCTAGACGCTCTCCCTGCTGCAGAGCCAGGTGAAACGTTTCTCCCTGCTCTGCCGCAGCTTTCCGTCACTGCCTCAGTGACATTTAGGAAGCTCAGGGGAGAACCTGCAGCACAAATCTGTCTCTAGGTTCATAATATTCTCTCCTCTCACCTCAGAAGAGTCTCCAGCCCCCAGGAGGACACACCAACCTCATATAAAAGAACTAACAAGCCACAACCCATCRCCAACAACCAATATGAAAGGAACTGGATAAATAGAGGACATGACCAGGGACATCTATCCAACATGACAGTCCAGATACTGCCTCTGGCTCAGGTAACCCCTACACTGAGTGCCATGTGCAGGAGAAACCTCACTGYGTCCCGGCTTTGACTCTTCCTCAGGCATCTCCTGCCATCAAACCACCCCTGTGGGCAGGCGACCCCRATCTGACCCACAACGGCTGCTCTCAGTCTCAGGTACAAAGGAGTTGGGACTAGAAGAGCAAAAGGTTCTTACCCGCTCCTCTGCTGGGGGGGTCTCTGGCCGGTGGAGGGGGRCGACTACTCTGGAGAGACGGGGAAGCTGAAGCAGGTGGTGGTGGCGCAAGACCCCGCAACGGGCCCGGCGTCTTCCTATGCAACGAGTTGTGTCTCTGCGGCAGCTCCGGGGCGGACTCATTGATGGGGCTGGAAGGTCCATTGGGGACCCCCGGGGGCTGCCGATAGGGGGGCGGCGGCGGGGCGAGAGACTGGCTCTGAGCCCCCGACCCCGTCCGGATGCTGACTGGGGAGGGAGGGGGCTTGATGGGTGGCGGGGCAGGAGGTCCATCCCTGCTCACGGGCAGTCGCTGTCCTGGGGTTGGCGGCAGGGGCTTCTCCCGGTTGTAGGAAGACACCTTGGTGCTGTGCGCAGGAGGAGGGGCGGGAGGCGCAGCGGCCCGGCGGCCCGGCGGGGGAGGCGGTGGGGCAGACGAGCTGTGTTTCATGCCGGTGCTGCCGGCACTGTTGGGCCGGGAGAGGTCCGGCAGGGAGGGCCTCTGCATGCGCGGCAGCTCCGGGGGAGAGGCCCGGCTGTTGTCAGAATCATCTTGAGGTCGGCTGTTGCTGGCGGGCACCGGGGGCCTGGGGGCAGCTGCTCTGGAGCCGGGGACTTGCAGAGTTTGCTTACTGGAGCTGTCTGCAGTAAAAGGAAAGCAGTGTGACTTGCCAGACTAAGCACAGGCTGAGAATCAGCAAGAGCAACGGACAACATTTCGTCTCAGAGCCTGCGCACAGCGCGGGGCAACCTGCCCACTCTGCCGGCAAGGGCCAGACCTCGGGGAACACTGTCTGGCACAGGCAGGGAGCTGGCACCGCTCTCAACCACACACAGCTCCTCTCTTACCACTGCTATTCGCTCTCTGGCTTGCTGGAAGGCAGGTTGCCACAGAAAATAGCAGACAGAAATGTTCAACAACACACATGACTCCCAGGCCCTCCAAAGAGATTATTCCCATGGAGGCGCTACAGCACAGAGAGAACACGGCTTGTCTGMGGCCACACGTGGGGTGTTGATTTGGGGTCCCCATCTCTAGCCAGCTGAAACCCCAGGCAAACACAGCAARATCCTCAACCCTTCCATGCTCAGGGATCTCTCCAGGGCAAAGCACAATCACACGGCCACTACCTGAGGTGTCCTTTGCTCCTACAGGTCTGAGCTTGGGGACACCACCTTGGAAAAGGCCTCCTTTTGGCTGGATCGCAGCTGAGCCAGAACTGTAGCTGCTGCCTCCACTACCCTTCGGTTCTGGAAAGAGAAAGGCAGAGAGGTTAAGTGCTATCAGCTTCCTCCAAGTAGGAGCCACTGGAAATGACATGAGTRAAGCCAAGAAGCCATCCTGAAGGCCACGGCAGCACCCAGCACAGGACTCAGAGAAGCGGAGAGCCCCCCAGGGACATGCCAGACAGGTACTCACTCTCCAGAATTGGTGCGCTCCGGTCATTGATTTGTGTCACTTTCTTTAGCTTGGTCCCTTTACAGATGTCCTGCAGGAGGGCCCCACGCCCTCGCTGCTCCTCTCGGCTCAGTTTTGGCGGCTCTGTGTTCGCCTGGAGATAAGAAACAGCTTAGCAGCATTTGCGYGTGCGTACGGATACTCCAGTGCACAGAGCACTACCCGACTCCACCTTCCTTCTTCCCCTTCCYGGTCCCACACCCCACTCCTCTGCTGAGCCAGCAGGCAGCCCGACCATCTGCTGGGAAACGGCATCCTCCAAGACATCTTTTTGGGATGCAGCAACCTGTCTGCCCCAGGAGTCAAGTGCTACACCACCATCCTACAGGATCAGGCGGAGACTCTGTCCTACCAACGGCAAAGGCATAGCTCACAGCCACACGCCAAATCCCCTGCTCTCCCTTTGGGGYCATCATGGTACTAAAAGGAGAGCCCAGAGGCACCACGGGGTCCATGTGGAGCCCCTTCCCTTGCACAAACTGCAATAAGGGAAACTGAGGCACAGCTCACAAGCTGTCAGCAGGCTGGACTCCAGGAGGTCCAGCCACACAACACACGGGACCTGAGCAAGAAGCACCATGTGGACACAGGCCACCCTACCGCYGGCGAGGCCGTGCGAAGGGGCCAGAAGCTGTGAGAAGACTCTTACCTGACTGAAGGTAGGAGGCGGCGGGGGGCCGGGTGGGGGCGGAGGGGGCGGAGGGATCGGCATCCTGGCCTGGCTCCGGGCAGGCAGCTCCRGCTGCTCAGTGCTCAGGGCGAGCCTCGGCACTCATACCTGTGGGAAGGGAGGAAGGAAACGGTCAGCGACCGGAGGGGAAAGCCAGCGAGCCCAGCCAGCGAGGAGCGGCCCCAGGTCAGCGCGCGAGGGCCCTTTAGCTGGAGCAGCGCTTCGGGGCGGCCGCAGCCCCGGCGGCCTGGCAGGCAGGGCAGAGGCAGGGCAGCCGGTGCGTCGGCCTGGGCTGCCCTCTCCCAAAGGGCAGACGGGTCCTTCCAACGCCCCGCAACGGGAGCTGCAATTCCCCAGTTCCCCGGGTCCAAGGCCACACAGCCTGAGGCCAAGCCAGAGCTCCCAGGCAGCCGAGACTTGGGATATTTTTCATGCAATCGCCTCACTTGGGAGAGAAAACCCGACCAAGCTAATTCTGCGCCACCAGTACAGCTTCTTTATCTGCGGCAGGAGGCTGCTTGCGTGGAAATGCGACAGGGCCCCAAAGCCAATGCTCATCAGCACAAATCAAGGGCTAACCCTGGCACACATCCCCAGTAGATCCCTYTAGCTGTAAATGTAGATAAATCTGCCACACAAATTACCACGAAGAAAGCAGATGAGAAGGCATGCRGTGCTGCCCTATGGCTCGCACTAGGAGACATTCTCCCATCCCCAAAGAACCCTGGCAGATAAGCTAGATTTTAAAAAACCACTTGGATCTTACTTCGATAAACTCCCAACGCTCTGAAGGCTGATGGTGTTCCACATCTAACAATTTGAACAACTGTGACTCCAAAGCTCCCTTTGACGGCGTCCGTGTGAACAGGCAGCCAAACAAACTTTCCTAACGCCAATCTAGTTACATTTCAATCCATCTGACTACGAGTCTGAAACAGAGCCATCCCACACCATGACTTACCCAGAGYGGCTCCAAACCAGCGCAGTCCTTTGCCACTTGGACTTCGCACAACCCAGCAGAAGCTCAGATCAGCACTAGAAACTGAACACTTAAGTGGAGGAAGTGGGGACAGGAAGAAGAGCCTGAATCACCGGGTGATCACAAGACAGGCCCCTGGCGGGCTCGTGTCTCTGACAGCAGCCTTACAGGTAGGGCCATCCCAGCAGCACTGGCTAAGGGAATAGGAATGTGGTGACTGGAGGCCTCGCTTGCCACCGTGGGAATTTCAGGGGCTTGGGGCAGACTGAGAGGCAGGGGCAGAAGCCTCGCTCCAGAGCCACAGAGCACAGATTCCCCTAGGGAATCCAGTTCCTTAAACGTTAAAGGGGACCATGGTGCTAATGCCTGGTAAGAACTAGTTTCATACATAAGCCTTTAGATTTCTGATCCCTGATCRCCAGGAYACGCAACCACATATACTTACAACTWCAGTGAAAGTTTCTTTTTAACTCAGGCAATGAAAGCCAGGTGCCCATGACATTTGAAAGGGTTTGTATCAGGTATTAAAATTTAGATCCCTTCTGAGACTCAAGACAAACTACTCCCACTCCCATGACTCAACRGACCCTCGTTCACCTCGCCAGAGAAGCCACCTCACTCCAAACCTCTCAGAAATGTACCTTCTCCTCCAACATRTGCTGTGTTATTTTGCTCCTGACCAAGCTCAAGACCTCACACAGAAGAGGAACTAACGTCAAGCCGTTTCCCCTCCAGTCCCCTACACCACCAATCCTCCCACAAAGCCAGTGTGCTCCACAAACTGGAGTAAAACACAGCAAACCCACGCAGACGGTACCTTTCCCACCAAGGCAGATCAGAGACAGTTCATAACATACCAGTCTGGGATTTGCAGGCGCTGCCCAAGACGTGTTCAAACAGGAGCTCTTTCCCCCAGTGCTCCCTCCCATCCCGCAGCGAGATCATGTCCCCAGGGCTGCAAGCTGCTGCCAGACCGGAGCGTGACGTCCCGAGGACAGCGTGACGTCCCGGCACAACCCGCGGGAGGGGAYGGGGCAGGAGAGCCCAGGTCTTGTCTGAACACCAGCAGCTCAAGGTAATTAGCAGTTACAGCTGAGAAACGTGCCAGGTAACAAGACTCCTGACTGGGTCTCATGTGTCACAGGCCCTGGCCAGCGCAGAGCGCTGCCAGCACTGCAGGCCGTCACCTCTGCTCCTGAGCCACGATGACAAAACCGCCCCWTCAGCCCCCAGCTACCTTTGCGCTCCAGCACGTTACTCGCAYGGTGGCATTTCCCATGCCGCTCTGCACTTTGCTGCGAGTCACAGACTGCCCCGGGAGCCCAACAGCATTTGGATACACCGGCAGCAGGCACAACAGCGACCCATCGCCTCACCGCGCACAGACAGGGACTTGTCGACATTCAGAAAATGAGTAAATACCAGATCTGAAACTCGGGTCCATCCATTTCGCCCCACTAGCCCACCACGTAAGCACCGCGTCAGGCTGAGCGGCGAGGGAAAATCCCACAGAAACATGACTTGGTGTAACTACAGACTGGGGAGGAGAGGGGTATTTCTACAGAGAAAGCCATGAGTCATTATTTCCCTGCATCTAACATGCCCTCAAAACTACTGCTGCACTGAAACCCGCATTCAAATACAGGATCTGACCTAGAAGAGCAAGAGAGGAGGGGCAGAAAGAGTTTAAGCTAAAGCAGCTTGAGGATAAAGCGCAGCTGAATTCCTGACAAACGGGTCATTTCGCTTCAGCACGCGGCCCCATTCAGGTTGTGGATCAACAGCAAAGGTCACATTGAAAAACAAAAATCAAGAGGCTCCGAATTCAGTCAAGGAAAATCAGCACACGGTAGATGCTGATTATTTCATACCATGAGAAAAGCTGAAACCTCTGGGTGGGAATGCTGGAGTAATCTGTGTCTGTCTTTAAAATAAAGCCTAGGTCTTCAATGTTTGTGAAGGCAGGCACAGCTGATAAAGATTAGGGAGACACAGGCTAAATCCTCCAAGAAAGAAAAAAACTGGGGGTTCTCCCAGCAATGCTCACCAACCCTTAATGTTTAGCGCATGCCTTATGGAAAGCATGTCCTGCGAAACAACGCCGCTCAGACAGCTGACTTCTCTCGGCATTTCTTTCCCTTTGTTCTTCGTTACCAAGGATTCTTTCCCGAAGCCAGATCTTAATGTTTGAGAGCTCCACATGCCACAGCAGCAGCTTACTGCAGTTGCAGGGAAAATGATTTAAAAGACCTCAATCGGGACAGTGTGAAAGACACCCTGTAGATCAAAGCGCAGAGGAGAGCTCATCTTCAGCACAGCCAGAAGGGTAGATTTGCACTGTAGCTTTCCTTTTAAAAAACAAAAACCAAGAAAGCTGTGAAGAAACCAGGAGGATGACAACATAAGAAAGAAAACCAAAGCCATCGCTCTGGAGAAGAGTTTACCAAAATCCAGGTGGCCCTGGAGAAAGCTGCTTTCAGAGCTGCTACTCAGAAGCCAGCCTCTGTCCCACCACCCACGGAAAGCAGACACGTTACTTCAACACCTCGCGCCCTGCGGCAGCACTGACTTGTGGCAGTCCAGCAGCATTGCAAATCGAGTTTCCCCTGCCAACTCCAGGTTCAAAACACTATTAAAAAGCAAGAACTTTATACTCAGCAGTCCACCTCTCTTGTAAAACAGCTGAATTAGCTTAACAGTTGCTGTTCTTCAGCCAGAAGCGCAGCACAGCCAGCGCAGAGGAGTCGCAAAGACCAAAATAGTCCTCTCCGTGCTTTTCCCCCATGCAGCAGTACTTGCCCCATCCCYGATTTTACAATACTGCATCCACTCATTCCTCCCATGCTCTCGAACATGACACCGCCACACAGAGCTGGAACATCCAGCAGACCCCCAGATTTCAGGAACCAGATAAGTTTTGCCTTGCAAGRCCTGTGTCCAGATAAATCCGTGACAGGAGCGCACACCCTGGTTTTAAGCATTTTCAAGTGCATATTTACTGCAAAAGGAAATGAAATGCTTTCTGCAGAAAGTAGCCCTGGTTTCTGCTCGTCCCTCAAGGCTGGGGGTGGGTTTTTGTTTTTAAATCACGACTTGCAGCAGTGACCTTCAGCAATCATGAGCGTGTTTCCTTGCTTTTCAGGGGGATTTGGGCACTGTGGCGGATTTGTATTTCACAGCTACACTGCTTCTGCAGCGAGTCTGCATTTGCAAACTCAAGATGAAGCATTTCATCCTCAGGGAGGCAGCGGCTTTGAACTGCAGATCAAGCGGAATTTCCAACCCTCTGATGTCGGCTGCAGAATGCGGCTGCACCGGTTCGGGGACGACTTCCAAGGCTGGACCTTTCAAAACACCCTCCCTCCCGCCCCCACATTAGAGAGCTCCTCTTTCTTCTACCTCTTCCCATCCAAACCCTCGTTATCCTGAGTGCAGCCTTCCAAATCCAGATCCTGTCCTCTGAAGCCTGACATTTCTGCCTGGTTCTGAGGAGCAAGGGCTTAGGCAGCACTGAAGATGCAACATAAATAATTTATCCTGAAAGACAGCCATTGCAGAATTTAAGGTCATTCAGGCTTTTAAAATCGTATCAGAATGCTTTAAGAGAGCGAGCTGCCATCTCGATTTGGAGCGTCTCAAAGAGCTGGTGCATCTCTGCGTGCAGACAGACAGACACGCTCCAGCCCTGCGGGACTCAGACGTTCACTCTGAATTATTAACAACCCACGGTCACTGACAATGCGTTTTTAACAAAACCCTGAACACAAGGTTTCTAATGCCTCGGGGCCAAATTCCACAGCCCTCAGTGGAGCCGAGGCTTTCCCATCTGCTACCACGAGCCTCGCTCTATTAGGGGACCCCAGAGCCGGACTCTACGCTAACAGCTTTCCATCAAGCTCAGCTCGGTTCATTTGGCAGAGGAAACATTTAATCAGTAGTGAGGAATCGTGTCCTGACATCAGGCTACGGCAAAGGGAAGAGCAGGAAGAGCCCTTCCCACAAGGGCCTGCGGACTTCCCTGCCTCTCCCCGTCCCGTGTGCCAGGCGAGAAGGGAGAGGAAGACGAGGAGGCAGAGGTGGCACACGAAGGGACCTGACAGGAACTTCTCTGAACCACCGCTCTCGCTGGCAGCCATCTCCAATTGTTCCAACGGGAGGAAGCGGAGGGAGACGCAGGGACTTCCCGGCTGCTTCGGCTGTGACCTGCGGCAGAGAACATAATGGGCCGCGCGGCCCACACCTCTAAGAGAACAATACCCYGCTAAATGGAAAGAGGACTCCCAAGGCTGCTAAGTTGTCTAGAGTTCAGATAAAAAYGGCCTTTTTAACAACTGCCAGTGACCCACCTTCCCCTTCACCAAGGGCTTTAGCAACTGTTTGAACATGTAGAGCAAACGAAGCCTGCACGCTGGAGTGGATGACTGCRTAGTCTGTCCTMCTAGAGCCAGCAAGAACCAGGGACRCTCAGAACCGCATCGGGGCGGGGACTGAGCAAGGAAAACTTCTGTGGCTTCGGGCTGCCTCCAGCAGGWCGAAGAAGACTCCAGCCACCTCCGAGAGCCTTTTAAAGCCTTTGAGAGCTGAAGGAGCCAGGCGAGTCCAGAGGCAGGCGCTGGCAAGCCACGTTCAAGGCGCTGTGTGCAGCAGGCGCAGCCCCAGCAAATCATCAGCCTTCAGTGCTCTCTGCAAGGCTGCAGTCGAAGCACTACCGGTGGGGAGTCACCAATACTGAATGAACTCGAGGCTCTTCCGGCTGTCATTCAAAACCAACAGCATACAAAGTTATCTGTACCACAGGACCAGACACTCCACAGTGCGGAGCTTGCGACACTTGCAGCACTACGCAGCAACAGTCAACAAGTATCCAGCTCCAGTCTGCCCCCCTGAGTTTACACTGTCAGCTGCTTCAGCATCTGCTGAATGAAGGTCTGAGTCATGAGGAAAGGGCATCAAAACATCGAGGCTGAGCCAGGGAAAGCACAAAAATTCTACCAGGCCCAGCTGAAGGCCACACTCAAAAAAAAAGCATATGTGCCAAGGTTTTATTCCAGACTCACCCCAATATCCGATCATTCGGCCACAACCTGACCCACCCTCTCGGTGAAAGGGCTGCCGCTGCCCAGAACTGAAGGTACAACATTTCTAGGGCTTCCAACTCTGCCCTTATGGAGCAGCAGTCCTTCTCCAGCCCCAGGCCCAAGCAGGCAGCATCTCTGCAAGAGGTCACTGCATCATGAGACTAAGCAAGTTGTGCRGGTGTTTTAGGAGAACAGCTGGAGCTCTGCTGAGTCCCCCTAGTTCCCACTCCTCAACAAGTCCAGCAAGTTCAGTTACAGTCACAGAAGAACAAGAAGCTGGTGAAGAACCATGAGCTAAATGAAAATATTGYTTCGATGTCTGGCTATTCTCAGGAACCTGGATGGCAAACATTGTGCACCTTTAAAGAACTGCAGGACCAGCTCCAGCTTAAACTCTTCCCCCTCCTGCCTCCACCCTGATCCCAGTTCACTCTGTACCAGCCTTCGCCTGTGTTTAAACACTCAGCTTAAACACACTTGAAATCCTGMTCTGCCTCAGCAGTGCTTCTGGCTCCACTGACCACCCTCCTCCACTGTTTACAGCCCTTCAGCCACTTCACCTCAATACCTTCAGCCACTTCATCGGCACCCGGGGGGGGCCGGATTTGCCTCTCCAAACCTGAGCCCTCCGAGCTGACTCTCCTCCAGCTGCTTCGTCTGCTCCGTCCGGGGAGCTTCCAGGCCTGGGGCACTGCTCCAGGCRGGACACGCTGGGTGTCACTGCACCCTGCAAAGTCGCCTGTCTCCTCCCGCCGTGGAGTTATCCGGGAACTGCTGGCGCAGAGCTCCACTCCCTTTCTCCTACCACTTTTCTGCTTTACTCTTTAATGAAAAACAATTTTCACCATTACAGACAGTTTTTTTTCCTGACCAATGGCATCATATTTTCTGTCCTCCCCGGCTCCTTGATGGTGAGGACCTTTCCAGTGGGGACTCTCAGTGGTCTAGTAAAGGGGCTGATGGAGCCTCACTGCCTCCACGTCTCCTCTGCCAGATGCCCAGCTCTCCTGCTCCTGTCTCCTTGGGGTGTTCCCAGCCTCTCCTGACAGCTTCCTGCCCAGGTCTCTCTCATTTACTGCCAGGTATTCACCATTCAATGGCTTGGCAATACCACCTCTCTCTTAATCTGCCAATCGGGCTACTGGGAATCCTCAGGACAGAACACGGACACCTCTAACTCCGTTCACGASTGTCCCTTTCGCTGCAGGCCAGAGGCACCAGGGCCTGGCTGCTCTCTAGCCTCTGCCTTCCGTGCTGACTCTTTTGCAAGAGCTACTCTGAGTCTGGTTGTGGGAACAGTACTGGAGGGGGACACGCAGAGCCAGGCCAGAGCGCGAGGTCTCTTGCTGTTCCACAAGATCCAGCCAAGTATTTGTCAGAGTTTTCCTAGGCAAAGGCCAAGCAGAGATGCACCAATTTGTAATCCAGAATAGACAGGGCAAATAACAGAGCCAGACTGCAAGTCACTCTGTGCTGTAAGGAGGTGCCTGCTGGAAAGGCACAGTCCCTACTGCAGAAGAGTTACCCTAAACCACCCCAAAGCCACAATGACCTCAAAGAAAGGAAGCAGCCACTCGGAAAACTGTCACTGATTGCTTTTAAATTTTTAATTGGCTTAAAAAAACAAAAATGCATCTTTCCCCTAACCAGGTTTGCAGTGAGAGTAATTAGGAGAAAACTTTACAAGCTGCCATAGAATACCCAGCATTTAAGTGTTATTTTCGGACATGTGCACTTAATATTTGTGCAAGGTCCTAAAACTACAGAAACTTCATAAATGGTCCTGATTTATGCCACAAGATCAATATGATGGTTTACAGCCTGGGTGCACTTACTGCTCCACCAGCACATCCGCGTTTACAGAACATCCCGTCCTCCCARCATCACAGCAGCTGTCCAGGAGGCTCCAGGTCGTAGCAATTGCCACCTCGGAAGAGCCAACAGTTCACACRGACATCGTGGACTCCGCAACGCAAAGCCCTTGCTTGGGCACAAGGTCAAAGTGCTGAGGGCCCAGCCCCACGGGCTTTCACTGCAACAGCCACCGTTACGGTAGGTGTAAGAATGCGAAGGAAGTGCCTGTGTCGATGCCAAGGGTGAAACTGAGCCAAGCCCTGTCAGAGCAAATTCTCTGCACAGGCAGATCCACACTCTGCTGCTTTTTAGGTTGCTAAGTGCCAAAAACACGCTGCAAATTTACAGCCAGTGCAGAGGAAAAGGAGAGTTTGCTTAGAGACGTGATCTAGTAATGGAGCGTGACAGATGTGGAGAATCAAAGGCAGGGGCCGAACAGTCCTTGCAGACACAACCCCAACGCTTCAGCAGCCTGCGCACCAGCTACCTCGGGTGCCCAAAGCAGCGAGATAACACACGTGCCACTACTCACTGCTTTTCTAAAGGCAGGGGCTGGATTAGTCCTGGACACAGACGTGAGCACTGCCAAGCAAATGACCCAGATTGCAGCTCATGCAAAGGCAGATTTGAGCCCTGCGCCTCCAGGCTGAAGCACAGCTGGCTCCTCAGGGAGAGCACGGGGTCCCGGCTCACCACCGCTATCACTGCGGCACGGAGAGGATCCCAGCACAGATCCGGGAGAGGTTTCTGCTCCGCTCGAGGCAGAGGATGAACGCTTTGAGCAGGCAGGCTCTGCATTCAGAGCGCCTCAGGGAGGATTTTCAGTCGGTGGGAAGAGCACTGCGCGTCCCCCTCCCAACCCTGCTGTCACTGCAGAGCACAGCCCAGGGCAGAGGCAGCCGTGGCCAGCTCCTGTCCACATTTCCCAGCCACACGCACAGGAAGGCGTCCGGCTGCTTCGGCAGAGACAAGCCCCAGGCTAACGAAAGGCAGCGCGCATCGCTGCGGGAGYACCGCGCCAGCAGGTCAGATCTGACAAGGACACTTGAGGGAGCCAGTACTGAATCAGAGCACGCAGCCGTCCCAAAGCGTCAGGCCCAGCGCAACGCCCACGCGTCCCCTCCTGTCCCAGACTACGGGCAGGGCACGCTCCAAGCGAGCGTTTGCAGCTCACCTTATTTGCTCCCATTCTAAATGGGAAACCTGCAAATCTCCTCGCAAGCATCCTTCCCAAGGCTCCTCCACCCCGGGGCTGCCAGGGCAGAGTCTGCACCCGGGGCACAGAGCTGCAGCATCTCTGACTGGTACAGCCAGTCCTGCAGGGTATTTCTAAGGTGATGCTGAAGTGTTGGGAAAATAGAGCACAGAAGGGAAAAGAGTCTGGCCCAAAGTAAGCAAAAAAGCACATGGAGAGGCACTTGAGCCCCCCCACCCCGAGCACGCACAGCTCTGTGGCCTCTGYGCTGCAAGCGACCCTGCGGCAGGTTTCAGCTCTCAGCATTGCAGTCCCCCAGAGATCAGTGATGAGGAAACCAGTTCAGCCCTGGAAAGGGCCTTTTAATTTGTGAACCAACCTCATAACAGCAGTATGGCTCTGGGAGTGGCATTCATTCCAGAACTGCCCTAGCGAAGCCAGCAGAAGAAACCCAACACGCTTCAGTCCCTCTTTATGAGGGCACTTTCCTCCAGCTCCCTCCTCCCACTTTTGCTTCCCAGCAGAAAGCTACTTCTTGGCAGAGCAAATGTGCCTTCCTTCCAAGCAGCCAAATGTAAGTAAGTAGGTCAGACAAGGACCAGAACATTGCATTTTAAAGCAAAGCAAAGTGGGAAGTGAGCCCTGACCTGGAATATGCCCCGTCACCTTGGCATTCGCAGAGAGGGGGACTGGCATGCGTCACTTCAGAGGTAACRCGTTAAGACCCGATTCAGTAGGAGCAGAAAATCCAATAGCAGAGTTGCACTCTTGAGCAGTGAGTTTCGATTCAGGGTCTAATACCCTGCAGCCACAGCAGCCTGAAAGCTTCACAAACTCACATGTCTGCGTCACCAGTTGGCCTGCAACAGCGTGGAACCACAGACCTACTTTTAAATGCAGAAACTAATTCAAGTGGACCCAATTCAATGGAAAGGAACACAGAGCGGCTGGGCAGCGGTCCAGATGGTAAAGGTGGTGATTTTGTGCCAGTAAGACCTCCTCCCCTCTGTGCCACACTCCCGTCTCCGCGCTGAGCACTGACATATGCTCTAGATGGCACCCCGGCTTGGCATGCCGCTACGCCGGGTCCAACAGTTCCCGTTTGTTCACACAGGGACCAAGCCAAGCCCTCCCTCGCCCCACACACCGCCCCGCTCTGCACAAAGAGGGGTTTGTGCTCCCAGCCCCTGAGCAGCAACGGGAAAAATAGGCTCTGTATTTGCGTTCCAGCAGCACAGCAACTCAATACGCGGCAGCGAGCAGCAGGACCCTCGCAGCCGCTGCCTGGCAGCCCCCACCAGAGGTTAAGCTGGCACTTCTCACCACGCCGCACGTGAAGTGTGAAGAGAGGCCATTTCCCCCGGAGGCTCTGCAGAACCAGCGGTGCCGCAACACCTACAGGACATGACATACTCAGTAAGCGGAGACATGCAGAAATGAACCCAGGCATCCGAGCTGTGAAAAGCAGCACATGTGACACCCTGCCACGGCAGCAGACACGCTCGCCAGGTAGGTTTGCCCTGGAGAACACATCCAAACTGCAGAGCCAGGCAGATTCACACCTCATCTGCAAACTGAGCTGACTCCTTCGGCAGCAAAGACGCGAGTCAAGTTGGATTAGATCCTCTCTGGCAGCCATCAGCAGAGCAGCGACACTCCACAACAGAGATGGGGCCAGGCAGAGCAGCCCAGGCAGACACTAATCTGAAGCCAAGTCTGCCAAAGGTAAAACAAGGCAGTTTTGGGATCATGGCACCTCTCCAAGCACTCCTGCTCAGCCCAGAGCACCAGAGACAGTCTCCACTGTGGTTCACTGAAATCACTTTCATGCAAAACCTCTGCCTCCACCTGGCCCAAGGACGCTACCACACCAGCTCCTTTCTGCTGCTGCTGACTTCTCACTGTCTCTTTCCTGCCAGCCGAGAGGGCCACTGGCCTCCAGCCCTTGTTTCACCTTGACAGCAGGATATGGAAATTCAGCAATTACATAGGCAAAGCAGTCACAAGACATCAAGTGCTTCACATCCATCTATCAGCTGATGATCAGGAGGCAACTCACATCTGCTCCCTTACCATCCCATCTGACTGCCCCCAGTAACTGCTGGCTCAGACCCAAACAGCTATGGAGGAGGTACGGTCTGATCACCCATCCTGCTCAGTCAGAAGCAAGTAGTTCAGAGCAGGGCTGTGGTTAACAGCGACTGGGATTCGAGGAAGGTAGCCCCCCACACTCCAAAACCCAGGCTTTGAAAAGCAACACATTTTACAGAAAGCTGTAAGGACTGGGCTTTTGGAAACCCACACTCCAGCCTCTGGCTTGCAATGCCCCTCCATCCCCACCCTGTCTGCTACCTCCTCTCCACCCACTGGTGCAGGCCCTGGTCCCCACTCACTGTCGCCCAGATCTGACTCACAGCTCCACACAGAGCAGCTTTTTTGTGACAGGGCAAACAGCAAAACAAGCAATACCTCAACTGGAGCAGAACGCCAACAAGGAAAAACTCAAGTGTCAAGACACAACAGCTCGTGTATGCAGCCTGCCTGCAGGATTTGTCCCTGCRCAGCACACGTACCCTGCAGCCCCAACCCATTTGTGGTCCTCCCTGCGTTGCAGCTGAGAGCATCACGGCACACTGAGGACCTCATGCACAAAGAGCTTGAGCAAAGAAAGCCGGCCRCAGACTCTGTCTGGGAAAGCCACGTCAGGAGCAGCAGTACGTTCAAGGGCAGGAACAAGCCATATCAAAACTGCTGAGTCCTCGCAGGTGAAAAGACTATGGCTGCTTGTGCCACAGTGACACTGCTCTCCTTCTGTCCAAAGGACACACACAAAACAATCAGCTACTAATTTTGTTTGCTCAGAACCAAGACTCTGGAGAGGTCTAGGACTTAAACACAGAGAAGGAATTCAGTCCTGAAGGCTAGGGTGCTGTCTGGGCAGTATCTGGCACACGCACATGCTTCCATAAGGCTGTGTGGGTGGGGAAGGGCCCGTCAGGCTGGGAACACACAGCTGTGGCAGTGTTTACCCAGAGCAGAAGGGAGAGCCCGGCCTCCACGGTGGCACTTGGAGCACTTCGCTGCCCAGCCATATGCCACCCCACGCTCAGGTTTTCGTAGGTGGAGGCTGCTCAGACTGCGATTTGCCAACACTGGGCCCAGAGGAGTGACCTGACCGTAACGCCAAGACCCCAGGAGCACCATTTCCCCGAGAGGGCATAACCAGTCACCCCTGAAACATCCCAGATGCTGCTTCCGGGTAGGTGTGGAGTCCTCACTGCTCCAGGGAGCACAGGGGCACAGCTGAGGCCCTACTTCAAGAGGGGAACRAAGGGGAAAACATAACAAAACTTTCCCACAACACCAGAGAGAAAAGGGAGTGGGGAACTTCTCCCCAGGGTCCTCAGAGCCACATGCAGCAGCAGAGCCCACCCCGCAAGCCCTACATGTCCTGCAACCGCTGCCCTTCTACCAACATCCCTTCCAGTACAGATACTCCCAATTACACCAGTGTCTGCCCTACAACCTCTGGATGCCCCAATGCAACTACTCTTACAGACCCCAAAGCACCCAGTGCCATCCCAAAAGACCCAGTGCACCCCATTCCCCCAGTCCCACTACAGCTCCCCACAGCAAGCCCTATATAGACCCCAGTGCGCCTGCTCCCACCTCATCTCACTGCACCCCAATGCCRCTGACCTTACACGCCCCACGGCGCTCCCTGGGCGGCCACAGGGCACCCAGGCACCCACAGGCACTCCCATCCCACACAGCCCCAAAGCACTCAACCCCACTGAGCTCCACTCATGCAACAACTCCCCCCATACATCCACTCCACTGCACTCCCACGCCATCACTCTGCACCCCACAGAGGCCCCACACCCTCACCCCATCCCTCTGCACCCGACACAGGCCCCACACCTTCACCTCATCACTCTGCACCCCACACAAGACCCGCACCCTGTCCCCATCCCCCTGCACCCCACCTAAACGCCGCACAGGCCCTACACCCTCACCTCATCCCTCTCTCGGCACCCCACGGAAGCCCCACTCCTCCACTCCATCGCTCTGCACCCCACACCCCCTCCTCATCCCTCTGCGCCCCACACAACAACCCCACGGGACACAGCCCCGCCCCGCCGCAGGCCCCACCTACCGCGCTCCCTCATTCCCCGCTCTCGGCCCCGGCCCCCCGGAGCCCCCCGCTCTCACCCGCCGCCCGCGGCCTCCTCCCGCCGCACCCGGAAACGCGGCCCAAGGCGCCGTCCGGCCTCCAGCCGCGGCCAAACAAAATGGCGGCCGGTGTCCCGCGTGCGCACGCGCGGCCCGGG
>NW_028186915.1:31248-32214 GCF_003343005.1 Rhea americana
CCCGACTCACACAGCGGGCGGCTCCGGTACTTGCGGATCGTCCTCACTTTCTCGGCGATGCAGTGCTGGGCAGGGAGCGCCGAGAGGCGTCAGCCCCGGGGAGCCGGCCCCGGGGACCCCCGCCCGCGGGGACCCCCGCCCGCGGGGACCCCCGGGGACCTGGCTCCGAGGGCACCCGCCCCTGGGGACACAGGGACCCGGCTCTGGGGACCCCCGCCTGCAGGACCCCCCGGGGACCCGGCTCCGAGGACACCTGCCCACGGGGACATGGGGACCCGGCTCCGGGGACACCCGTCCGCGGGACCCTAGGGACTATCCCACCCCCCCCTTTGCTGCACACTGTGGGGACATCACGGGAGACCCCCACGCCTCCCCCTGGGGACCCTGCTCRGCACCTCAGGGGCGATGCACCCTGGGGAGCCCGCTCTCGGCCACCCTGGGGACCCCACTCTGCACCCCCGGTTCATGCACCCCACAAACCCCCCCTCCAACTGCTGCTCCCTGGCCCCAAATCTCTCCCTCCAAGGACACCAGGGTCCCCATCCCACGTCGGGGGCCACATCCACTCGGCGACGCCGGACCCCTTCGCACGGCTGGGCTGGGGGCTCCTCCGCCGCCGGGGGCTCACCAGCTTCTCCATGTTGACCAGCCCGTCCAGGAGGGTCTTGCTGCCCTCGTGCAGGAAGGTGAGGTCTGGGGGCGAGCGGAGGGGTGAGGGGGCCCCGCGGGGTGGCCGGAGCCCAGCGCCCCCCGGCCCTGCCCTCACCTTTGAGGATGAGTGGCACGAAGGGGATGAGGGGGGGCTTCATCTTGGCCAGCACCTCCCGGTAGGTCTTGTGGTTCCTGCAGGGGTCCTGGGGGGAGCGGGGGCTCAGGGGCCACGGGACGGGACGGGACGGGGCCGGACGGCTCCCCACGGGCACCGTCCCCACCTGACCCCCAGCCCCTCCTCACCGTCAGGTTCTC
>NW_028186916.1:0-1274 GCF_003343005.1 Rhea americana
CCTCGCGCCGGGGTTCCGCGGCGCGCACCGGCGGCGGAGGTCGCGGCCATGGCGGCGCCGGCCCCAGCCGAGACCAGCTGCCGGGTGAGGGGCGCGGTGCCGGGCCCCGTACAGGGGGGTTTTGGGGGCGCAGAGCCCCGTGCAGGAGCGTTTGGGGGGTGCCGGGCCCCGTACAGGGGGGTTTTGGGGGCGCAGAGCCCCGTGCAGGAGCGTTTGGGGGGTGCCGGGCCCCGTTCAGCGGGGTTTGGAGGGTGCCGCGCCCCGTACGGGGGGTGGTTGGGGTGCAGAGCCCCGTGTAGGGAGGTTTTGGGGGTGCAGAGCCCTGTGCAGCGAGGTTTAGGGGTGCAGAGCCCCGTGCAGGGAGGTTTTGGGGGTGCAGAGCCCTGTGCAGGGCAGTTTAGGAGTGCAGAGCCCCGTACAAGGGGGTTTTGGGGGCGCAGAGCCCCGTGCAGGGTGGTTTAGGGGGTGCAGAGCCCCGTGCAGGAGTGTTTGGGGGTGCCGGTCCCGGTGCAGGTGGGTTTTGGGTGCTGGTCCCTGTGCAGGGTGGTTTGGGGGAGCAGAGCCCCATGCAAGGGGGTTTTGGAGGTGCAGAGCCCCACGCAGGGGCAGTTTGCGGGGGAGGCACAGAACTCTGTTCAGGGGGATTTGGAGGAGTAGAGCCCTGTGCAGGCTTTTTTGGGGGGGGGCTGCTGGGCCCCATGCAGGGGTTTTGGGGGTGCAGAGCCCCATGCAAGGGAGGTTTGGGGGAGCAGAGCCCTGTGCAGGGCGGCTTGGGAGCGCAGAGCCCCGTGCAGGGGAGGCCTGGGGGTGCCAGGCCCGGTGCAGGGTATTTTGGGGCACAGCCCCCCACGTGTGGGGTTTCGGGGCGCAGCCCCTGCCTGTCTCACCGTGTCCCCTCTCGCAGCTGGAGTTCTCGGTGCAGATGACCTGCGAGAGCTGCGTGGAGGCCGTGCGGGAGGCGCTGCAGGGGCTGCCAGGTGAGCGCCGCCCCCTCCCCGTCCTCGTCCCCATCCCCATCCTTGTTCCCGTCCCCATCCCTGTCCCATCTCCATCCTGTCTTGTCCCCATCCCTACACACTCTCCTGTCGCTGTCCCATCCCCGTCCTATCTGTGTCCCTGTCCCCATCCCACGCCATCGCCGGGCCCGTCCCCGCCAGCCGGGCCCCCGCTGCCACCTCCTGTCTCCGGCAGGCGTGCGGGTGCTCGACGTCCGCCTGGACTCGCAGACGGTGCTGGTGGAGGCCAGCGTGGCGGCCGAGCGGGTGCAGGAGCGG
>NW_028186916.1:2139-13365 GCF_003343005.1 Rhea americana
GGGGGGGCCCAGCCTGGACCTGGACTCCCCCCCACGCTGAGCCCCTCGGCACCGCCTCTGTCCCCAGGTCTGGGACATCATCGGGCGCTCGGTGGTGGTGGACGCGGGCGAGGACGACCTGGGCCGGGGCTCGCACCCGCTGTCCAGGGTGACGGGGAACTCGGGGCCCAGGTAGGCGCGGGGCAGGTGTGGGGCGGGCGTGGGGGGGCGGCCGGGCGCCCCGCTCACCCGGCCCTCCCCACAGGCTGGCCTGCGGCGTGGTGGCCCGGGCGGCCGGCCTCTTCGAGAACCCCAAGCGCCTCTGCACCTGCGACGGGCTGACGCTCTGGGACGAGCGGGACCGCGAGCGGCCCCCGGGGCAGCCGGCCCCACACCTCTAGTCGCCCTCTGGCTGACAATAAACCCTCCATCTGCTCTCTCCGTGCGAGTGTGTGTGTKGGTTTGTGTCCAGCGCCGTGAGGGCGGCAGTGCTCGGCGCTGTACGTTTCCTCAGCGGAAAAAATGGCCCGCGGCCCCTTTAAGCGTAGGTGTGGCTTCGGCGGGCTCCATTTTGTGGCGCGGGAGGGCGCCGGCGCATGCGCGGTGCGGTGGGGCGGCCGTTAGGACCGTTACGCGCCGTGGCGGGCGATGGGGGCGTTGCCAAGCACCGCCGAGGCTCGGAGGGGGCGGGGCGAATGGTCGCGCAGGCGCGGTGGAGCCGGCGGGAGGGTCGCGCGGCGGCGTGGTGAGGAAGGCGGGAAACGTGGGGCGGGCAGCGCGCAGGCGCAGTGGGAGGAGGGGCCCGGCATTACGCAAGCGCGGCGAAGGGGGCAGGCGGCGCGCAAGCGCAGTGGGAGGTAGGGCGGGCACTGCGCACGCGCGGCGAGGGGGCGGGCATTGCGCAGGCGCCTTGGCGGGCGGCGCGCGCGGGGCGGGTGGCGCGCAGGCGCAGTGCGCGGCCGCCGCTCCCCTCCGCGCTGAGGCGGTGCCGTCGCCATTTTGTGAGGGCGCCGCGGTGCCGCGTTCCCGCTCGCCGCCGCCGCCGCCATGCGTCCCGGCATAAAGCTCTTCGTGGGCAACGTGCCCGAGGAGGCCACGGCGGAGGAGCTGAGCGAGCTGTTCGCCGGCGTTGCCGGGCCTGTGCTCGGTGTCGCCCTCATGAAGCAGTTTGCCTTCGTACACCTGCGGGATGAGGCGGCGGCCGCCCGCGCCATCACCCAGCTCAACGGCCACCAGTTGCACGGCCGCCGCATCGTGGTCGAGCCCTCCCGGCCTCGGCCCACCAACACGTGCAAGATCTTCGTCGGCAACGTCTCGGCCGCCTGCACCAGCGGCGAGCTCCGCTCGCTCTTCCAGCAGTATGGCACCGTCGTCGAGTGCGACGTGGTCAAAGGTACCCGACCCGCCGCCACGGACCGGGCTGCTCTCCCCCGCCCTTTAACGCAGCGTGTTTGCCTTCCCCCTGCCCCCTCTCCCGCCGTTTCGCCCTCCGCAGCCTCGCCGTGGGCGGGGGCACACGCCCCTTCCCCCTCCCGCTATCGTTAACACCCGCTCCCCGAGCGGCGGGGTGGTCCCCAGAACCCTCGCCGGGTGCCCAGCGCCTCGCTCCGTCCCCTGGGTCTTTCCCGCCGCGGCCCCGGCCGACTGGTTGCGATCTTCCGTCCTCGGAGCCGCTCCGTCCCCCGCTTTGGGCTCGGGATGACCCGTTTTCCGTCTAGCTGGGGGGGAGGGGAGGTTGGGGGGGATGTTGTGCTTTCACATCCCGTCTGCTCTGGCAGTGCCCCCGTGCACTGCCTAGGGTCCCGGGTCCCGGCGCTGCTCCCTCTCCTAGGCCCCGCGTCTCCTGCCTCCTATCTACCCGGCTCAAACCCACACCTTCCACCTCCTTTCTAACCAGGGATGCGTTCTCTCCAGCTTTTGCTATTASACTGCAGATCTCATCAGCGTCTCGTCATCCCTAATCTGGTTTGGACAAGGATAACCCTCTGCCCGCACTTAGATCTCTATGTCCTCCCGTGGTTTCCCCTCTTCTTCTGATGTGCCTCCCTTCTCCCTGACACGACTGCCTCCTGCAGTCCTGCCCGGGTCCCGGGCCCCTCCACGTCCACTCCAGCAGGAGTGTGGCGGTGGAGACCGCTTTGCAGCAAGCCACTCCCCCGTCCRCTGGAGCGGCAGTTTTGAGGCACTCGTATTACGCGTGCTGTGGAAGTTGCTAAGGGGTGTCTCTGATCTGCATCGAGGACCTTGTCAGCGTGGTGTAGGTTGGGAGTACAGAATCATTGGCATGAACTGCTCCATGCGAGACAGCCCACCAGTCCCCCAAACCTCATGCGGAATAGCTGCCACCCAGGTGTCGTTCCCTGTGGCTCAGAGCCTCTCCCTAACGGGGGGTGTGAGGTGCGGCAGCTCCTCGAGGTACGTGTTTCTTACCAGGGTGGACATCTCTGTCAATTCCAAGCCCCTTGTGGGTAGATGATTTTGTTACCTCTGCTCTCTCATCCCAGGTCACAATCTCAAAGGCTCCTTCTGATCCGTCCTGCCCCACCAGGAGCAGACTTTCCCCGTGGAATCTGTTACCATTKAGAAAAGGCACCTAAGTGGTGCCTTTAACATTGCTTTGGTCTGTGTATGATTTGTGGGAGCCCTGGCAGCTTCCAAAGGGGGATGGAGGTGCAGCGGCTGCTTAAAGGCTGTAGTGGGAAGAGGCACCAAGCTGCTAGGAACCAGGCAGAGCAGGTGGGGTTTGGGCCAAGTGGGAAAGAACTTTTTAAGCTGCCAGAACAAGGTACATGGACTTAAGGGCAGGAGCTTTTCAAGAATCGTAACAGTTACAGGGCTGTTGATTAGATGTAGCACCKATGCAGCATCACCCTCAGCAGCAAGCGCGCTCTCCTTGGCTCTTCAGTCTGCTGTGAAATGTTGAAAGGAGACGGAGAGAGGAGTGGGATCTTGGTGTGGAGAGGAAGGGAGCAAGACCAGCTTGCTGTACTGTAGGTGCAGTAACATTCAGATTTATGACCTTTTAGCTGGAATTTGAGATGTTATTACAGTATTCACCTAGGTCTAGTGTTGGCTGTGTTATTTAGCAAATGATACATCTGAGTGTGCTGAAATTATGTGAATGAGTTGTCTAAAACTTTCTGTCTCTCTTRCTCAGCCCTAGAACCCAGGTATTAAAAGCTGAAACAAAACTCAGAAAAGCCCCAGGAAAGCTGTAAGTGGGAGTGGTGTGAGGCAAAGGACCTCCTGGCCGTAGACTTAAGCTAGCTGTCACCGGGTACGCTCGTTTGTGCCAGTGTTGATTACTGCGGCCTCTGGTACATAGACCCCCGTAACTGCACACGGACAAAAAGGATACCGCAAGCAGTTTCACTGCTTTTCTAACTGGTTTTGGGGATACGGTCTGGGGTCACGTGCGAGTCCGCCACTGAGGGAGGCGCTGAAATTAGCCGCCTGTCTTGCCCCAGAGCAAAAATGCCCGTTATGCCCTGCGCCACCTTCTGATCTCCCGGACCCGTCGTGATGCGACTCTGGGATAAAGCCCCCCCCCCCCCTTCCTCTCCTGGACCCGCAGGAAGCCGTTGAGCGCCATGGGGCTCCCAGGGGCCTCCTGCCCATCGCCACTCATTACAGCAGAGGGAACTGCTCTCCCGTAGGACACGTAATGGTGGAGCGGGCCTGGAGCTCGTTCCCCGCGCGCCTACGAGGCTCTGCGTTTCCGTAAGCGCCACGGGCAGCCCTGACGTGGCCAGCTCTGACGTGGGCATGGGTCAAGCCTCCCTCCAGCTGCAGCCTTCTCCTACCTCACTGCTGTCATTAAGGATGGCAGCTCAATTAATCAGCTGTAGTGGCTCTAAGGGAAAACCATGACTTGCTGTCCTCCCCCTGGGGTGTGAACACAGGCCTGGCAGGCTGGMCGCAGCCCCAGCATCCTAACCTCTCGCCTCAGATCCCAGGAGCAGATCCAGCAGCAGAGCCCAGYGCAGGAGAGCAGCAAACTTCTGGGCTGGAGCTATCCTCTTTCTAATGCTTCTCTCTGCTGTCTTTTCTGGCTTGCTTTTTGACATTTCTCTGCTTTGATGCCTGGTTAATGATTCCCTTTTCTGCACTGTTTGTTTGCTCAGCTCCTTGCAGCTATTTTTTTTTCTTTCCTCTGGACATGTATAATATCAGATTGAATTTCTCTCAGTCCTCAGCCTCTGTTCCTTCCCTGTATGAGAGTTTTGAAAGAGCTTTTCAGAGGCCAGCGCTGAGGACAGAGAAGCCCTCTCCAACCACAACTATGCCCAACTTCTGAAACTCTCAGATGTGGCTTCCACTTTTCTGACTCAACCAAATGAGCAAAATTTCCTGCACTGGCCTAAGGTGACACCTTTGTCACAGAGCCCTTTGCCYGGGCGATGTTATCCCCTGTCCCCAGCGCTGAGTGCGACGGTGTGCTGCTGTGCGTGGGCCCGCTCTTCTCCTAGGCCCCCCTGCTCGCCAGCCGAGCCTGYGAACGCCTCCTGCGCTGCTCTTGCTGTTGTGCAACGTGGCCAGTAAAACCTCCGCCTCGCGTGTTGCGCAGGCCGCAGGAGCTGGCGTTCRGTGCGCGGCTGAGACCCGCTCGAGGCGCTGGCTGCGCAATGCCTCCCGGGCACCGGCGTCTTGGGGAAGCGCCCTGCCTTGCAGCCTGCTCGGAGCTGAGGAAGGGCACGTGAGAGGCTAAKCGCGAGCTGGCCATTCTTTAACTGCGGATGGCACGTTGCTTCGTTTGCTCCAAAGCCCCTTTTAACCTGTTAACGCTACAGCGCGCTCGTGTGTGGGATTCTCAGCTGCTTCTGACTACTTGAGAGACTTGGCAAACGTGTGTGTTTTACTCTTTTGGCCTTGAGTGAGCATTCCTATTCCCTCGTTACGAGAACAAGGAGTATGGCCAATTTGGCTTTCGTGGAGTTTAAACTTTTGACTGGATACGTCTGCCTCAAAGCTCTGATGAGTGTGCAGAGGGCTGGTGTGCGCTGGAGAGGTTTTGCCCAGGTGCTTTCCTCTGCAGTCTAAACTCTGTGTTTCCTTATGCCTTGTTGTTTGCTCAGAGAGGCCTGTTCGTGACGGAGGCAGCGAGAGGGCTGCCTGGGCTGGCTCTTTGCACCCCGCAGGCTGCAGTGGCCCAGCAAGAGGGTCTTGGGAGGGATCTCTGCTCTGCTACAGCCACTCTCGAGACAGTCCCCAAGACCACTGAGCCAGAGGAAGCTCCTGTTGGGGAAGGGGGGTCTGGGCTGGGGACAGGTCCCGCCAGCTGCAGTGCCCAGCCAAAGCYGCTGCTGTTGGAGGGGCCACTAGCTTTCTCCACCCCTTCTGGTACAAAGCAGCYGGTGTCTCTCTGGGACAGTAATTGTATGTGACTTGCTTTGCTCCGGCTTCCAGGAGGGAGGGCAGGAGCGGGGCTCGTGAGGTCTCGCTGCTGTCCGGKGAGCTGTTAGTTCCCACGTGTCTCCTGTGCCAAAGCACCAGCTCGGAAGAGCCATGTGGGGAATAGCTTTAAATGTGGCACGAGACCACCCTGTCTCAGGGATCGCGTTCTGAACCAATTCTCAGTTCCAAGCTCAGCACRTGAAAAGACAGCGGAAAGCATCGGCTGCTTGAGCAGGGATCAGAGGCCTTTTCCCATCCTGCCTATGACTGGTACGGGCTTCTTTAAAAGAGGCRTATGCCAGGGAAAAGTGAAGAAACTCTTTCATCCCCCAGAAGGGAAAGCAGCGTTAGCTCGTGGGTTAATTTGAACTCATGCCAGTTTAACAAAAATAGATATTTGTGTTACTGTTTATGATCATTCCTCTAAACTGGGATGTTAGCTCTTACAGTGCATTAGTTGGCTGGAGATTCCTGGGAGTTTATGGATGCAGTGTGGAAAYGATAGGTGGGGGTGAGAATTTCATTGGGAATAGTATCCTTTCTTGAAATTCCTGGTTGTTCCTGCTTTTCCAATAGTAAACTGGGAGAATGTGCAGTTGCTTCAAGGCATTAGTTAGTCTGGGTTATAAGAAAATACTCATTTTGCTCACATAACTTAAACAAGTTGAGATGCTGTAGGTCGCTGTGCTCGAGCTTGGGTCTTTGTAAACGGCAAGTGCAGAGGTTTATGGCGCTGGCGCGTGGGGCCCGGAGCGGGCTGTGCCCACAGACGAGCGCTGGCCGCGGAGCAGCTCCGAGCGCTCGGCGAGTTGGCGGTGCGATGCGGGCAGAAGGTTCATCCCATGGTGTCTGTGCAAGGCGCAGCGCAGGCTCAGACCGTGAGCGCCTTYCTCGAGTAAGCGGGCAGCATGAAGCTTCGCCAAGTAACTGGTGAGAGTCTCGGCTGTCGATACCGCTATTATTCTAAATTTCAGATGTAACCGCAGAGATCACTGTGATTATACTGCCCGGTTGAGTTAGATTTGGGGAGTTGTGAGGATTTGGTTTTTTTCTAGCACCAGGACAGGGCAGGTATGAGATGAAAGGAGCCTGCTCAGGTACCAGTGCTTATTCCTCTCTCCTGCTCTTGTTAGACTGTGAAACCTGTGGGATCTTTGCTAAGCCGCACGGCACGCTGCTGTAGTTCCTTAGATGGGCCGCGATTCTGCGGGCCCTGCACCCGGGCTGCRTTGAAGCAATAGCTGAAAGATGCGTGCCTCATTAAGTAAGTGTTCGATCCTGTAATAAAATGTTGTTTTCTTCCCCACTGATAACCCTCTGTCTGCTGCTTTATCAGACTATGCATTTGTTCACATGGAGAACGAAGCAGATGCAAAAGTTGCCATCGAAAATCTTAATGGAAAGGAAGTGAAAGGAAGAAGAGTCAATGTGGAACTCTCTACTAATGTTCAGAAAAAGGGAGCAGTCCAGACTATCCAGGCAGGCATCATTGTTGACAAGAACAAGAGGATAGGTCTGGAATATAGGGAAAAATTTCAACCCAAGATAGATGGTTTTGACCAGCGGAGGGCTGCAGACTCAACCTTCCCCTCGGCCGCTGCGGGATACGCCTCCTCCTCGCTGTACGATTACCAGCAACGCTTCGGCGGCAACAGCACAAACAAATACGATTCCTTTGACCCTCAGGCGAGGCCCGGCTCCCCCTCCTACTTCGGGAGGGACAGAAGCCCGCTTCGGCGATCCCCATCGAGAGCCGGCTACTCGACGGTGACGCTCCCCATGACGGCGCAGCCGGCCGCCTACCGAGCCCAGCCCTCCGCTTCCCTGGGCGCGACCTACCGAGCGCAGCCCTCGGCCTCCCTCGGCATGGCGTACCGCCCGCAGCCGACCACGGGCCAGGCGGCCTCCTACCGCGCCCAGCCCTCCGCCTCGCTGGGAAACGCCTACCGAGCCCAGTCGTCTGTCTCCCTGGGAGCCTCTAACGCGCAGCCCACAGCCAACTCGCTCACGTCCTACGGCGCCCAGGCCACGGCCTCCTACAGCGCCCAGCCGGCAGCCTCCCAGCTGTCCGGTTACGGAGTCCAGTCCTCAGCCCTGGCCTCATCCTATGGCGCCCAGGCGGCCACTGGCTACTCGGCCTCCTACGGAGCCCAGGCCTCGGCTGCGCACGCTGCTGCTTACGGAGCCCAGCCTGCCGCAGGCCCTGCGGCCTCTTACGGGGCCCAGTCCGTGGCCACGCACGTAGCCTCCTACGGCGCCCAGGCCACAGCTGGCCACGCGGCCTCCTACGGCGCCCAGCCCGTAGAAGGCCACGCGGCCTCCTACGGCGGCCAGCCCGGAGCTGCGCTGTCGGCGTCCTACGGCGGCCAGCCCGTGGCCGCGCACGCCGCCTCCTACGGAGCCCAGGCTGTGGCGGGCCACGCGGCCGCGTACGGCGGCCAGCCCATGGCCGGCCACTCGGCCTCCTACGGAGCCCAGCCCGCGGCAGCACTCTCGGCCTCCTACGGAGCCCAGCCCACGGCCGGCCACTCGGCCTCCTACGGAGCCCAGCCCGCGGCCAACCTGCCTGGCTCATACGGCACCCAGTCTGCAGCCGCCCTCTCCGCCACCTACGGCGCCCAGGCTGCCTCCTCCCTGGCTGCCTCGTACAGCAACCAGGCCRCRGCAGCRTCCTACAAAGCGCAGGCCTCCGCTCCGCTGACTGCGGCCTACAGAGCGCAGGCCTCAAACTCGATGGCAGCGTCGTACGCAGCGCAGCAGCCCTCCTCCGCTTCCTTGGCAGCCGCCTACAGAGCTCAGCCGGGGACTGCCTACGACGGGCCGAGCCAGCTGGGGCAACAGGCAGCCTCGTATTTGGGAATATCTCAGACTGCTGCTGCCGCTGTCGCACCGCCGTACGAGCGCACCCGCCTCTCCCCGCCTCGGAGCGCTGGCTATGACGATCCTTACAAAAAATCTACTGCTCTGGCTAAAAGGTATGCAACTAGGCCAGGGATGGTAACGTGCACGTAGCGCCTCTTATCTGAGGATCTCGATGTGCTGTCGAGGGGACTCGAGGCGCCAGACTGGGTACAAGTCTCCACCTCTGTAAACTCGCTGCTGGCTCACAGCAGAGTGGAACGTGTCCTGCTAACACACTAAACCCGCGTGTCGCCCTGGAAGCGCTGAAGGGGTGGGAGCGCGGGTGTTACTCACACGATACGCCAGTAAGTTGACCAGGCGGCTTTCCGCTCCGTCAGTCGCAGACCCTCGCGTAACCCCATCCCTCCGCTTCTGTGCGAAAGCGCGGCGGTGCGCCTGTCCGGGGGAGGGAGCGCGGGGCTGGGCTCACCCCCTCTCTCTTTCCAGGTTCGCAGGTCACGCTGGATGCGTGCAGGGCTTCCTTTGACAGCCGCGCGCGAGAGGCTGGGGGGGCTGGAAACGGCGCGCGTCCCCGGCAGCGGTGCCGCGGGCCCCGAGCTGCGGCTGGCGGTTCGGCTGCCGCGTCTCTCTCGATGTTGGCGTTTCCGCCGAGACGGCGAAGGACGCAGCGGTCACCGGCTCTGGCGGCGGGGCAGAGCCGTGGGYGCTCGCGGGGGCCGGACGCGACCGCCGCTGCCGTCCTGCGCTGGCTCTGGAGCAGCGGCCTAGCGACGCAGTGCCCAGAATCCTGATCCCTGCGGTCTGGCAGTTCTCCCCCTGCCCGATAAGGGGGCTSTGGCCTTCCCGGAAAACTGTAGGCTTATCGAGAGCTTGCTTTTCCGCATGCTACTTGGTTGCCCAAGAATTGGGGGAAATTGGCTTTGTGTTACAAGTGCTTCCTGCATCCACTGAGGAAGGCTTAAAAATAGCGACGCTCACCTGTCCGAGAGCAGACGGTGGCTCGAGCTGTTCCGAACAGACTGGATTAATCCACGCGCTCCTGCAGTACGCCCGGGCGAGACGAGTGCTAGCGCACCGTCCCTCCGCGGCGCGTTTCAGGATTCTGGGTGCCCTCCTGCCAGAAGGGATTYCGATCTCGCCTTCCGAGGGATCTCCCCGGTGTCCGTGCCTTCCCCGGCCGTGGCGTTAGGCTGTTCTCCTAACCCCTTCGCTTTATTCATGAAATGTCTCTTTTCTCGACCAGGTACAATTCTGATCGCCGTTTATCTGACCTCTCAGATTACCGTCGTTTAGCAGACTCGCCGCTCGCGTACCGTCGTTCGCCAACAAAGTCCCCGATGGATTATCGCCGTCTTCCAGAAGCACATTCCGATTACGCCCGCTACTCGGGCGGCTATGGCGATTATATGCATACGGCCCGGATGCATTCTAGTTACCAGCGCCGCCTGTAGCGGGGGGGTCGGCTCTTTCCCGGGTGCAGGCAATGGTTAAACATTCCCGGTTGGGACATACTTTCTTAGCATAAAGCCAATCTGCGTCTTTCTTAGGCTCACTTTCTCTTTCGGTTCTCTGAATCACACGTTCCTCCCCCTCCCGTGCTATCTCAGGTGTCAAGCAGCCGTCGGTTTGGCTCTTGTTCCTTTGTCATTTGGCTAAAGATTTCAACGTTCATTCTAGGCGAGAGTGAGGAGTCCCTGGGACTTGCTGTTGCATCCAGTGCAATTAGCGTTTTCCTGGCCTTTATTCTGCGTGGGGCAGGGGGCGGTTATTTTTAACTGCCTTGTTTTTTCTGTTGTTTCCTTTTTTTTTTTCTCTCTTTTTGTTGAGTTTTTAGAATGATCCGAATTTACGGTTTCAAAAACTTCAGTGCTCCGACCCCAGGAGCACTGAAGATGGCTGCGCAGTTTGCTTCCCAAAGGTGAAGCCCCTGCCTCTGGGTTCCCTTCTGCTTCCGTAGTGCTCAGAGTGCCATGGCATACGTGGAATCGTTTTCCGCTTGCGACTCCTCTCGCTATGTCTTCAGGCTCTGTTAGTACGGCAAACTGTTCCCTGGCAGGATTCCTGGTAAACGCAACTGTCAACGCGATTATTGCTCAGTACTGTTTTTATAACCCGAGCAATTGCTGTCACTGAACGGAAGAGCAAATGCTCTTTTATACGACGTGAGAGTCCCTTTTTCCCTTACACCAGTGTTAAGTTTGCTCCAGGCGTGATGTTAGAATTGATATATCAGAAACGAGTGAGATTTTGTATGACTGTAAATAAAATACTGGGCTATTTACAGTTTAGAAACAGTTGTCCCGTGTTTTTTGTTTTGTTTTCCCCCTCCCCCAGCCTGTCAGTTTCAGGGRCGTTCCCACCTTTTTAGCCGTTTCRGGGATGCTGTCCCTTGTTCTCTTGGCACCTTTGCCTTCGTGCTAGAGGCGAACCAAAGGAAAAATAGTCTGTGCGCATCCACGCAGCCGCCCGTCGGGGGTAACGCGACGGGGAGAACGGGAGCCGGAAGGTGCGGTCGTGTCTTACGCGTCTGTCCCCGGAGCTGTCGGTCTAGGCGGAGCAGGCGCGCGGGAGCGGAGCAGCGGGACCCCCTCTCCCCTGCCCCTCGCTGCCCGCCCGCAGCCATGTGGGTCTCTGCCCTGGTGCTTTGAGGTTCCTAGTGCTGCCCCGAGGTGCTGACAGCCTAAATTAGAGCAGTGCAGAGTGCGACGCTGGCAAAAGTTGGGGGAGAGCTGGCGGGGCGGAGAGACGGGACGGGGCGACGGATTTCCGCAAGGAACTTGTCCAGAGGGAGAGGCTGGATGGCGTCGCGAGGGGCGGCTCGGCACGGTGCCAGCGGCCGGGCGCGGGGAGGAGGCGCCGGCGCCCGCGTTCGCGGCCTCTTCGCCGGTTGAGCCCCGCTGGCCGCAGGCGCGGTGGCTCCACGCCGCTCGCGGGTGGTGTAAGAGCCGCTTTCGCGGGGCGGCTCCGCCAGCCGCTAGCGACCGCAGGGAC
>NW_028186916.1:13616-21074 GCF_003343005.1 Rhea americana
CGTGCCTGCGCGGCCGAGTCCCGCGGCCTCGTCTCCCGCCTGCCCGTCGTCGGCCTGAACCGTTCCGCAGCCGCCCGGCGCGCTGACTGGCTGTCGTGCCGCTCGAGCGCGGACGAGCGAACGCCTAAAAGCACCGGAACAGTTTCCGCTGGAGAAAAGATCGGACTGGGAGGAAGCGGCCCCGTTTCCCAGACCCCCGGTGCSGTGAGTGCTGGAGCGGCGTGATGGCGCCGGAAGGGGCGCGAACGTCCTTCTGCAGCCCTGCTTGCTGCGCGTGTGCGCTTAGGCTCGTTAGGTGGTATCTCGAGCGTACTCTGTTAACGATCCATCGCAGATAACAAAGGGATTGTACTGGGAATAGGTTACAGAAGCTGGTTTTGAGAAGAAAAGCAGAATGCATAACATGCTACAAGATAAAGATTACTGTTTGTTCCTTTGTTTTGAATCCAAGAATGCTTTTTAAATATGGCATTCAGTTGCTTTTCTATCAAGCCAATATATTTTTTTTTCTTTTCTTTTAATTGAAGTAGCTCACTAAATGAAACTTAATCAGCGTAGTAATACSTGGGTAAATGTTAATGATTCTTCTGTACGTTTAACAAGCAATTCGTGGCGGACTTGTATGTCCTAGGCCAACTCATGTTTTTCACTACTGGAATGATTATTAAAGTTTCTGAAATGTTTTGTCCCCTGYGTTATCTGTTCTTTGAACCGGGGACTTCAGCAGCTTGTTGCCTTTTAAAACACAGCATCTCATAATCTTCATGCTCTATTTTCCTTAGAGATCTCCAGGTTTGCGATGAACACGGAGCTCTCGCTAGCTCTGGCCAGCGGCCGTGTCGCCGAGTGAGTGCCCCGGTCTGGCCGCGGGACGCAGGAAAGGCGTCCGGCCCCTGCGCTGCTTCGCTGCCCCAGAGCAGGGCGCGAAAGCAGACGAGCTCGGCGCGACGGCGGAGGCCGGGGACCACGAGCTGCGCGGACGGGCTTCTCCTGGGCCGAGCGCGGGGGGCGAAGCTGCCGCCGCTCCCCGGACCTGTKTTACAGGGTCGCCGTGCGCCCGCCTGCGTCAGCGCGGCTTTACCGGGGCAGAGCCCGGCACGCACGGCGGCTCGGGGGGCCGTGAGAAGGGGCGGCCGCGCGTGCCGTGTGCTGGGCCACGKCTCGGCCACGCGCGACAGCCGCCACCGCGGTGGCCGGTGCCTCATTCTTGGAGGGATTTGCACACGCAAAGACCCGTCGGAGCAAAAATACGGCGCCACCACCCGAAGGGTTGTGGGACGACACGGCCCGGCCCGGTTTCGCAGCCCCTGTGGATGGGGAAGGCCGAGCTCGTGCGCGGCCCTAGAGCCGCACGGAGCCGTATCGCCGCAGCGGGAGAATCGCTAACCAGCGGGGAGMAACCAGCTCGGCACCCGGCAGGAACGGGGAAGGGAAGGACGGCAGGGAGAGCGCCGCGTCCCCCCTGTGCCTTCCGGACTTGGGAGATGGGGATCCTCTCCAGCGAGCAAAGCCGGGAGGCACCGGGGACCAAACCATCACGGAAGGAAACACGTTAAGATAAAGCACAAGAAACACCGAGGCCCCACTGGTCACAGCCAAGGCCTAAGAAATTAAAAAAATAGTTGAGATACCGGCAAAAATAAGTAGTTACGCAGTGAGCAGGGCTACGCTGAAGATAAGGGCTCTCGGCGCCCCTGCTGCGGCCCCTCTCCCGGCACGGCAGAAGAGCGGGAGCTGCCCGCGCGCGGGCCCGCTGGGGACCCGCAGACACCCACACACGCAGACGCCCGTTCAGAGCTGTTCCAAAGTTTTATTTCACTGGAAAGAGTGCTCAAGCGACGCTAAACTTTAGAGAGGAGAATCACAGGTTACGTTCCAAACATAATGCCGTCTTTTCCACGCGGATGGCACAACACAGGCTGGGGCTCAGGGGAGCAGGGCTTAGCAGTACCAAGTACGCTACGTTATTTAGTATTAAAAAGTTAAGACCGATTATTCACCCTTTAGAAAATAAACACATTCTTTATAAAAAAAAAAATAATAATAATGGGAAGCTACAGAGCAAACTGCAGGAGGAAGAGAGCCGCTCCAAGCGCATCTCTGAAGGGGAAGCAGAGACGCAAAGCTCCTACTGCAGCTACGCTAGCTCAAAACCTGAGCCTAGAACGGGGGCCTGGGGCTAGAGAGCAGCAGGGAGAGCAGTGGGGCGAGGGAAGGGYTACTGCCAGAGAAACAGGCCACAAAACTAATAACTAATTCAAAGCAATTCCTAAAAAACTAAAACAAAAAATGCCAACAACAAAAGAAGGGCAGTTAAGTTACTCCTCGCTAGACTAAGAAGAAGCCGAAGTGTCCATTAGGAACTAATTCATTAGCTGCAATAGGTATTTGAAGCCCAGCACAGTTTGAGACGCATGATACAGATTTCATGTGCAACAGGAACCCGACGTCCAGCCGCAAATATCTTACCTGCAAGAGAAAAGCACAGTCGGGTCAGAGGCCTGGAAACAAACTGCCCTGAAGCGCTCGGGCCGTGCCCGTCTCCCCGGCGGCAGCGAGCGCCGGCGTGGCGCCYGCCCGCCTGCCCCCAGTAAAGGCCGCCCCGATGGCTACGCCGGAGCCGGAGGGCACGGCTCTGCGCGCCGCCATCCCCCTGCCCGGAGCCGTGGCCCGCGGGGCGGAAAGCCCCAGCTGCAGGGACGCCGGGAGCGCCGGCTGCGGGGCGGGGGGGGGGCACGCGGGCACTCCGGGCCGCTGCGGCCCTCTGCTCGGCTCTGGGGCTGTGGGAAGCTCCCCAGAGCTCCGGCTCGCTGCGGGCAAGAAGTGTCCCGGGGCCTGGAGGAGGAGGAGGCTCCTGCGCCGGGGCTTCCCCGTGCACGGGAGCAGAGCGCGGCGCAGGCACCGGCCTCTCCTCGTGGGGGGAGCGAGGCGGAGCGGCCGGCAGTGCTGCCTGAAGCAGGCGGCTGCCCGCAGGCCGAGGCGCCTCCGGGCCGGGGGCGGTCGGGGGGGCCCGTCCGTCGCGGCCCCGGCGCCGAGCGTGGCGGGGGCCGCCTGCGGCTGCGCCTCCCCCCGCGCGGCGCCTGCCGGCGGGATTTATGAATCCGGCGCCCAGCGATCCGCTGCCAGCCTCGGAAAGGGCCTGTGCTAAGCCAGGTCCTTTTACCTTTATCTCGGCTCCAAGCAGGAGTTACAGCTTAGATGCTCGACCACCGTTATCTGGGCTTAACGGATGGAGGGCACTTTTAAATCTAGCGGCCGCGGCTGCAGAGCCCGACCGCAGCGCCGCGCGCACACCCTGTGACAACGCGCCAGCCCCGAGGAGACAGAGACAAGCGCCCGCGCGCTGGAACCCACAACGCTCTCACCTCCGACTCAAAACGCAGAGTACCGCGCCCTGTCCGCGTACGGGTCCCGCTCGAACCGCTGCATGTCGTAGAGGGAGGCCCGAGCGACCGACGAGACCGGCGACAGCTGACTACGATCGTAAGTGTAAGCCTCTCCGACGGTGGTGGCCGCGGCTGCCGTGCGGCGCAGGGGGCTTCTATCCCGGGTGTAATAGGTGGAGGAGGCGGCCGCCGCGGCCGCGGTGGCGGCGGCGGCCACGGCGGCTGCCGCTCCCGGGGTCGGCAGCAGAGCTCTATCGTACGGGTCTAGGGTGGTGGGGATGCGACTGGCCATGGCTGTGGTGGCGGCCATGGCCGTGGACTGCACTTGCGAGTACTGCGCGTACTGCGAGTACTGGGCCATGGTCTGCTCTGCATAGGCGTCGTATGCAGAGGCCGTCGCATAGGACCTCACGCGGTAGCGCTTGTAGTAGTCGACCATTCCGCCATACCCGTCATCGTAATACATGGTCTCCCCATAGCCCGCGGGGTAGGGAGTGCGCACCGCTCCGTACTGCTCATTATAGGCCTCGGTAAAGTCAGCCACTTGCCCCGGGCGATCTACCGGACACTCTTTAGACCAGTGCCCTTCCTTCCCGCACCGGTAGCAGCCGCTCTTGTCTCCCATCCCGGGCGCGGTCCTGAGCCGACTCGTGGACAACTGCACGCGCATCCGCTTGCCTTTAAGAAACAGACGCAAGAAGGGTTGCTATAATTAACTGAGGCCACACCAAAACATTCGTTATTAAAACAGCACAGTCATTCAAACATGAGGGCAGAGCCGCTGATTTCCCCCCAGCGGCCGGTGTTGCCACCAGCGGCCAGCTGAGATCCGCACCAGGAGCTTCTCGCCGCAGCTTTGCCASGTCCCAGCTCCTCGGTTCCTGCAACGCTAGAAACGACGGCTGCGATAGGAAGCCAGCCCCAGCGCAGGAGGAACGCGCGAGCCGCCTGCTCCCGGCCTGAAGCCGCGAGCTGGAGGTACAGCCGTGACGGGCAGGCAGCAAACCGACTTACCGGGAAGCAAGGCGGCAGGCAGGGAACCGCCGCGCAGGGCGCAGCCACCCGCGAGACCCGCGCGCTCCCCACGCCGGCAGCCCCGGCCGCTCCGGGGCGGGATCGTGGGGCTTCGGGCCCCGGCTCAGGGCGCTGGGTCAGAGCCACCACGTGAGCCCCGACTGCCCCGTCCTCCGGCCAGAGCCGCGTTGCGACGTCTGCTCTTCGCAGGGCGTAAAGGCCGCGCGCAGCCCCGCTCCAGCGTTTCAAGGATGCTCTGGGAACGCGAAGTCCAGTCTGGCGGCTTATCAGCCGCCCCGCTAACGAGCCCTTTCCCTGCTGGGCACTGCTCTATGCTCTGAACCTCCTCCCGGCGCTCGCAGCGGGCTCCGCACGGCACAAAGGCTGCCAGTGCACCGCTGCTCGGAGGAACGCGCCACATCCCGCCGAGCGAGCGAGGCTCGGGCAGGAACGAGAGCTGCCGGGGACAGAGCCCCTGCAAAGGGAGCAGCTTGGCGCCTGACGCGGAGCGCCAGCTCCTTCTCATGCCTTCTCCTTCTCCCGTCTCGCCTAGGCGAGGCCAGCGATCACCAGCGAGCAGCTCCCGGCCATTTCACAAAGCAGCACTACTTGCCGCTGGCCACCAGCACGGCTTTGCCCAAGGCAACGTGGAGGGGATGAGCCCCTCCAAAGGAGAAGACTGCCCCTACCCACRTCCCACAGCAGCGCCAGCGCCTCGGGACACCAAGCCAAATCCRAGGCGCATCCCGAGGAAACCATGCCGTCTTGGCGAGAAGTTGCAGCGGTTGCGCCAGTCCAGAGCGGGCTGCCTGCGCATGCCGCTCCCTGCCCGGCAAACCACAGACCTGGAGTCACCAAGGAGCCACCTCCGGCCCTGCTGGTGCTRGGGGGGAAGAGTCAGGACTGGGAAGACCGCAGCGCCAGCGCGGTTTGAATCCTGCAATGAACCAGCTCTGAGAAACGCCTGGGAACAGGGYGCTGGGGTTTGCCGAGCTGCCCATGGCCCACAGGAACACGGAGCGCCGCGAGCGCCAGCCCCGGCACACGGCGCCGGCCAGAGAAGCAAACTGCACTCGAGACAAGAGACTGCTGCAGATTGCTGCCGGACGCGATCCGATCCCCTCGCTCCACTCGGGCCCGACCGGCCCCAATGCTGCGGCCTCCAGGCAGGCAYGAGCGCTCGCCCTCGGCGCTGCGCTGGGAAGAAGGCGGCTTGCAACTATCTGCTTGGGGCCAAAGCTCAACTGATAAACGAAGCCAATTCTTGCTAGGTGCAGAAATCCAGAATCTGCCAAGCAGCTAAATTAGCTCATTGGCTACTGAAGAGACCTGGACGCTGGCTAAGGAGAAGAGATCACTGGCTAAGGAAACGCGCGCTAACAGCGAGCGTTAGCGCAGGAACRTGGCAAAGCCGCAGCATCCCTCAGCCTCTAACGCGCTTCTTGCCCCGTCGGCCGTTCCAGGTCATCAAGAGCCAGGCGAAGGCCCGGGAAGGCACATCAAGCGAGCGAGGGAGGCCACGTGCCGCAGAAGCGGGCGCAGGAGGCCAGGCGGATGGGGCACCTCCGTTCACCGGGCGAGGAAGGYGACGAGCAGGGCAGGCAGCCCGCTGTCACGCCGCGAAGGTGGACCCGCCGCGTTGCTCGGGCCCGGCAGGACCAAGAGTGGCGGCCGTTCGCGCAAGAGTTTGGACTTTGCCTTCCGCGTCCTCCTGCGAGGCGACCTGGGTAAGTCAGAGATCCGGTGGGTCTTGTCCTCCCCAGCCCCATCTGAAACGYCCCCGTTCCAGCTGCCTCAGAAGGATCAGGAACCTCAAACCCTCGCACAAACTGACTACAGAAAAAGGGAGGAAGAACACCTGGTCTCCTAGCACCTTCCTTCTCCGAAAGGAAAACAGCCACTGTGCTTAGGACCTGACCTGCTCGTCTTTGCRTGGTAAAAGAAAGGGGTGTGCCGCATCGGTACTGCGGGGCACAAGCAGAGCTGGAACACGTTGGGGGAAAAAAAAACATTTGCGCTTAAGTGCAGAGGAAAGGCAGGGAAGCCCCCAGCGCCACCTGGCAGACCACCCTCGACGTCTTGCGAAAGGGTTCCCCTTCGACAGCCTACGGCTTGAAGCACTCACAGAAATAAGCTTTTCTCTGTATCCTTCCCCGCGCCCCAGCCGGGAGYGCCGGCAGCCTGCCCGGAGCCCTTTTCGGCCCTGCCTCTTCCCAGGGAGCAACTGATCAGGGACAAAGATGCTTCCAACGCTCTTCAAACGCACCGGCCTCCACAACCTACGCCCAGAAGGGCTGGAAGTATTTACCTAGAGTGGAACAACGGGATTCCTCCCGTTCCCTGGCCTCCCTGGCAAATTCACACCCCGGGGACACAGCCCAGAAGTGAGGCAGCGTCCGAACGCAGGCGTTCAGCCCCAGCCCCGCTCCGGGCGGATTCGCACCCAACCTGCTTCCTCAGGCGCAGCCTGGCGCTACCTACTCCCAGCCAAGGCCGCATCGGCCCCGGTTCATGTTTCACCTTGGAACTCGGTGTTGTCCAGGCCGCGGATGGCCTCCACCGCGTCCTCCGCCCGCTCCATGTGCACAAAGGCATAGTCCTTGACGATGTCGCACTCGATGACGGGGCCGTACTCCTCGAACTTGGCCCGCAGCTCCAGGTTGGTGCAGGTGGGGCTGATGTTGCCCACGTGCAGCTTGGTGGAGGCCTTGCTCTTGTTCTTGCTGGCCTCCACGTTGATGCAGACGCCGTGCAGCTTGTGGTGGTGCAGGTTGCGGATGGCGTCCTCGGCCGCCGTCTTGTCCTCGATGTGCACGAAGCCGTAGTTCTTGATGATGTCGCACTCCAGCACCTTGCCGTACTGCTCRAAGAGCGAGCGGATCTCCTGCTCCGTCGCCTCCCGCGGCAGGTTCCCGATGAACAGCTTCACCATCTCGGCCAAGCCTGCGCCGGGGAAGAGACAACCGGTCACGGGACCGCCGGGCCGAGCCCCTTTCCCCCGGCCCCTCCGCCAGCAGCGGACGCCTCAGGCCCCATCCGCCCCGCGGGGCCTCTGTGG
>NW_028186916.1:22808-26267 GCF_003343005.1 Rhea americana
GCGAGGCGGCGGCGGCAGCGGCGGGGGCGCGGCGGAAGCGAGGCCGCCGGCGGCGCTTCTACCCGGAGCACCGGGTGTACCGGGCCCGCAGCTCCTTCCTGGACCTCAGCGAGGAGCAGGTGCTGCGGCGCTACCGCCTCGACAAGGCCGCCATCGCCGGGCTCTGCAGCGAGCTGGGCTCCGACCTGGAGAGCCTCACGGGCCGCAGCCACGCGCTGCCCGTGGCCGTCAAGGTCACCTCCGCCCTCACCTTCCTGGCCTCCGGCTCCTTCCAGACGGCCACGCGGGACACCACCGGCATCAGCCAGTCGGCCATGTCCAACTGCCTGGCGCAGTTCCTGGAGGCCCTGCAGCGGCGGGCGGCGCGCTACATCGCCTTCCCCGCGCCAGGCCGGGCGCCAGGGCTGCCGGCCGGGCCCTTCCCCGGCGTGCTGGGGCTGCTGGGCAGCATGCACGTGGCGCTGCGGGCCCCCTCCGAGAACGAGCTCGCCTACCGCAACGCCCGCAACTACCACTCCATGAACATGCAGGTGGTGTGCGACGCCCGCGGCACCATCACCAACGTAGTGGCCAAGTACCCCGGCTCCTGCCCCAACGCCGCCGTGCTGGAGAACTCGGCCCTGGCCCGGCTGCTCGACGGCGCCCGGCTCGACGGCGCCTGGCTGCTGGGTGAGTCGGGGTGCCGCCGCCGCCGGGCTGCGGAGGGACGGTCACAAGCGGCCACAGCAAGCCAGAGCTCAGTTTTGCCTGCGGCTCCGTCTGCACGGGTCCCTCGGTGGCACCGACGGAGCCCGCTCGGACCGGCACCTTGACCCGCTCAAGCCCACCCGGCCGGCTGCAGCGGGACAGGACGGGACGGGGAGGCCCGCGGGTCCCTTTGCAGCAGGGCCAGGGTGTCTCTGGCTGGATTGGGATGCGCCAGGTCGGTGTTCCCAGAGCTGCAGGCACCCGAGGGGCAGATAAACGTGGAGCAATTGCCGCTTCCCGGCCGCAAAAGCTCTGGGAGCATCGTTAATCTCCCAGGAAGGTTTCAGCGCTTGCAGAGGCGGCAACGTGGGGACGCGGGTGCTTACACCTCCTTTCTTCCTCCCCTGTCCCCAGGAGACCGGAGCTACCCGCTGAAAACGTGGCTGATGACCCCCATCTTGTTCCCGTGCAGCCCGGCGGAGGAGCGCTACAACGCCCTGCACCACGAGGCGCTGGCGGCGCTGCGCCAGACCTGCGCCCTGCTCAAGATGCGCTTCCGCTGCCTGGACAAGGCCAGCGGCTCGCTGCAGTACACCCCGCAGAAGGTCTGCCAGATCTTCCTGGCCTGCTGCATCCTGCACAACATCGCCCTCAGCCGCCGCATGCCCCTGGAGCTGCCCGACGGCGCCGAGCCGCCCGACGGCGCCGAGGCTGAGCCCGACCTGCCCGTACAGACTCCCTACGTCCAGATCTCCAGCGAGGCCCGGGCCGTGCGGGCGCGGATCGTGCAGCAGGTCAAGRACAGCCTCACCTAGGGCCGCCCGCAGCCCTCCCGGCACGCCGGGAAGCGGCGGCCCGGCACCCTCGGATCCCAGCGTTGAGCCGGGGCACCCGGCTCCGCTTATAAACCTGATTCCTTTCCCCCCACCCTGTAGGCTAGTGACTGAGGACTGAGGGGCAGGAAGGTGGGCAGCACTCGGCTCATCCCCTCAGCCGCTGGGGAGAGGAGCCCCAGGGCAGCGGGGCGCCCCGAGGCCTCCTGCGGATACAGAGCTGCCGCGGATGCTGCACCGGGTCTGGGAGCTGCCCAGGCGGAGCCCCCCTCCTCACTGCCTCTGGGAGCCATGCCCCGCTCCCACGCTGGGGAGACGGAGACAGGGCGAGCCGTAGCGGGAAGCCTCCGGCGCTCGGGGACCTGGGGCRGCAGGGCCGGGAGGAGCCAGCGACGTTCCCTTTGCGGCCTCAGTGCCAGYGACGGGTGCCCTGTCCCGCCTTGGTGACACCCCTCCGGGGCAGAGCAGGACACTCCTTCGCTTTTGGGGGGGGAAATAAACATATTTTTCTAGTAGAGGCGTCTGGCTGCTGCTTGGACAGGGGGTGGCGCGCTCAGGGCTGCCGGGGTGTCCCTCCCAGCAGGGAAACCTCCACGCTGTCACTCTCCCACGTTTATTGACCGTTTTCGGCACTTCCGCACCCTCTCCCGACGCACCAATGTCTGCCCAGATCGGCTTACGACCAGGAGCCGCCCGCTAGGCAGGCAGGCGCCGTGACGCCCAGCGGCGCCAGCTGCGGAAGCCTCCCCGCCGGCTCCGGCTGCCGCCGCGGGTCCCTGTCGAGCAGCCCGGCGCGGCGGCCCTGCTGCAGCCAGTAGAGCATCTCCACCTTGTCCCACCGCATCTTCTCCAGGTAGGGGCGGCCCTTGAAGGTCACCGTGTCGCCAAACTTCGCCCGGATCATCCGCAGGGCGGCAGAGAGCACGGCGTCGCGGCGGGCGATGGCGGCGTGCAGGCGCCTCCTGGCCCAGGCCTCCCCGGCCCGGGTCTCGCAGGAGCCCGGCGTCAGCTCGAAGAAGCGGTTCGGGTCGGAGGCGGTTTCTTCCAGCGCCTCCAGGTGAGCCAGCAGGAGCTCGCGCTCCTGGATGTGGCTGGCGGCTGCCTCCCAGGCCTCCAGCGCGGCCGGGAGCCGCGCGTGGCCCGCGCCGCAGCTGTACTTGATGGCCATGTCGAGTTTCTCCCGGCCGGAGACGTGCAGCACGGCCCAGAGCCGCTCCAGGCGTTTCTGCAGCAGCCTCGTCTCCCCGGGCGGCCCCGGCTCCCCCAGCGTCCCCGGTTTCCACAGCCCCGGCACAAACTGCTCGGCACCGGAGCTGCCCCGCGGGGCTCGCTGCTCCGGCTCCCTCTCCCTCTGCTCCTGGCACACTGGCGGGGCCACCGGCTCCTCCTCCTCCTCGCTGGCTTGGCCACGCAGGTGGAATATCACATGCAGGTAGTCGGTCTCCGCAGTGGAGATGAACTTCAGGTAGTCGTCGAAGCCGAAGGTGGTTTTCCACCACTGGTGCCAGGAGCCTCTCTGCTTCCAGGGCACGTTCGTGGGGGCCGGCTCGGGGGCAGCGGGCGCCTCGGAGCCGTGCCACGCTGCCGGCAGCGTTTTGCTCAGCTCTGCGTTGATCACCAGCTCCTCCTGCGCCTCGGAGGCTGCGCTGCAGAAGAGATCCCGGTCTGTGGCCGAGGGCTGCACCAGGGGCTCGCAGTCGAAGCGCAGCTGCTCGCTGGGGAGGTTCTTCGCCAGCTCCGTGTAGACTTCCTGCACCTCCCTCCCCGGGCACAGCCCGGCGTCCAGGGCGTTCGCTGAGGCCGTGTGGGGGTCGCCCAGGAGGTCGCTGCACAGTGGCGCGAAGCCCTGGAGCGTCACCACCTCCACGAAGGCCCGGCCGGGCACCCGCAGCGCGGCCGCCTTCGCCGCCAGGCTGGGCCGCGCGAGCAGGCTGGCGGC
>NW_028186916.1:26462-28016 GCF_003343005.1 Rhea americana
GCGGCGTGTGAGCACGGCGAGGAGAGGTGGCAGCCGCAGGTCCTCGCTCAGCTCCCGCCTGGCCGCCTGCTGCGTCAGCCAGCGGAGATCCTCCGCCACGGCCAGGGCGGCCGAGCCGCTTCCAGCCGCCTCCGGCTCCCTGCAGCAATCCAGCACCACTGGGGAGCGGCGCCGAGGGGGCCGGGGCAGCCCCAGCTCATCCAGGAGCTGCCGCCCCTCTCTCAGGTCCGGCAGTGAACGGGAGCCGGCCTTGGGCTGCTTGGTGCCGGGGCATCCGTCRGAGCGGGAGGGCTGCGGGCAGGGCGTGCGGATCGCCTTGCAGGGCAGGTTCCGGAGGGCGGACAGCGGGAATTGCATCCTCCCAACGGAAAGCCAGCGGGGGACGCRGCTGAGGTCTGGCGACGGGATGTCCTCCAGCTCCTTGATGTCCATCATGAGCTTCTCCCAGGAGGAAGGGGTTGACGGCCACGTGAGCCGAAGCAAGTGGCTGACGGTGACACCGAGCCGGCAGCCCCGCGTGGCCCTGCGGCTGCTCTCGGCTCTCCGGAGGCCGCGGGCCSCGGGGCGTTTCATCTCCGTGATGAGCTGCTGGCGGATGGCGGCCACGTCGAAGTAGGTAGCGCAGTCGAGGGCCAGCTGGGCGCGGAAGCGGGTGAGGTTGGCCTGCTCGGTGAAGACAGCCCTTCTCCGGCTGCTCCTCATGAGCCGCAGGTAGTGCAGGAAGAGCCGCTCGGCCGCGAGCACCAGGTAGGACAGTAAGTGCTCGTAAATCTCCCCGCCGCGGGCCGAGTCGCGCAGGGAGCCGCTGACCGTCTCCCAGGCGCGCGTGGCGGCGGCCAGGATGATCTCCCAGAAAGCTCGCCGGACGTGCGGTTCCTCGGGCTGCCGGGCCGGCGCCAGGCGCTGCTCCAGCAGCCGGGTCAGCGCCGGCAGTGACGCGGGGACGGGGCAGCCGGGCTCCTCCAGCCGCCAGGCGCCTCCTCCCACCGTCTCAGCCGGCCAGAGCCGCTGGCAGGGCCCAGGCTCGGCCCCGGGGGCCCGGGCCATGGCTTGGCTCGCGGCGGGGCCTGGAGTGGAGCACCCCGACCTGTCCTGATCTCCCCCAAAATCACTGTCACAACAGGGGCCCTCGCCCCCCCTGACCCCTGCAGCTGGCACCCCCAAGCCTCCCCCTTACATCGGGGGTCCCAGAGCTGCCCCGACCCCCCTTGCCAATGCTCCCAAAACACTCCCTCAGGGTCCCCAAAACACCTTAATGCTCCCCCAATAGCTCACCCTCTCAAGACCGCCAAATACCACCAAACTACCCYGATCACTGCACAGGAACAGCCGCTCGGGACCCCCCAAAACTGCTGAATAGCCCCAGAACCCCCAAACGCTCCCCAGTGTCTCCAACTCCCTCACCAAAAAGCACCACCTTGAGACCCACAGAACCCCTGAATGCCCCCAGAGACCCCCAGCATCCCCCCTGGGCCCCCGAGCACCCCCAGAAACGCCCCTCAAGACCCTAGACCACCTAAACACACCTCTGCGTCCCCCAACACCCCCCAAAAC
>NW_028186917.1:0-1730 GCF_003343005.1 Rhea americana
GGGGCGCAGGGCGCTCACGCCCCGACATGCACCACCCCGGCACCGGCAGCAGGGACACTGCACACGTGGGCAGGGGCGCAGGGCGCTCACGCCCCAACATGCACCACCCCGGCACCAGCACCAGGGACACTGCACACGTGGGCAGGGGCGCAGGGCGCTCACACCCCGACATGCACCACCTCGGCACYGGCAGCAGGGACGCTGCACACGTCGGCAGGGGTGCAGGGCGCACGGCGCACCCCGGCACCAGCAGCAGTGCACACAGACACCAAATTGCACACTGCACACTGACACAACACATGCATGTGACTGTGGTCATGGCTGTGACACCAACACACATATGGCAACACACGTGACACCAGCGTGTGCAACACGCTGTGCGCAGTGACCYGTCAGTATGGCCCCGCACACTGGACCGGTGACACCGTGTATGCGGAAGCGGGCAGTGACGGCACCCGCTGTGCGTGGCGTGGGTGCACACGTACAGCAGCCACGTGCTCTGCATGTGTCACTGGCCCGCGCGGATTCAGCAGCTGCACCCTGCGCCAGTGGCACTGAAACGCGCAGAGGCCGTGCTGCGTGCGTGGGATGCGGCTGCGCGTGCACCCGTGTGCGTGGTGCCGGGACGCAGTGGGGCGCAGTGGGGCGCTCACGGCCCAGCCCACAGGTGCTGTCCGAGCCCTGGCGCCTCTCCACCAGCCAGACCCCCCAGCAGCAGCTCAAGATGTTCGACTTGAACAAGTACCCGGACCACATCTCCACCGGCGGCGGCTTCGGCCCGGTGAGCACCGCCCGGCCCCCGGGTGCTGCGGGGGCGGAGGGGCCCCGTGGGGAGACGGGCAGGGCCCATGGGGCAGGGAGGGCAGTGTGTGGGGCAGGCATGCACAGGTGTGCAAGGGGCAGGCGTATGGATGTGCAAACGGGACAAGTGCGTGGGGTAGGCATGTTTGGGGCCAGGCACGCAGGGCTGCAGCACGCAGCCCCCAGGGCCCCCGGCCAGGGCCTGCCCCATGTCCTGCCGCCCTCATCCCCCGCCCCACACCCCACATCCCCCGGGCTACCCCACATCTCGCAGCCCCAGGCAGCGTGCCCCCTGCAGCCGGCCCCTGTCCCACTGAGCTCTGCCGCCGGCAGGTCGCTGACGACGGCTACGGCGTCTCCTACATCATCTCCGGCGAGAACCTCATCACCTTCCACGTGTCCAGCAAGCACTCCAGCGCCGAGACGGTGGGGGCTCCGGGGCTGCGGCGTGTGTGGGGCTGCCGGGGGGCAGCGGCTGTGCCAGGGTGCCATGGGGTGGGGGAATGCGCTGGGGCTGCTGTGGGGCAGGGGCTGTGCCAGGGCACCATGGGGCAGGGGGCTGTGCTGGGGCTGCCATGGGGCAGTGGGATATGCTAGGGCTGCTGTGGGGCAGGGGCTGTGCCAGGGTGCCATGGGGCAGGAGGCTGTGCCAGGGCTGCTGTGGGGTGGGAGCTGTGCCAAGGTGCCATGGGGCAGGGACTGTGCGGGGGCTGCCTTGGGGCTGCCATGGGTCCGTGCCCATGCCGAGGCCCCTCGTGCGGGCGCTGCTCCGCAGGACTCCAAGCGCTTTGCCGCGAACATCCGCCAGGCCATGCTGGAYGTCGCCGAGCTCTTCGACGTGCCGCCGCAGGCAGAGGGCAAGTGAGGCTGCGGCACCCCCTGCCCCGGCACCAGCACCAGCCACCAGCACCGATACCAGCACCGGCACC
>NW_028186917.1:2200-4950 GCF_003343005.1 Rhea americana
AGCAGCTGGCGGGCGCCGGCCCCGGGCGCAGCCGGCTCCGTCGGCAGCAGGGCGGCGGCAGGCATGAAAGGAGGCCGAGGGCGCCGAGCCGTTTGCCAAGCGGGGCCGCGCAGCGTGCGTAGCGGTGACGGGAGCTGTGCGCCGGGGCACGGCGGTCCCGAGCGGAGGTGCGCAGAGCCCGCGGGCCTCGTCCAGCACGGCGCGCGCAGGGCCGGGGCGGCAGCACCCCGTGTGCTCTGAATATCGAGCTTTGCAGGCTCAGCAGCACCGCGCTTTGGTGCAGTTCGTGCTGGTTGCCCGCCGGGGCTGGCAAGCGTGTCCGGCGCGCTCCTCGCGGACGACAGCCCTTCTGGTGCCGTCTGCACCCTCTTCCGCGGCTCTTCTGGGCTCACGGCGCCGCGACCCGCCGGGCTCTCCAGGGCCGCGGCCGCAGCACCGAGGAGGGTTGCCAGCCGCAGGCTCACCCTGGGTGGGGGGATGGGGGTCCTGGTGGGATGTGGGAATGCTCCAGCTGGCCCAGCGCATGGCCATGGATTTCCGGGCGGATTTGCACACGTCTGGCAGTGACCCAGCAGGCAGCAGCCCAGGCACCCGCAGCCTCGCACAGGCACTGCCGTCTCGCGTCTGCACAAGCAGGAGCCACCAGCGCAGTCCAGACATTGACACCTGCGCGGTGCAGGTCTCACCCCAGGCACCTCGAAATCTCTGGGTGATAGAGAAATCTTTTGAAAATAGGGTTAATTTACCATATTCCTTGCAATTCTAATAAAACACCTGCAAGGCCCTGCACTAAGGGACCCCAGGCCAGCGAGCACCTCGTCCCAGGCAGCACCAGGGCAGCCAGGGGTGCACTGGGCTCACCCGGCTCCGGGCGAGGCTGAGCGTGGCCCTGCCGCTGCTCGGGGAGGGAGCAGCCCACCCCTGCCATCCTGCACTGCCYCGCACTGTCCCATGCCCTGCTCTGCTTCCCTTCCTGTGCTTCCAGCAAGGACATCGTTCACCCCCTGAGGAGGGAGGGGGGCACGTGCCAAGAAGGTGGCACTGCAGGGTGAGGGAGGTTCCCCCAAGCAGGCACCAAGTGGCACAGGCACAGCAGCCCCCAGGCCGTGCCCCCATCCCAGGATCACCGATGGGCTCACACTTGGGCTGCATCATGCACTGGGGGGCTGCACTGTGCGCCAGGGGGGCTCACACTTGGGCTGCATCCCACACCTGCGAAGGCTGCAGGGAGCCAGCCCTTCCCCGGGGTCCTAGGTGCTGTGTGGGATGCAGGACTCAGCGAAACCATCCCCAAAGGCCAGCTCAGCCCCAGGGTTGGGGTAGGAGTGGGGTCTCCTGCCCGGGACTGGAGCCCCGCGCATGTGCCTCTGCCAAGCTGGGCTGCGTCAGGCGGGGCCTCCCATCACCGGGATGAGGGAGAAGGAGTTGCTGATCCATGTCTGGAGCCTCATGGTCCTCAGCCCCACAAGCTCTCTCCCTTATCTGATTCCCATAACAATGAGGCCCAGGGCACTGGCAGGTTTCCCCTGGGAGATGCTGCAAAGCTTTAACCCTCTGCTCCTCAGTGGCAGCCCTGGTTCTGGAGGGGACCTGCGTGCACAAAGTGAACACGTCAGTGCTACAGGGTGCTCCCTCCCCAGCACCCTGGCCAGTGCCCATGTCCAGCCTGGGCCTGGGCCCAGGACTTTCCCCTGGTCTGTGCATGGGTCTGCCCAGGCTCTGTGCCTGGGCCTGTGCATGGGTCTGTGCCCAGGTCTGTCCTGGGCAGGTGCCCTGGTCTGTCCCCTGGTCCGTGCACGGGTGTGTGCCCAAGGTCTGGCCAGGGTCTATGCCTGGGTCATCCAGGGTCTGTGCCTGGCTCCGTGCGCAGGTCTGTGCCCAGCTCTGTGCCCAGGTGCATCCCCAGCTCTGTCCCAGGCCTGTGCTCGGGTCTGCCTCTAGCTGYGTGCAGGGGTCTGTGCCTGGGTCGGTGCCCGTGCCGCGCAGCCACTGCCCAGCTGGGGCTGTGTGGGCYGAGGGCCTGCAGCTGCCACAGCCCTGTGTCCACTCCCACCCCCGCGCTGCCCCCAGCTGTGTGCACCTCTCCCCAGGGACCCACAGCAGCAGGGGGATTTCTGCTGTTTCCCTTTGCTCTGTRTTGCTTCTAGACTTGGTCAGCCAGTACTTTCCTTATATTTTCATCAAAAACTCCAGAAACTGGTTGCTGCTGCACTGTGACGGTGTTGCACCCATCACCTGGCCCATTTTTCAGCGTGGTCCCGAGGTGCAGCTCGAGCCAGCACGCTGGGACCAGGAATGGCTCCCGCCRCCCCCCACTCCTTGGAGTGACGACCCGAGCCTCCAGACTGCCCAGTGCTCACGCAAGAGCGGCAAACACCGCTGGAGCCGGCGCGGCTGGGGCGGCAGAGGCGCCGCGCGCAGCGGGGAGATAAGCGGGTGTGATGCGGGTCGGCCGCTGCCAGGCTGGGTCACGACGGGGAGCCCAGCGCCTCGCGGGGCAACATCAAAAGCTGCGCAAAGCGCTGGAAAAGGGCAGAGAGCCGCAGCCGGCAGCCCGGGGGGGGGGGCGCAGGGGCCCGGGTGCTGCGTCCCGGGAGCCAGGGAAGAGGCCAGTTCCCGTGCGAAGCCGGGCGCGGGTCCCTCGGGGGCGCAGGCGGACGGGGCCGTCGGGGCTGAGCCCCCCGCGCTGCAAGCGCTCCGGCTGCGGGGGGCTTCGCTGCCCGCCGGGCGCGCGGCGCTTTGCACCGCGC
>NW_028186917.1:5708-15216 GCF_003343005.1 Rhea americana
AACGGGGGCCGGGGCGCGCCCGCCCCTTCTCCCGTCGCAGGCATGGTGCAGGGTCGTCAGGGGCGGCTGCCACCTCGCCTCCATCCACACCTCAGAGGAGCACAGAGCAGTCGCCAAATTCATCAGCCAGTGCCGACGCGGCGAGGAGGGAGATGATGTCTGGATCGGCCTCTAYCACTGGGTGAGCGTCCGCTGCCCTGTCCCTGCTGGGGCAGCCCCAGGAGCCGTCTGCGCTCGCTCCTGCTGCCCGGGAGCCGCAGGCACGGCTCCGGGTTGCACTGGCCCCCTGCAGACCGTGCAGCCCTGATGGCATCCAAATCCACCCACTGCCCCTCTGTGTCTGTGCAACATCTGCCCCGTCTGCATCCCTGCCCACCCACTGCCCCTCTGCATCTGCACATCTGCCCCATCTGCATCCCTGCCCACCCACTGCCCCTCTGCATCTGCACAACGTCTGCCCCTCTGCATCTGCACATCTGCCCCACCTGCATCCCTGCCCACCCACTGCCCCTCTGCATCTGCACATCTGCCCCACCTGCATCCCTGCCCACCCACTGCCCCTCTGCTCTGCTCAACGTCTGCCCTGTCTGCATCCCTGCCCACCCTCTGTTTCTGCACAACCTCTGCCCATATCCACACGTGTCTCCTGTGCTCTCTGTAACTAGCCGAGTCCCTGCTGGGCCCCGGCACCAYGCTGCTCTGCTGTCCCCATCCCAGCCCTAGACCTTTCTCTGCTGCACCTCACTTCCTGCCCAACATGTGTGTTTTTACTTGCCCATCTCTGCTGCCCCCAGAACAAATCCTGGTCATGGATAGATGGATCCAAGATGCATTACTCTGCTTGGGACGATGATGATTTCTCAAAGGGACAATACTGTGCGGCGTTGGAGGACTCCTCAGGTGAGCGGGGGATGCAGAACCTCTCACACTAGGCAGGGACCCCAGTAATCCACTGCTCCCTGCCCCCTGCACTCCCCAGGCAGCCTTCCCAAGGGCAAAATGGGCCCACACCATGTGAGCTGCTTGCTGCAGGACCATCCCCCTGGGGCAGGGATGCTCCTGCGGCTTGTGGCCATGCGCAGCAGCAGYGCGGTGTCTTGTCCTGCCTCCTGCTCCAGCAGGCTCAGCTCTAGTGTCACACAGGGACGTGGTCGCTGAGAGGATGGAAGAAAGGGTCCCACCATAGCACTCACTCCTCTWCCCCTTTGCAGGTTTCTTGTCCTGGGAGGATGATGCTTGCAGCGAGAGGAACGCCTTCATCTGTAAATGCGCAGCCTAGGCAGCAGGGTCACCAGCGAGCTGCTCTCCGCCTGGACGTCGCCCTGCACCCTGCTCCCCCATGCTCTGCACCCCAATCCCCCTGCCGTGTCCGTGCACCCACTCCCTCCCGTGTCCATGCACCCTGCTCCCCTGTGTCCATGCACYGTGCTCTCCTGTGTCCATGCACCCCATTCACCCTGTGTCTATGCACTCCGCTCCCCCCGTACCATGCACCCCACTCCCCTGTGCCTTGCACCCTGCGCTGTGCACTCCCAGACCCCTGGCAGCACCACTGCAGTTGTGCCGCCTCCCCAGCGGCAGCTCAGCGAACTAGCAATAAACTCCCCCAAACGCCATGGCATCTGCGTCTTCGTCTGGGCTGTGTCCCAYGGCCCTCGTCTGTCCTCACCCCTGCCCAGCTGCAGCAGGGCACAAAAAGACACCCCCCCCGAGGATGCTGCCCTGGTGCCCCACACCACGGGGTCTGTCCTGGCATGGGGGTTCCCATGGCCTCAGTGGTGGCACTGAGGGAGCTGGAGGGGTCCCATGGGAGTCCACCCCACTTAAGCGGGCAAGCAGCAGGCAACATGGGCAGGTGCCATCTCCCTGGGCAGGGATCCTGCACCACAGGTCTGTGCACCATGGGTCTGTGCACCACACATGCATGTGTCATGGGTATGTGCACCRTGGGTCCATGCACCACGCACATGTGCACCATGGTCTGTGCTCTGCAGATCCTCCATGCCTGGGAGTCAGTTTCTTCCTGCTGGTACCCAGCTCCAGCAGGGCCCAAAGGGGGCCGGGAGGAGCAGGGGTGAGCTGGGTTTGCAGCCTGCCACGGGCCATCGTGGCCCCCTCTGAGACACAGCTGCCCTTACCTGTGCAARGTGGGGGCCAGGTGGGATTGCTGGCACCTTGGTCCAAGCCCTGGGCTCCCCCAGCCCCACAGTGGGGACCCCCTTGCCTCCAGCCTCCTTATCTGTGCCGAGATACGAGGCAGCAGTCCATGCCTGGGGGCTTCCAGCTGCAATGCTCCCTGCTCGGAGATGTCCAGGGAAAGCCACAGCTGTCGGCAGGGCCCCAGGAAGCTCCATGACCAGCAGCGGGTGCCGGCGAGAACCAACAGTGGTTGGCCCTTGCCCTACCTTCATGTTCGAAAACGACAGCCCAGGAATCTGTCATCTCAGTCTCAGCTGAAGCTCCCATGTCTGCCTTGGCTGCATTCAGTGATTCAAATATTTGCCTACCACTCAGTGCTGTGATAAGGGAGCTGGAGCTGCCACGGGGTCGCAGCTGCCAGCCGTCAGCAGAGGGTCCCACGCTCGTGTGAGCAGCGAATGAAGCAGAAATGCCCCAGAAAGAGCACGCCTGACATACAGACCAAGGCTATCAAGAGCTTGCTCCTGCTACAACTCTGGGCTTGGAGGCAACGAGCATCTACAATTAGGGCTGGTGCAGAGTCTGACTTCAGTAGTGAATTCCCACTCGCTGTAAAATCTCCAGAAACAAGATGCAAAGTCACCAGAAGGCCATGGGAATGGGTCTGGCTCCCCCCATAGCACAGGGAGGGGAGAGACGTGGCCAGGACGAGCCCTTGCTCCAGCTGCTGCGRCCACCTGGCAGCATGGAGCATGCGGAGCGAGACGGGATGAAGCAGCATCAGAGAGGGAGGACACGTGCAAGATTCRAGTTCAGGCACAGAGGGAGCAGCAGGGCTAAATGCTGCTGGGCTGTGGATGAGGTGCTGCCCCTGGCTACAGGTCCTTTGGCCTCTTGCTAAATGGCACCAGCAGCTTGCACAAAAATTGCCCCAAGGGCGAGCACCTGCTGCTAGCCCCTGCCTGTCCTGGGTTTCGTGGAGCCTCTGGCAGTGCCAGGCACGATGCCCTTGACTGGGCGGCTGAGGAAGGTGATGGGAGCAGTGTGGGCTGGGCCAGGCTGGGGGCGACAAGCAGCTGTGCTGGCACTGTCAGCACCTGGTGCAGGGGTACGGGGTGCAAGCTGTGGGGTGCTGGGTGCACAGTGCAGGGTTTGGGGTGCTGGGTGCACAGTGCAGGGATATGGGGTGCAGCCTGTGGGGTGCTGGGTGCACAGTGCAGGGTGCAGTGTGCACAGTGTGGGGTGGCACGGTGCACTGCACGCCAGGACACCTTGGTTAAGCTGCACACATGCAGGCATGCACACACATGTGCGTGCAGGGCTGTGCACGCACACACTGCGTGCATGCAGGTGGGGGAGCAGGGCAGGATGCTGCAGCCCCATCCATCCACGGGCCTGCTGCAGCCACTCGCCCACAGGGAGCCACTGTCGGGGCTTGGCAGAGCTGGGGAGTGTGGGGCAGGACCCATCTCCCAGGCCGGGACGGGGCCGTGTGGGGCAGGGACCCATTGCCAATGCCAGGATGGGGCTGCATGGGGCAGGACCCATACCCGTGCCAGGACGGGGCCGTGTGGGGTAGGCCCAGCACCCGTGCCAGGACGGGACTGTGGGGGGCAGGATCTGTGCCTGTGCCGGGACGGGGCTGTGTGGGGCCCAGCGCCCGCACCCGGCGGTGGTGGCGAAGGAGGTGCAGAGCCGGCTGGATGCTCGGGGGGAGGTTTATTGGCAGCGCAGTGACTGTGCCGGAGCTGATCCGGCGAGGGCCAGCGGTGCGGGACGTGGCCTTCCAGGGCCAGGGCAGGAGCCCAGCCAGCTGCCCGTCTATGCCATGGACTTGCAGACGAAGGGGTGGGCACTGCTGCAGGCGTTYCTCTGCCACGTCAAGTGCTCTGCGGGTCCGGCAGCACCGGTGCTGAGTGCAGCTACCCCTGCCCCGGCACTGTCCCAGCCCCACACACCATCCCCATTACCCCACAGCGATGCACCATGCAGTGCCGGTGCCTGTGCAGAGCTCCATGTCGCCAGCATTGCTGCTGGCCCCACACACTGTCCCCATCACCCCGCAGCGATGCACCGCAAGGCGCCAGTGCCTGTGCAGAGCTCCATGCTGCTGGCATCGCTGCTGGCCCTACACACGGCCCCCATCACCCCGCAGTGATGCACCGCACGGTGCCAGTGCCCATGCAGAGCTCTGTGCCACCGGCGTCGCTGCCAGTCCCGCACACCGCCCCCATCACCCCACAGCGATGCACCACACGGTGCTGGTGCCCATGCAGAGATCTGTGCCACTGGCATCACTGCTGGCCCATGTGCCCACCTGTGGTGGCCTCCAGAGCCACGCAGAGGTGCTTCTTGAGGCCCTCGTGCTCGTCCCAYGCCTGGTACTGCACCTTGCTGCCGTCCGTCCATTCCCAGCGGAAGTTCTGCAGGTGCGGAAAAGGGCTCAGGGAGCCGCTGGCCGGGGAGCTGTGGGGCGCACGCCCAGGGGAGGAGGAGGAGGGAGGCTGAAGGCTCACCATGGTCATGTGGAGTCCGACCCAGACATCGTCCACGTTGTAGTGCTGCGAGCGGGAGATGAGGTCGGCGATGGCGTAGTTCTCCCTCTCACTGTGGATGGAGGCCAGGTGGATCCCAGCGCCCAGCTTCCGGCAGAAGACCTGTGGCAGGGGACGGCAGTGTGGTGCCACCGCCGCAGTCACCTCCCCAGGCAGCTTCATCCCCCCCCTCCTGCCTCGCGCTGGGGCTGTGAGCTCCGGACGGGCGCCTGCTGCCCCGGGCACCCCGAGGTCCCACACGACAAGTGGTACCCAGGGCACGGCGCCCAGGGCATGGCTGCTCTGGCTTCTCCACRCCTTTCACGCTGATTCCTGGCACGAGGCTTATGTCTTTGGATGCGGCTGTGAGATGAGCCCCGTAGGTGGGCGCTGAGCCCCACGGGTGGGTGCTGAGCCCCACATCCAGGTACTGAGCCCTGTGAGTAGATGCTGAGCCCCAYAGCCAGGTGCTGAACCCCATGGCTGGTTGATGAATGTCATGGCCGGGTGCTGAGCCCTATGGCTGGGTGACAAGYTCTGTGGCTGGGTGATGAGCCCCATGGCCACTTGATGAACCTCATGGCCAGGTGCTGAGCCCCATGGCCAGGTCCTGAGTCCCATGTCTGGGTGATGAACCTTATGGCTGGCTGCTGAACCCCATGGCCAGGTGCTGAGCCCCATGGCCAGGTACTGAGCCCCAGATGCTAAGCCCCACAGCCAGGTAGCTGCCCTGCTGCTGCCTATGCCATTGCTGCAGGCCCCACAGAGCTCCAGGATGGGAAAGCCATGGTGCAGAGCCCTGGAAAGCTGCGGAGGGAGCAGCCGTGCGCCCCGCACCCTGCACCACAGCCCCCTCCAGCCCCTGCCTGCCACCCTGCCTGCTGCTCCTCACCTCGGCTTCCCGCCAGGGCAGCTCCTGGGGGAAGAAGCCGAAGCAGGAGCCRTCCTCATGGAGCATCAGCTGCTGGTGGCAGTCGCCCACTGCCCCTGCCRGGATGGGCGCAGCGAGGGCACGGGCTGGTCCCCGTGCTGGGCCCCCTCAACGCTGTCCTGGGCAGCTTGTCCTCCCGACCACCCAGCTGCGCATCGCCCCCCAGCCATGGGGCCACGTCCACCCTGTTCCCCATTGCCCCCCCCAGCCCCTGTGGCTGGATCCACCCCACTCCCCATCGCTCCCCCAACCCCCCATGGCTGGGTCCGCCCCGCTCCCCATCACCACCCCAGCCATGGGGCTGCATCCACCCCACTGCCCATCGCCCACCCCGGGCACCTGTGGCCAGATCTGCCCTGTTCCTCATCRTCCCCCAGGCATAGGGCCACAWCCACCCCGCTGCCCATCGCTCCCTGGTCGTGGGGCCACGTCTGCCCTGCTGCCCATCACCCCCCAGCCCCACAGCCAGATCCACGCCACTCCCCATTGCCCCCCGGGCACCCGTGACCAGATCTGCCCTGTTCCCCATTGCCCCCCAGCCGTAGGGCCACATCCACCCCGCTGCCCATCGCCCCCCAGTTGTGGGGTCATGTCCGCCCTGCTGCCCATCGCACCCCCCGACCCCCACGGCGGGGTCCGCCCTGTTCCCCATCGCTGCCCCGGCCGTGGGGCCTCATCCACCCCACTCCCCTTCGCCCCCGGCCGTGGGGCCTCATCCGCCCCACTCCCCATCGCCCCCGGCCGTGGGGCCGGATCCGCCGCGCTCCAGCGAGGCTTCCCGGCACTGCTGCTGCGCAGCACCCGGCCGAGGCCGCGGCTCCGGGATGCCGCCGGTGATGAGGGTCTCCGAGGCGTCGCGCGAGGCAGGCGTGAAACGGGGAGAATCCAGGGGGCTCGGGGAGGCCACGCGCGAGCCACGCGGTGCCGGCGTGGAAAGGGCTGGGGCTGCCGCGCTGGCCCTGGCGCGGGCTGGCGTCTCCCGGCGGAGCGGGGCAGGGAGACCCAGGAGCAGCTCCGGGGCCGCTGCGACCCGGCGGGGGGGGGGGGGGGGATGCACCCGGCGCCACGGCTGCTCCGAGCCCAGGGAGCCCGGCTGCAGCCTGCGCAGGCGACATGGCACCTGTGCGAGGGCTCCCGGCATGGGGCTGAGACCCAGGTGTGGGGCACCCAGCAGGGCTGAGCCTCCCCCCCGCCCCCAGCATGGGGCACCCAGCGGGACGGAGCTCCCGGTGTGGGACACCCGGCAGGGCTGAGTCCCTGGTGTGGGGCACCCAGCGGGACTGAGCTCCCCAGTGTGGGGACCCAGCAGTGCTGAGCCCCCCGCCATGTGGGGCACCCAGCGGGGCTGAGCTCCCCAGCATGCGGCACCCGGCAGGGCTGAGCCCCCCGCCATGTGGGGCACCCAGCAGGGCTGAGCCCCCGGTGTGGGGCACCCGGCAGGGCTGAGGCCCCCGTGTGGGGCACCCGGCGGGGCTGAGCCCCCGGTGTGGGGCACCCAGCAGGGCTGAGGCCCCGGTGTGGGGCACCCGGCGGGGCTGAGCCCGCCAGCCGGGTGTCCCCTGCCCGGGGCTGAGCCGTGGGTCGTGGGTCCCGGTGCGGCTGCTCACCGCCGGGGGCCCGCGGTGCCGGGGGCCCCGTGCCGCGGGCACGGGCGCGGCGCGGGGCCGCCAGCCGGGCTCACCTCCCGGGGCCGGGCTGCGCAGCAGGACGGCGAGGACGGCGAGGGTGAGGCGCGCGACGGATCCCATTGCCTTTTCCTCCTGGAGAGAAACGAGGACGGGGCCGTGGCCTCTCCGAGGAGCCCCGCAGCCCCTCCGCTTCCTCCGTGCCCGGCTCCCGGTCGCCTCGGCGGCGCGGATACCTGCCGGCGCGATCGGGCTGGAGATAAGGAAAAAGCTCTTCCCTGGAAGGCTGGTGCAGCAGCGGAGCAGTGCTCGGAGCAGCTCCGGGATTTTTACCCCCGGAGTTTCTGAGACACAAATGGGCAACCGGTGGCTGCGACCCAGGGGCACAACGCGGCGTGGCCGGAGGCTGCTTCCAGTGGGCGGTTGGACCGGAGCCCGCGCGGGGGCCGAGCCCGGGGCCAGCACCGGCACGGCGCGCTCCGGCCCTACGCCCCCTCGGCACGTCCCGTCCCGGAGCGGCGCGGCGGGGGCGCAACGCCGCCGGCGCGGCGGGGCTCTCGGGTCCTTGCAGCACCCTGCGCGGCCGCGAGATCTCCCCCACGCCGAGGGTCCCCCGTCCCCACGCGCCCACGACCCGCTCGCCGCCCTCTTGCCCACGCACCAGGCTCCTGGCCTGCACGCGCGTGCCGCGGGCAGCGCCGCCGCAGCGCCCCGGCACCGGCCTCCCGCAACGGGGGCCCGTCCCCGAGCCGCCGCCGCCTCCCGCGACGCGCTACCCGGGCAGCGCCGCACTCCGCGGCCGGGGCAGCGGCACGGGGAAGGGGCCGCCAGCGCCCGGCTCCCTCGGCGGGCGGCGCGGGGCCCGGCTGGCTGCGCGGCGGTAGCGTTTGATCCGGGGCCGTGAATCGCTCCCCCGCAATTTGCACGGGCAGGCGGCTTCGCGCACGGCTCGCCCGGGCGCCAGGCAGCAGCGTGCGCCAGAGCCAGCCGCGGCTCCGCCGCGCAGCCCCGGGCGAGCGGCCGTCGCGGGAGCGGTGCCAGGGCCGAGCGTGGCGTGCGGTGCCCCGCGCCACGCTGCACTGTGCCCCGCTGTGCTGTGCCGTGCAGCGCCGTGCTGTGCCATGCTGTGCTGTAGCGTCACACCGTGTCATGCTGCACCGTGCCGTGCCACATTGTGCTGTGCTGCACCGTGTTCTGCCATGCTGTGCTGTGCAGTGTCATGCTGTGCCATTCCATGCCACGCTGTGCCATACCACGCCATGCGCTGTGCTGCAACGTGTCACACCGTGCCATGCTGCACCATGCAGCGCTGTGCCATGCCATGCTGTGCCGTGCTGTGCTGCAGCTTGTCACACCACGCCATGCTGCACTGTGCAGTGCCATGCCATKCCTTGCTGTGCTGTAGCATCACACCATGTCATGCTGCGTCGTACTGTGCTGTACCGTGCCATGCTGTGCTGTGCCGTGTTGTGCCTTACCATGCCATGCTGCAATCTGCTGCACTGTGCTGTGCTGTGGTGTGTCACACCATGCCATGCTGCACCATGCAATGCCGTGCCACGCTGCACTGTGCTGTGCCGTGCTGTGCTGCAGCATGTCACACCATGCCATGCTGCACTGTGCCACACTGTGCCGTGCCATGTTGTGCTGTGCTGCTCTGTGCCATGCTGTGCCATGCCATGCCATGCTGTACTGTGCTGCGCTGCAGTGTCACACCATGCCACGCTGCACCATGCAGTGCCGTGCCATACTGCACTGCACCTTGCTGTGTTGCACTGTGTCACACCATGCCATGCTGCACCGTGCAGCGCCGTGCCATGCCATGCCATGCCGTGATGCAGTGTGTCACACCATGCCATGCCGCACCGCGCCATACTGTGCCATGTTGTGCTGTGCCACGCTGTGCCGTGACATGCTGTGCCGCTCTGTGCCGGCAAACGCGTGTGCCCGCGGCGGGGAGCGCCCGCAGCAGCTCCCGGGAGGGCGCCCGGGAGCGGTTCCTGGACACTCCCGCGCCGCTCTGATCCGGCCGGGCCGGTTCTCCCCAGGGCCGCCCGCTCGCAGGCTCTGCCTCCCGCAGCCCCCGGGATCTGCCCCTTCCTTCCGGGGAGCCGGATCCCGCGGCGCCAGCGGCCCCCGGCTCCCGCGTGCCGCTAATGCAGCCGCGGAGCCTGAGCGCGACTTCGGGGAGCATTTTACCCCAAAACCAGCTTACGACGGTACCGGCGGCGCCGGGAGCCGGGAGGCGCCGGTGACAGCCAGGGGCGCGGGAGGCTCAC
>NW_028186917.1:16697-23696 GCF_003343005.1 Rhea americana
CCTGCACCCTGCACTGTGCACCCAGCACCCCACAGCCTGCACCCCATACCCCTGCACTGTGCACCCAGCACCCCAAACCCTGCAGCCCTGCACTGTGCACCCAGCACCCCATAGCCTTCACCCTGCACTGTGCACCCAGTACCCCACAGCCTTGCACCCCAAAGCCTGCACCCCAGTACTGTGTACCCAGCACTCAAACTCTTGCACCCCAAGCCCTACACCCAGCACCTGTGTATCTGATATGCAGTATCTGTGCATCCCTGCACCCTGCTTCCCTGCACTCTGCCACCTTACCCTCTGCATCCCCCACCCTGCACCACCCACTGCACCAACACACCTTGCACCCTGTGTGCTGCACCGTTGTGCCCTGCATCCTGCATCCGACACCTAGCAACCCACATTCTGCACACTAGCACCCCACACTGCACCCCAGCACCCTGCTCCCCAGAAAGGGACACCTGCACATCCCATTCCCCCTGCACAGGAAAGCTGTCGCCTCCTGGCACCTCCCACCTGTTAGCTGGGATTCACCTCCACTCCTGTGCACATTGTCAGAGCACCCTGGGCCTTCCAGGCTGTAACCATGGGCTGCCCTGCACTCAGCACCACCACCCAAACACCCCTCTTACCAGCTTGGGTGCCCCTGCTTGCAGCCACAGGGCCAGCCTCAGTGCCCCCATGCACCTGCGGGGCCAGACTGGGTGCCCCCCATGCATCCACAGAGCCGGGCAGGGTGCCATCCATGGCCCCATAGTGCCAGGCTGGGTGCCCCCTGTGGCCCCACGGTGCCAGGCTAGGTACCCCCCATGGCTCCATCTGCTCTGGGCACCACCRGCTACCACTCCAGCTCAAGGGAAGCGCCCACCGCCTGCCGTGGCCCCAGGGTCTGCACGGCGAGCGGCTGCCACCCTGGGAAAAGACTGCCGGTAGGATGCAGGAAAGGGCTGCTGCCCACTGGCCCCTGCCCGTGCTGTCTCCCCAGGGCAGCAGAAGATGGGCTGGAGGACGTACTGGGGGCTCTGCCTCCTCAGTGGCTTGCTGCTCGYGCCCGCACTGCAAGGTGAGCACCCGCCGCAGCATCACCGGCCCCAGGGTTTCGCTGTGGACGGGGCAGCTGTGCTGCTGCCCGCTGCCCACTGCCCTCACCATGCCCCCAATGCTGCCCCTCTGCAGGCGACGAGCAGGAAGGCTGCGCGAGCGGCTGGGTCCCCTTCGACGGGCGATGCTTTGGCTTCTTCCCCCAGGAGCTGAGCTGGAGGAGAGCCGAGGTAAGGGGCTGGCAGGGCCCGGTGCCACGCGGCGCTGAGCCATGCAGCCCGCCCCKGGGGTTGCCTCCATCCTGGCCGGGGCATCCCGGCTTTGGCCCCATGTGTCCCCAGCTCTGGGAGTGCCCGGCGTACCCTGGGGAAAGGCATGGCTGAGCACACCGCAAGCATGTGTGTGCGTGCACGTGTGCATGCACGTGTGCGTACACATATGCACGGGTGTGCATGTGCAGTCCAGCACCCCGTCCAGCCGTGCTCCTCGGTTCCACGGGACCCGCGCACCCGTGGGGCGCTGGGCCAGGAGGAGGAGCGGGGTGAGGCCAAGGCCAGCCCCGGGGCCTCCCATCGGCACCGGCGTCACGCCGCCCTTCATGGCACAGGGCTTCTGCCAGCGGCTGGGCGCCAGGACGCACCTGGCCTCGATCCACAGTGAGGAGGAGCACCAGGCTATCATGAGCATGCTGGCCTCCTCCCAGCCCTACAGCGAGAGCGAGGAGGAGGTGGCCGACGAGGAGGTCTGGATCGGCCTCCATCGTCCCATGGGGGTGAGTGCCCACTGCCGCCCTTCCCCGGCGCGGAGAGCTGGACCGCCGCGGGCCGCTCCTGCGGGCACCTTCCTGGGCTCTCCGTGCCCCCGAGGTGGGCCGGCTCCCCAGCGCCCCATCCCCTCCTGCCCTGCAGAGGCGACACTGGGAATGGTCGGACGGCACCAAGATGGATTACAGCTCCTGGTACAGGGAGGGCTTCCCGAGGCGGAGGGCCTGCGCGGCGCTGGAGGACAGCACGGGTGAGCAAAGGGCTGCGCGCGCCRGCGCGGGGGCTCCCGGCGGGAGCAGGCAGCACACGGGCGCGCATGCTCACGTGCGCACACACGCGTGCACACACACACGCGCGCACCGCGCACACGCAGGAGCACTGCCGGGCGGAGAGCCCGCGCCTGGCCAGCTGGAGGCTCAGGGCACTTCTCCTCCTCTCCAGACTTTGCCTCCTGGGACACGGAGCTCTGCAGCGACCGGAAGCCCTTCATCTGCGAGTACCACGTCTAGGGCAGCCGCCGCCAGCGCCGGGCCCATGCCGCGGCCGCCCCGGGCCACCAGCCCTGTCTCCACCCCATACAAATCCTCACGGCCGGCGGCCGGCAGTAAATATCTCCCAGTGCTCAGCCTTGTCCGTGCCTTCCTTGTCCGTGGGCGCTGCCGTCCCTTGCGGGGGCGGTCGGGGGTGTGTGTTTGGGGGGACGGGACTGACCAGTCCAGGGAAGCCTGCGCTGATCCCCAGCAAACCCAGCAGCACTGCAAAGCTGCTGATGCGGCAGCACAGGGCAGGGCTGGACCGGCACTCAGGGGCTTGGGCAGAGGAGCTGCTCCAGGCCCTGCTCCCAGAGAGGGACCTTCCTGTCCCCAACTCCCAGGAAACACAGATGTGGCCCTGGCAGAGCCATGCAGAGAGACTGGAGAGGGCAAAAAGCAGGGAGCAGAGCAGGGAGCACAGGAGAGAGCAGGGCAGGGAGCACAGGAAGGAGCAGGGAGCAGAGCAGGGAGCAGAGCAGGGAGCACAGGAGGGAGCAGAGCAGGGAGCAGAGCAGGGAGCAGAGCAGGGAGCACAGGAGGGAGCAGGGCAGAGAGCACAGGAAGGAGCAGAGCAGGGAGCAGAGCAGGGAGCACAGGAGGGAGCAGAGCAAGGAGCACAGCAGGGAGCAGAGCAGGGAGCACAGCAAGGAGCAGAGCAGGGAGCAGAGCAGGGAGCAGAGCAGGGAGCAGAGCAAGGAGCACAGGAGGGAGCAGAGCAGGGAGCAGAGCGGGGAGCACAGCAAGGAGCAGAGCAAGGAGCACAGCAGGGAGCAGAGCAGGGAGCACAGCAAGGAGCAGAGCAAGGAGCACAGCAGGGAGCAGGGCAGCGAGCAGAGCAGGGAGCTAAGGGGCTCTAAGCTTTCCCATCTGCTCCTGCTGAGGTCTCGGCCGGTGCCGGGCTGTACCCGGGTGCTCCACGTCCCCCTCAGCCCAGCTGCGGGGCAGCGGGGACGGGCAGCGAGGCGGCAGGTCCCGCCGTGGGCCGCGGGCTCCCCCCGCGAGCCGAGGGGCTGTGGAGCCGTCCCTGCACAGGTGGCAGAGCCCGGGACGTGGCCGAGCCCCGGTGTGCGGCAGAGGACGCGTCCCCTAGCCGAGCCATTTCCGTGCCTCGGCCGGGAGCTGCGTGGCCCGGCGGCCGGARGAGCTCTGGGACACCAGCACCGGTGAGCTGCAGGACCAGGAAYGGTGCACGGGTGCCAGGCGAGACCTGCCCTACATTATGGGCCCCCAGGAGACCAGGCGACCCATGGCCCCTGCAGACCCCCATAGCCCCCAGAGACCCGCATAGCCCCAGCAGACCCCTATGGACCCAGCAGGCCCCTACTGCCCCAGCAGACTCCCATGGCCCCAGGGACCCAGAGGCCTCCCATGGCCTCTGTGGGCTCCCACTGCCCCAGTGGACCCACATAGCCCCAGAATACCCCCATTGCCCCAGCAGAACCCCACAGATCTCATGGGACCCCCATGGCTCCAGCAGACCCTCACTGCCCCATCAGTATCCCCATAGTCCCAGTGGGATCCCATAGCACACATGGGACCTCCATGTCCCAAGGGGCAAGAGCCCCTTCGGCCCYAGCAAAACCCTCCTGGATCCAGCAGGATCTCCACAGCCCCAGCAGGATCCCATGGGACCCCCATGGACTCCACAGACCTCATAGCCCCAAGGGGACCCCCATGGCCCCAGCATACTCCGTGGGACCCAGAGGACCCACCGAGAGGGTCCTCACAATACGGTGACTATTAACAGTATGAGCATAGGATATAACATGAGTTGCAGCACACTGGTGGCTTTTGGTGACCATCCTTCAAAGATGTGGTACCAGTGATGTTCAGTAAGACTGGTTTCTACTTTTGCTAATCAAAAGTTCATTCTTATCATACACCATTTTCACTTCTCTTTCTTCTAAACATTTTTCTGGTTTCCAACAGATGTTGAGTAACTGTGGTGTTTTGTCTGAGAAAGTTGTCTAGTTCGTGGAAGGTTACTCCGAGTGTTGCTGATGTATTAAATGGAGCAAAAAAGACATCTTTTGTTGAGCCATGTGAGCACTCAAACACTAAGTCTGCTCAGTTATTTGGTCAAAAACAAGTCACATTACAACAGCAAATGTTGCCAGGTCCAATATTAACATCATCTTCGAAGGGAATAGCATTGAGGGTGGATACACACACACATCCAAAACTGTTGTCCCGTACTCGTGTCTCATGCCCAGAGACACGTTGCCAGACACAGGAACCAGAGCAGTGTTTCATCCTGCATAATTCTGGGGCTCTCGGTGTGGATGGGCAGGTCCATCCTCCACTGGAGAGCCAGTAGATGCAATGTCGAGTAATTTCGTAAGTGTCATTAGTATTACAATGCAAACGATCTCCTGCTGCCACAGGTACCCTAGCCATGGATGGCACCAGCTGGTACAGCATATGAGTCCACGTAGACACAAGTGGCTCCTTGCTCCAGAACTATTTCCACTGCCAGATTAAAAAAAAAATATTAAAAGTAATATTAAAAAGGGGGGGCATGAAAACTATAGTCAAACTCTGTATGAGAGAGAATATTATCTGTGTTCAGGGCTTTTCTCCTCCCACATTCACAATAGTCAAAGCACCTGTTCTGAACAACAGTACTGCAGAGGAAGCCGAAGGCCTTGCAACAACGCACGCTTTCAGGACCACTTTTTTATTACTGTGTTTCCTGAAAAGACAGTAGGGAATGAAAACTTGCAGGTTCCTGCACTCTTTTAATACAACATTTCCTGAAACAAACAGGAATTTCCTGAAAAACAAACAGGAATTTAAAACTTGGTTGAAGGTGGGGAAAAAAATAGTCCATCCTTCCTAGCAACACAATAGTTAAAGCAGAGAGAAGTGTTGGTAACTGATTTCTTATACTGCAAGACTTCAGAAGGAAGGTAATGAATCTGAAGCCCTTTGCATGCATTTAGCGAAGCTGTTGGCATAAGAGCTCGGGATCATTCAGTATTCCCCACATACGAGTCAATGTGTATTAACCATAACCAAATTCTGAGAATCATAGAATCACAGGATCAGTAAGGTTGGAAGGGACCTCTGGAGATCATCCAGTCCAACCTCCCTGCTCAGCAGGGTCACCTAGAGCATGTTAGACAGGGTTGCATCCAGGCGGGCCTTGAAGATCTCCACAGAAGGAGACTCCACAACCTCTCTGGACAACCTGTTCCAGTGCTCCRTCACTCTCTCAGTGGAGAAATTCACCCTCACCTTCAGGTGGAACTTGCTGTGCTTCCACTTYTGCCCGTTGCCTCTTGTCCTGTCACATGGGAAAAGCTTAAGTCAAAAGGAAACCTAAAGAATGTTTAATCCTTCCAATTCTTCTGTACCAAGGAAGGGAACCTTAGCCTGTCAGTGGATAATTTTTGGGGCTCACTCAGGAGCTGTATTTGCTACCTTCACGAACAGCAGAAGTCGCCATCAGTCCTTCCCAGCCTCTTCCAACCAACTGAAAGCAGCTTTGAGAATCCTATATGCACGCCGCAGACATCTTCGAAAGAGGGACGATACTGCTGTAAAAATGGATCTTTTCAAACTGAAGCCGTTACGTGTTTGGTCGGAACTGTACATGAAGCGGACCAGGAGCTCAGATCGTGGCGTTTCAGCATTGCATGCAAGAAGTCTGTAAGTGGCAGCACCGCTGCATGCAAGGCATTTTTGGGATGACACTGTCATGGCTCATTGCCTTCAGCATTTCATTAGGTTCAGCTGTGAGCAGCCACCTCTTACGTTTTCACATTGCTTATTGAAAGGCCGTGGCTGCTGGGGTGGATGCAGACACCCGCAGAGCTTCTGAAGTTCACTAGATGGCAACATTTCAAAAAAAATCATTCAATGCTTCTTGCCCAGACGCTGCACTACCATACCAGGCTAACGTTGCTTTGCCAAAAAAAAAAAWCTCTAGTCGAAACCCTTCTTCTTCTGTCCACTGTCATAATAAATGTGGACAAACTCTCCAGCAGCTGTACAAGCTTGCTCCCCAGAGGTCTGATGCCCAGGGGAGCAGCCATGCAAGCGAGCGGCAGCAGGGCCCCTCCGGAGCACCGAGGTGGGCAGCAGGCGGGGGGTGACCGCACTACCCCACACCCCTCTGACGGTTGCACTTTGTCCCGACCGTGACGCCAGCTCCTGTCACAGTCCAGCACTCTCTGACCTGGTTCTCTTAGATAGTCCTCACATGGAGGGTTAATGTTTAATATTAAAGCTTACTTTGAAGATATGTGATGTAACACAGGATCTTTGATTTAGCAGAGCAGTACAGCAATATACTGAAGTCACAACACGAGTGCAAGTCACACTTAGCAAACCACAGGAACTGCACTCTGCAGTTCCACCTCAATACCAGCGTGGTTTCCATTACCGGGCTCTATAATATGCTCACCGGCACAGTCGCGGCGTGTCCCAGTACTGCAAGCCTGGACAGGGGCATCATAGAATCACAAAATGGTTGAGGCTGGAAGGGACCTCTGGAGATCATCTAGTCCAACCTCCCTGCTCAGCAGGGTCACCTAGAGCATGGTAGACAGGGTTGCATCCAGGTGGGCCTTGAAGATCTCCACAGAAGGAGACTCCACAACCTCTCTGGGCAACCTGCTCCAGTGCTCTGTCACTCTCACAGGGAAGAAATTCCCCCTCAC
>NW_028186917.1:25501-28072 GCF_003343005.1 Rhea americana
CCCCACCAGTTGTCCATCTTCAAACAGGGTCTCACGGTCGTAGAAACCAAAACCTTGTTGCCAACATCAGTGGTGCAGCCAGTTGTTAATTTGGAAAATCCATCCACTCCTCCTCCCATCCTCCCCCCTCACTGGCAGGACTGAGGAGAAAAYGACCTGGGCTCCCAAACCCTTGACCACAATCCCCAGAGCTCAGTTTGATGGTTTCTAATTTGTACTTTGTATCATTAGCACCCACACGGAAGAGCAGCAGAGGGTAATAGTCTGACATGCAGACAAGCCTTGGTAGTATTACCATGACATCTTTTATTCGAGCCCCTGGCAGGCAGCAAACCTCTCTAGACAAGAGGTCAGGTTGGCAGATAGGTGCCGTCGTCCCCTGCAGCATGGAGTCACCCACAACAATCACTCACTGCTTCTTTCAGGTGTTCCCACAAGGCACAGGGTCTGTTGGCCCAGTTGCTTCCCTCGAAGCTATGTCCAGCTCCTCCTCAGCCTGGGGGGCACAATACCTGTTCCTCAATTGCAAGCCTTCAGGAGGAGTAAGAGCCTTTCTCCTCCCATCGGAAGCGGCCAGTTTCCAGCCTTCTTCTACAGTGTTGTGATGTACTGTTTCATTTGGCACAGAGCCCTCCACCAACTCCTCTGCTCTGGGGCACTGGGACTCCTGGAGCAGTACGGTCTCGGGGAACACCCTGTCCATCTCCTGCCCATTTTCACAGATGCCACACAGCCTACTGACTTCCTCCCATAACTCCTTTACGTGATGACACAACTCATCAACAGCAGCACACCTGCTGCAGGACTCAGCCCAGGCCCCACAGAGAGGCCCTGAGCACTCCTGTACWGYTGCATCTGCTGTCAGAGGGTCTGTCTGGGTTGAAGCTTCTGACACACCTGATGCAGTGACTCCAACAGCTACAGGCAAATGTGCTTTGTGGAGTGTCATGACCATGTCTGAGGAAGTGCACACTAGTAAGATTGGAAACTGAAGTTGCCTTCTTGCATCCAGCTGTGCAAACTGCTACACAAACTCCTGCTTCTGGTCACTGTTCACTGTGCTCTAGGCCTGGCTCTCATACAGGCCTGTCCCTAGTACTGACTCACAGGGTGCTTGACCCACTCTAATCAAGGGCCAACTGGATCAAAGGCCTCAACTCCCTCTACTCAGGGGCAACCAAGAGGGCTCATTAGGAGCAGCTACACCTGGTTACACCTAGCTTCTCCCAGGAGAAGTTAAGGCCTCCTGCAGTTGTCCTTGCCAGCTCCCCTTTCCTGTTAGCAGCAACCACCCTCTAGTTCCATGGAGGGGTCCCATGGCACTGCATCCCCACGCATGGCAAGGAGTGTCCTACCACTGCATCCCTGCACATGGCTGCAGAGTGTCCTGGCATTGCGTCCCTGCACATGGCTGGGAGCATCCCACCACTCGTCCTTGCACATGGCTGCAGTGTCCTGACATTGCGTCCCTGCACATGGCTGGGCGCGTCCCACCACTGCGTCTCTGTATGCGGCTGTGAGCGCCCCAGAGTGCAAGAGCCCTGCCTGGGTTGGAAAGGTTGACAAGGGTTCTGGGTCCCTGCATAGAGGTTGCTCAGGGGGTCCCAGCCAGCAGGGTGCCCCCAGGGGATCACAGCAGGGTCAGGCAGGCAAGGCCCAGCCCTGGGGCCACCATCACCCTGCCCCAAGCYGGGACTGCAAGCCTGGGCTGGAAAGTGCAGCCAGTTTGTTGTCCCTGGTGTCATAGTAACTGACTGGTGAGGGAAGGAGGACAGCTCTCCCGCCGGGCCGGGAAACCTCCCCTAACCCTGGCAGATCCGGTAAGACGCCGTCCTCAGCCCAGCCTGTCTGGGGTCTTTGTCCTTGYGTGCTGGGGGCTGCATCCTGGGGGTGCTGGGGACTTCATCCGAGGAATGTTGAGAGCTGCAGTCCTTTGACTGCCAGAGTTTTCACCCATCGGATGCTGTGGCCTCCTTCCCCAGGGTGTTGGGGCTTCTTCCCCGGGGTTCCAGGGGCTGAATCCATTGGATTCCAGAGGCAGCATCCCTTGGGTGCGGGGGATCTAGTCCAAGAGATGCAGTGGGCTCAGTCCCTAGGGTGCTGAGGGCCACATTCCTGGGATGCTGRGGGTCACATCCCTGGGAAACTGAGGGCCGCATCCCTTGGATGCTAAGGACCACGTCCCCGGGATGCTGAGGGCCATATCCCTGGGACACTGAGGCCACCTCCCCGGGACACTGAGGGCTGCATCCCTGGGATTCTCGAGGTTTCACCCTTGGGATCCAGAGGACTTTGTCCCCAGGGTGTTGGGGGCTTTGTCCATGGGATGCCAAGGGCYGCATCCCTTGGGTGCAGGGGGCTTAATCCAAGCGATGCTGGGAGCTGCATCCCCGGGGAGCGGGTCCTTCCTCCCCGGGCACGGGGGCTCCGTCCCTGGAGTGCCAGGGGCTGAATTCCTGGGATGCTGGGGGCTGCGCGCCCAGGGAGCAGGTCCTTCCTCCCCGGGGCGCGGGGTCTCCGGGCCTCGTGCCGTCCCGGCGCCGCGCGCCCGCTCCCGCCCCATTGTGACAG
>NW_028186918.1:0-1734 GCF_003343005.1 Rhea americana
ATCACTCACCGTCTCCGCCGTTCGTAACGCTGCCAAGTGAGGCCTGAGTGCAGCCCTCAGTCTTTAAGGGATCACAGCGGGACTCTGAGCTTGTCCCGGTCCCCCCGCGAGCGAAAGGAGAACGAAAAGAAGGCAGCAGGCCCTCCTAGAATACATTCTCGATTCCATCTTTCGGAAAAAGAGCCGATCCCTCAGGCACCGGAGGTTTTTTTTATCACAGAGCTGCTGCTACGGAGGTCAGGTCTGGCCCAGAGGTGCCCGTTGCCTGATCCTGCACGCCCGGACGCAACGTCGCCATCCCAAGGTTGCGTGATCGCTGCGGGACGCAAGGGGACGCGGCCGAACTCTTTCCAGTTGTCCCATGCGACGGGAGTAGAGGCGACGGGCACGGACTGAACCGCGGGAAGCTCCACCTGAACGCGAGGGGGAATTTCTTCGCTGTGAGAACGACGGAGCACTGGAGCAGGTTGGCCAGAGAGGCTGTGGAGTCTCCTTCGCTGGAGATCTTCAAGGCCCACCTGGATGTCTAACACGCTCTAGGTGACCCTGCTTGAGCAGGGAGGTTGGACTAGATCATCTCCAGAGGTCCCTTCCAGCCTCAGCAATTCTGTGATTCTCTACTGCCAGACAGGACAGGATTCTTCCCAGCAGAAGACCTCTGGGTCAACCACAAGAGGATGGAGAGAAGGAAGGATGGAGAGAGGGAGGAAGGGCAGAAAAGCTGAACGGAGGAAGAGTCCCGTCTCTTCCAGCGCTAAGGAGGAGAGTGAAGAAAGCGCAGGCCTGGCCTGATACACCCCGTGAGCCAGCTCATTGGTGCTGAAATGATACCTGTGCGGTGAGTTGCCTCAGTGCATCCCTCAGCCTGTTCCTCGCGCTGTAGATGAGGGGGTTCACTGYTGGAGGCACCACCGAGTACAGCACAGCCGCCACCAGATCCGGAGCTGGGGAGGAGAAGGAAGGGGGCTTCAGACAGGCGAAGGTGCCCGTGCTGATGTACAAGGAGACCACGGCCAGGTGGGGGAGGCAGGTGGAGAAGGCTTCGTGTCGACCCCGCTCGGAGGGGATCCTCAGCACGGCCATGAAGATCCGCACGTAGGACAGCGAAAAGAAAACAAAGCATCCAAAAAATGAACAAACACTGACCACAAGAACCTCGGCTTCCCTGAGGTAGGAGTGTGAGCAGGAGAGCCTGAGGATCTGGGGGATTTCACAGGAGAACTGCTCTACAGCGTTGAGAAAACCACCGGCCCAGGCAGCTGCGGCCGTGTTGACACAAGCTCTGCTGCCCGTGAGGATCCCGTAGTGCGGGGGGGGGGTCTGCAGATGGCAACGTAGCGGTCCTGGGCCATGACGGTGAGAAGATAAAACTCTGCTGAGATAAAAAACACAAAGAAAAAAAGCTGAGCAGCACATCCTGAATATGAAATGGCCCGGGTGTCCCACAGGGAACTGGCCATGGATTTGGGGACAGCGGTGGAGATGGAGCCAACGTCAAGAAGGGAGAGACTGAGGAGGAAGAAGCGCGTGGCGGTGCGGAGGCGGTGGTCGCGGGCCACAGCTGGGACGACGAGGCCGTGGGCCGGGAGGGCGGCCAGGAAGGTGCCCAGGAGCAGCAGGAAGTGCAAGAGCGGCAGGTCTGGTGAGTCTGCAGACGCCAGGAGGAGAAAATCATCGAAGGAGCCACCGTGGGACATCGGCTTCCTCTCAGCATGGGAGACTGTGGATGAAAAG
>NW_028186918.1:2728-8239 GCF_003343005.1 Rhea americana
GTTTCCGATTTCTCCCCCTTGCCACAACGTACAACATATCCTCAGGGTGAGCTGGAGTTGTGAGCGGTCCTGACCCACACGGGAAACGTTTTGTCTCAAGGGGAAAAACGAACGTGGCCCCGATGAGGGAGTTCGCTGGGCAGGCTGAGCGCTGACCCTTGCAGGTGGCAGAGTCGCTGCCCCGGGCACCCAGCACCTTGCTTGCAGAGACCCTTGCTCCGAATTACAGCCCGGGGCGGGTTCATGTGCACGTCCCAGCTTCCCACCCCTGCAGTGTCCCTGGGAGAAGGCTGCGGCATGCCCTGTTCCTCTGACAGCGCGGCAGAAATACCGGCTCGGAAGCATCTCCTCCTCCTCTGCGCTGGAGAAGGCAGGAGAGACATCCTAAAGCACCTGAATTCATGGCTGAATCTCTCAGTCGTGGGATGGGAGGGCTTTAGAAGACCCCTCCAGGAACTCGGTAGCGTTGCTCCACAGCCGGTGACTCGCTGTGCAAAGGGCTGCGAAGGTTTCCTCCACGATGAACTCTCTGCTGTCCCTCCTTTCCAGGCTGCCCCTTACACATCTCCTCGTCTTCTCTCATTTTCGCTCAGCGAAACCAGGCAGTGCGTAGAGCCCCGCTACTTTTTGCAGAGAAGCTGCTGCTGGGCGGAGTTGTCTCTCGGCAGAGTTGCCACGAGCTCCCTCCGCCCCAGGAGCCTCGATCCGCTTGGGAACCGTTGCCCAGCTGAAGGCGCGACTTCATTTCTCTTTTGCGCTCCTCGTGAGTAACGTTCACGGAACGACTAACGCAACCATCTGTGCTCTCTCTGAACAGTGGAGAGAGACCTCTTCCAGCTTTGTGTCTCATCGGAGGATGGTTACCGGTGAGAGGCGGAAACAGCCCACTCTGGAAGCCCCTATTCCCATCTCCTAAGCAAACAGGACACCAAGACGGAGACAAGAAGGGAGTTCATTTTCCCGTGGTTCAGATACTGATTCGGATGAGTCAGTCTGGATGTTTCATGCCAGGTTGGAAACCCCTGGGCTGGAGTGGGATTCGGTTCCCTCCAGTGTCCTCCACAAACGCTCAGGAGGTGGGAGTCCAAAGTGTGCACAACAGAGACAGCCGCGTGGCCAGCTTCCTGTCTAAGCTTCAGGGCAGATGGAGGGTTGGAGACTGTTGCTCGCGCTCGAACACCAGGTGACACTTGTAGAGGTGTTCCAAGACACGTGCCAGCGTCTGCTTGCTCCGATGGAGCAGCTAGGACACCCATATCCTTCTAGAGCCTCAGCTGGAGGCCAGGTGGGGCGTCCCCTTGGCCATCCGAAATGCCCCAGGTGCCTCCTGTGATTAGAGCTCCACTCACTAAGAAGCTGAGACACAGGCAGATGCCTACACTGAAACAGTTCATGTATTTCAGTACAGACCCTGGATTTGGTGGCATAAAAAATAGGCCACGGCCAGGGCCATGTCAGGCACCTGCGCTGTCCGGCAGAACCGTGTCTCTAGCAGATGCAGCGTGGAACCTGGGGGAAAATCATGCCCTTTTGGAGCAATTGCTGGGCAAATGCCCCGGGGCATCTCGTATTTTCTCCCTCTACACGCTCAAACTCTTCTGCCTCTTCTCTCGGTGAACAGCTTCTCACTCCCCGACGATACGAGCAGAGGCTGCGCTCGCGATGTTCGTGTAGTGGCTGGATCACGGGATGTCCAGGCCCAGTGACTTCTCCAGCGACATCTCGTCCTTCCTGCAGATCAGTTCACCTCCGTCACAGGCCCCAGGGCGCTGAAACGTCAGCTCGGGCGGCAGTCCCCTCTCCTGCCATCTGTGCGTAGCCCAGCTCTGTTTCTCTGGGAACCTCATTTCACCATTAGGTTGCCACCTACTACCTCCGTCAGCGTGCCCGAAGAGTGGCAGCTGCACACGCGGTGTCCTTTGCTCTTGGTGACACGGTTCACGATGGCACGTACACGCTCTGTGCCACAGCTGAGGCTCTTCGGTCCGAATACACCCAAGTGCACGCAGCCTGGGGCGCGGACAGGAGCAGGTGGAGGTGCACAAGCTGTCACGGGACTGAGGGGACGGAGGGCCAGGAGGTCGAGGGGAAGAAGGGTCCCCCCTCTAGACAGTATTCATTGGCCCACTCACAGAATACTGCATCTCGGTTTGGGTCCTCAGGAAAAGAAAGAGGTTGGTAACTGGGAGTGAGTTTGGCAGAGGGCCCTCAAGAGAATCAGGGAGCTGGAGCTTGTTCAACCTGGAGAAGAGATGGCTTTGGAGGGACCTCATAGCAGTCTTCCAATGACTACAAGGAGGTCACTAAGAAGGCAGAGCCGGAGTCTTCACCATGGCGCATGGTGGGAAGGTGGGAGACAGTGGGCGTAAGCTGAAAGAAGACGTTCATGCGGGAGACGAGGAAAAGCTTTTCCACTGGGAGGGTGGACAGACACTGGAAGCTGTCGCCCAGAGAGGCTGCAGTCTCCTCGCTTGGAGATTCCCAAGAGCAGACTGGATTAAGGCCAGAGCAACCTGCTCTGAGCCCAGAGCTGATCTGCCGTTGAGCAAGGAGACTGGGCTGGAGAACTCCAGAGGTCCCTTCCACCCTGAAGGAGTTTGTGGTTCTCACCCTCCGGGTCTTGGCTTGCTGATGTCAAGGAAAGCATGCAGGTCGCCCGTGAAGGTGTGAGTAGATTAACTTTTTTGTTGTCCTCCTCCACTCGGAATTGGAGACAGTCAAGGGCACCGCCGAGGTTGAAAGCTCCGGCAGAACCGAGGTCTCCGTCCTCTCGGCTATGAATGTTCTGCTTGGTAAAGCCCATCAAGGTTTACTTGGCGTCGGAGCCACCGGCACGTGGCCTGCCTGCAGTCGGTGCCTCCACCTCTCGGCTGCTGGGGAGCTCGCTTTGGTAACGACCCTCAGCGGGACCCACAGCGCTCCAAGAAACGCTGGGATTTGTTTCGGGAGAGTTGTGGGTTTTTTTTGTTTTTTGTTTTTTTTTTTTTTTCCCTCCAGTCTTGTCTCAGCACCTGATGTTCAAGGACTCGGTACGAAATACAGCAGAGGGGCCACTGAAATGCAGAAAGCCCTAACAAGCCATGTCACTCTTCGTAATTTTCTTCTTCTTCAGGCCAGTTCTTCCGTGGTTAATCAGAGAGATTTCAGGAGTGTATTTAAAAGAGCAAAATCTCAATGAGCGCCTAAAAAATGGAAAGTCGTCTGATTTTTAAGTTTTGTTTTCCAGCTTACAGAATAATTGATATCCACACTCTCCAGTTCTTACTGACCTAGAGGGTCTCCTAATGAAGCCTGGACACGTAGGAAGATCAGTATTTTTGATAGGACACCTGTGTGGACAACTTTGCTCCTCACCTTCCCAGCCCTGCAATTTCCCTCATCAGCCACTGGGGACTTAGATCACCCGTGTTAAAAATCGAACCGCAGGGCAGTGGTTCCCCAAGCTGAGAGGGACGGATCAGTATTTCTCCCGAGATTAATGCGCTGCCTGAAAATTTCCTCAATTTCCTCATGGGAAAACATCAACATTAAGATCAGTCAATCACTTCAGCTGTTGAGGGGGGAATTTCTTCACTGCGAGAGTGACGGAGCACTGGAAGAGGTTGCCCAGAGGGGTTGTGGAGTCTCCTTCGCTGGAGATCTTCAAGGCCTGCCTGGATGCAACCCTGTCTAACATGCTCTAGGTGACCCTGCTGAGCAGGGAGGCTGGACCAGATGATCTCCAGAGGTCCCTTCCAACCTCAATGATTCTTGGATTCCATAAGATTCCCCCCGAGACTTCTTTTCTCCACGCTGACCTCTCCCAGCTCTCGCAGCCTCTCCGCATACGATGCTGCAGTCCCGTCATCACCTCCATGGCCCTTTGCTGGACTTGCTGCAGCAYGGCCATGTCTCTCCTGTACGTCTCTCCTCGGGCGGGAGCGGCCTCGCGGCTGCCCTGCCGACGCGGGTCCTGCTGCCGGCCTCTCCCCGGTGCCCCGGCGGAAGTGACCCCGCAGCCTCCACGGAGGCCGCAGACCTGCCCCCGGCCCAGCAGCAGCAGAGACGCAACAAGGACATCCAGGAGCCGGGAGGCTGCTGGTGGCCCAGCCCCTSCAGAGCAGGAAGTGACCTCACAATCGGCAGCAGAGCCGCGCCCCCTCCTGTGGCCTATCAGGCACTCAGGGAGCCGTGACCTCACAATCTGCATCCCAGCGTTAGGCCTGTTGCTGTCCAATCAGCAGCAGAGGCTGCGGTGACATCACCAGAACCTCCCTGAAACAGGATCCTCCTCCTGGCCTATCAGCTCCAGCGAAACGTGTGACCTCCAATGGGAATCCGAGCCTTGCGCCTGGTGCAGCCAATCAGGCGCGCAGGCAGCAGTGACCTCACCAGCGCAAACCCCAGCCGCGTCCCTGCTCCCGGCCCGGCCTCTCCTCACACGGAAGCGACCCAGACGTTGACTCCCAGGGATGRKGGGAGGTTTTTCCYGGGATTTGCTTGCTTCTGCGGAGGTTTCCTGGAGCTGGAGAGGCCTCGGAGGTAGCTGTACCCTGGCCCCAGCCATGTGTCAGCAGCTTCCCCTCGTGGGACCGGTCCCTCCTCCCACCAACCCTCTGAGCGGCCAACTGCTCTCCAAGAGGGTGACAGGAGCTTGAGGTCTCCTGGCCCGTCCTGAGGACGTGCTCCTGATGGTCTCCCCAAAGCGCTGCTGGCTGCTTGGCCCCAAGCACCTGGCCCAGGACCCGTGTGCAGGGACGTTGGCACAGCCAGAGCCATTGCGGTGCCGTGAGGATCCCACCAGGCCTGTTCTTCCAGCGCTTCCTCGAACGAGAGGTTTACGAGGACCGAGAAGGGCCAGGTGCCACCTGTGCGCGTGCAGATGGCTGAGGGAGCACCTTGGGGACTTGGTTTCGTTCAACACGAYGACGTTGCGGGTGCAGCAGCGGGGCCGGCGCTCCCCGGTGCCTTTCCCCGCCGTTCCCGGAGCCGAGACTGCTGCCCAGTGCTGAGGAGCTGGGAAGGAGCTTGGAGGTGCACAGCGAAAGGCAGGGAGATACTGCAGGACCTGCTCAGGCCAGATGTTATGGGATCTGCTGCTGGGGACATGGCGGCGGCGGCTGCGATGTGACTCAGGCCCCTTGTGAGCCGCACACTGGAGGCATCTTGTAGGCTTCAGCCACCCAGGATGTTAAGGTCTCAGACCGAAATCTTTCTTTCGGTGCCCAGAAACTCCGCCGTGTCTGCAAGGGGTCTCTCAAATCCTGCTGCCTTCCASCCCACGAGAGGTGTCAGGAAAAGACTCTTCTTCCCTCTCCACAGTCCTGGACTGTTACGTAGGGGAAAAGATGGAGTTCAGGGTAGACTGAGGTGGGACCAGAGGAAGCATCGCTGACGAGCAGAGAAAGCATCAAGCAGCTTATGGTCCCCCCTCCCCAGGTCACTCAGTCCTAATCTCTGTCAGATCAAAGTCGGGCTTCACCCTGCAGCCACTGGGCCTTCCCCAGATCCTCTTGCGTGTCCTTCTTGAAG
>NW_028186918.1:8799-10945 GCF_003343005.1 Rhea americana
GCAGAGCAGCCCAGGCTGGGGGGGTGGACCCACAGCAGCTGGTCCCCGCAGGGGGCTGCAGAGCAGGAGATGGGCGCAGCAGCTCCGGCGGGCGAGGGGTGCGTGTCAGCTGCCCCATCGGCCTCCGGGCTGGGACCGGACCTAGTGGCACAAGCAGATGGAGGCCAGTGACACTTCTTGTGTCCGGGAGAGGTCCTGCCCCCAGCAGCCCACCGTGCCAGCCCCTCTCTCCAGGAGCCCCAGCCCTGGGGGGCCTGTGGCCGTGGGCGATGCTCTGAGCGGTCACAGGGCGTTTCAGATGGCTCGAGCTCTCACTAGCCTTGGGTTTACCCTTCACCTTCGGATGACTGCCCGAGAGTTTGTGAAGCTCCATTCACTGCTCACCCCAAGGCACGTGGTGCCCCTGGAGATGCCCTGCGCTCTCCTGGGGGCTGCACGCTCTCTTCGAGAAGGACAGGCCTGTCCTACTGGAGATACGGCCAGACCATTCATCACCTCCAGGAGAACTGGGCACTCGCAAATGAGAGCTGACTCCAGTCCTCGTGCCTAACGTATCGCCGATAAGCTCATCACCTTGAGATAAGCTCATCACCTTGAGATAAGCTCATCACCTTGAGATAAGATCATCACCTTGACATAAGCTCATCACCTTGAGATAAGATCATCACCTTGAGATAAGCTCATCACCCCGGAGAGCCCCGGAAAAGCAACACGCCTTTCAAGGTGAAAGTCTTTGCGCACCTTTTTAGACTCCAGCTTTGGAGGAAGAGCCCAACCTTCAAGCACTGAACTGAGCAAATCCTCTTTTATTCGAGCGAAGCCGGGTCTGACACAGTGGCAGGCGCAGTGCAGCGAAGGCAGGGGCCGACCAAACGCTTCCCAGCTGTCTCTGTCGCGCTGGGATGGCCCCTGTCCTCATGTCAGTTGACCATCTTCACTCTTTCTCCAGGCACTGTAGTGGCAGTGGGAAGTGACTAGCTCTGAGGTACACATCCTGCAGCAGATTACATCCCCCTGTTTTGAGGAAAGGCTGTGAGCATCTAAACACTAATTTTCTCCAGAAAATGGGCTGTAGTGGAAGGGTCTGTTTCTGTATTTCCCGAGTTTTTGGATGCCTCCATCACACCATGGGAGCATTCTTTGACGGGGTAGAAATCTTTGGCACTACAGGTGCTCTCAGCATGAGCTTTCGCAATTCCCAAGGGGGAAAAAAAGGGCTCATGTTGACTTTGTACAAAGTTATGGGATCTCGTCTGTCCATGAATCTTGCTGCCCTGTGTTCGCGCCTCTCTCAGCTGAAGGACAGTCACAAATTAGTCTAAGAAAGAAAAGAGATGGAGTTGAGAGTGGAGGAGTTCGGTTTCAAAGTGAAGATTTCCAAGTCCTCCCTCTCAGCCCCCGTATGGAGAGTGCTCTTCAGAGCATCTCGTGATGTTTCCGACTCACGTGAAGGGCACAAGGAGTCTCAACTATCGCACACATGATACAGGAGAGCTGTGGTCTTCTGGAGGGAGGTTTGCAGCCTGGCAGGACACCCCAGAGAGACAGTCAAGAGTGCTAACGATGGGGCTTCTCCTTACGGGAGAGTCAGATCGTTCCCCCACCCGATGAGATATATTGCTGCCTAGAAAGGTGGAAGGGGGCTTGGACACACGCCCCTGCTCCGAAGCTGCTGTGAAGACACCTCCACACAGGACCCGTAGGGTCAATGCCCTAAACGCAGCCGAACTCCCTCCTTCAGCCCGCAGAGCAGGAGCGCGAGAACCAGAGCAGCACAGAGAGGTGGAGAAGCAGGGACCACCACCACCCTCCTACCAACGGGAAAGCAGTCTGGAAAGCCTTCCCCTCACCCAGCCGAGCACATGACCTCCCAGACGGCAGCGTCGCAGGTCGGTTGCTTCCACTCCTTCGTTGCACGGTTGGAAACGGGCACATTGCAGGAGAAACGCACCTCTCCTCCGCTGGAGGTTGGGCTGCCAAGGAGGGGGCTCTGCTGGTGGGAGAGGAGACACAGGGGGCTCACTTGGGGGAAGATGTCTGCGTTGAAGGGGACAACAGGTCTCCAAATTCCTCTTTCTCCCCCTCCCCACTCAACACACACAACATTTATGCTTCTCGTTTCCTCTTATTCGCTAATTAGATCTTA
>NW_028186918.1:11221-22331 GCF_003343005.1 Rhea americana
AGTCTTGCTTCTCTTTTAAGACAAGCTGCTCCCGGACAGAGCTGTCTCTCTGCGGCACCTGCCAGGTTGCCGTGGGCCCCGTGGTCCCAGGAGCCAGACCCAGCTTAGGAGCAGCAGATCAGCCGAAGACGTGACTTCCTCTGTCCTCTGTGCACCCTTGCGATGTTCCTCGGGCTCCAGGGCTGGCAGTTGCTGAAAGGCCAAGAGGTCACCCCTGAGAAATGTCCGCTGAAGTAGACTAAAGTAATCACCAGTGGTCCCTGTCTAAACCGTGGGGAGAAACTGAGTCCAGCGCTGCAGTTTGTCCCATTACAGAACGGTTTTCCAAGAGAGGTGGAGATGTCTCTCTCTAGAAGGCCCTGCTGCCATCTCATAAGAAGACAGGACACCTGCAAGGAAGTTCATTTCCTTGTGCTTCAGGGACTGATTTACAGGAGTTATTCAATACATCTAGTGCCCACTGAGAAACCCCTGGGATGGAGTGTGATTCAGGTCCCTCTCGTGCACTCCACAAACTCACCGGACRTGGGATTCCCCTTGCCCAAGTTGTAGTGTGCGCTAAAATACCTGTCTGCATGGGATGGAGGGCCCTGGACAGGCAGGAGGAATGAGCTGCCAGGAGTCTCATGAAACTCAGCAAATATAAATACCAGGTTCTTGCACCCGGGACAGACCAAGACGTTGCAAAGATACAGGCCGGGGACGAGGCTGAAAAGGACCCGGGGGGTCCCGGTGGGTGAAGGCAAAATACGAGACAATCGTGTGGCCAGGTAGAAGGAAGGCTACAAGGTAGCAAGGTCATGGAGGTGTTCACCTGACCACGCACATTACGAGCTGGTACACCCGAGCTTCATTCCGGAGGACATTGAGAAACTTGGGGATTCAGCCAGCAGAAACCTCGTGAAGTTTTGCAAGGAGAAGGGGCGAGTCCTGCAGCTGGGAAGGATAACTCCACGCTTCAGGGCAGGTTGGGACCTTATCATCTGAGAAGTGTCTCTGAAGAGAAGGGCCTAGGTGTTGTGAGACGCACTGCATGAGCCAGTGAGGCACAGTCATTGCGAGTAAGGGCTGCATGAGGAGGAGTGTGGCTACCCACACAAGGGGAACCACTATCCCCCCTCGACTCAGCCCTGGGTTGATGGTAGCTGGAGTAATGTGTCCCAGGGGGGGTCTGCCAGGCACTTCTCTTGGTAGTGGCAAGCAGCACAAGAAGGGGAAAAAGTCACAATTTGCAGCTTGGGAGGATCAAACCAGACACCAAGATGAATCAGTGTCCCTCAAAGAGTAGTGCTGTGGTACTACAGGTCACCCAGAGGGAGTCTATGGTCAGTCCCTGGCCCTGTGCTTCGAGGAACAGCCAGCGAGGACAGGGAGACATCAGTAAAGGGAGGGAGACCCTGAGGCGGGAGGAACTTGGGCGCCCAGAGTCTGCAGAGTCTTCTCGGAGTACTTGGGCGTCTCAGAGTCCAGCAGCAGGCAAGGGACAGTGCAGGACAGGCTGGTGGAGATAGCTGAGGACATTGGCATGCTGAGGAGCCTGAAAGAGCAGAGGTCTTTGCTCTGTGGCACGGGCACCTACGAGGAGACAGCGGGGCCTCGTTGTCCCCTTGGCCACCACGCGACCCCCAGGAGGTGTCGTGTCATTTTCATGCACTCGGCACTGCACGCCCCGACCCGTGCACTGCTCCCCTCAGCAGCCCTGAACAAAACGCGGGGGGGGAGAGGCTCTCCCTTCTCAGGAGCCGGCCGTTTTGCTGGATAAAACGCATCGAGGGCAGACGCAGCGTCGGGGTCACCTGCACATCGCCTTTGCCTACGTGCAGTCACTGCCTCCAGCTTTCTGCTCTAATCCGCCCCCGAGGAGTCTGTGCTGCTAACGGCCCTCGGTGGGACCCGTTAACGCTCTGCGTAACTTTGGGCTCTGCTTCTGACTTTGCCTTCTCGGATGTTTTGTTCAGTCTCCTCGCAGCAGCTGAGGTTGGTGGAGTCAGCACCAAATACACCATGGGGTTCATTAAAATGTAAAAAGTCCTGATGAACTTTGTCTTTCCCGATAATTTTCTTCAGGTCTCGTAGGCCTGATTGCAGAGGCTTTAGGAGGGTAGCTCAAAGATGGAGACTTTAATAACACGACAGTATTTCTGCCGTTAAAATTTTATTATTTTATTTTCCACTTAGAGAGTAAGTGACAGGAATATTCTCCAGCTGGTATTGATCCAGAGTGTCCCCTAATGAAGCAGGACATGCAGGGAAAGCAGCGTCTCAGACGTTGTTCACAGTCTTCCTCTCCGTCTCCTCAACCCCGCCGTCGCCCTCCAAGTCACCCGGGACTTCCATCACGCTTGTYAAAGCTAAACTGCTTCCACTGAACTTTGCAGCTGCGTTGTACATCTCGTATGCCCCAATTCCCGTCTATTTTCCTTAGGCAAATACCTGCAAATAGACACAGAGGTCGACATGGATCGTTGTGATTTTTTAATTGCAAACAAAGAATAAAGCGTGATAGAGTTTCATGAAAAATAATCACGCTCCTCAGCAGTGTGCTCAGTCCGAGCTGCCTTCGCTGAGGTCCACTTCCCACGAGGTCCAGCTGTACTAGAAGCCTTCTGTGAAGACGGGAGCTGAGGACTTGGTAGAGGACAGACTAGAGAAAGATGGAGCAAGCTTGAAACTCCCTGGAGTGCAAATGAGCAGCTCTGTATCTGAATGACCCAAGAGTAAATGGAGGAGGAAACTTGGAAACGATGGGAAGTTACAACGTCCAGCTGAAGTGCTGCAAGGGTGATGTTAGAAATTGTCCGCTTAATCGGGGCATGATGGGGCTGTGCTGCTGCACCAAGGTCTGCGTCGTGACAACGAAGAGCAAGGAAGCTGCTTGCGGGCACGTTCCCGAACTCCAGCGGTGATAAAGGTGGGAGCTGGTCCCCTCGCAAATGCCTGAACGAGCCAAAATGCAGGTCCTGAGGCATCGCACTTCTTCGCGGGCTCTGAACCTGGGGCAACAGCACCGCAGCGTGTGGGCATGTTCTGGGAAGCCCAGGGTCAAAAATGTGGGAGATGCAGGGAGCCAGGGCTGTACAGTCCCCCGAGAGAGCCAGGATGCTGGGGGGGGGGGGATCCAAGGTGCCAGGGAGGAGCTCTGCTCCAAGGTGACACTGAAAAAAAAAAAATCAAAGCTCAGCTGTGGTCCGGAGAGGAGAAATACTTTTTTTTTTCCTAGGCTCAGCCAGAAAGAAAGCTGGGCAAAATTCATGGAAAATGGGAAAACTTCCCCAGATTTCCTACCTGGCCTCACCCATGGCTTTGGAGCACAGCCAGCACCAGGGTCCTGGAGAAAACCTTCTGGAGGACGGGACTGAAGAACACTTTTGTTCTTCTCTGGTGTATCCCATCGGTCTCGAGCACCTCAGACCCAGCTGAGGACTTTCAAAACTAAACAGCCTGCTTTGGTGCCTCATGGGAGAAGGCTGTGTCCTGCTCCATGTCGTCCTACATCCTGCTTCTACCCGCACCAGCAACACGACTTTGATCCTGTCCTTGAAAAATGCCAAGCCCCAAAGCAACCCCCCAAGCCCCCGGGGTCTGCACAGGTCTCCCCAGCGCACACGCTTGTCGGTGCAGAGCCGCAGGAGCGACCTCTCCAGTGCCCCATCCGAGAGGTTTCGGAGCCGAACGGTTCTCCGACCCTCAGCCCAGACCTCGGTTCCTTGTTCCCAGCATTCCTGCGGCACTCCACCAAGGCTAAGAGCTTCGGGAACTCCTTCCTCGCTTGTCACGCGGAGACTCGGATGTAAAAACGGCTGTGGGTCCTGGGCCGTGGGGTGGCTTGACAGGCTGGGGGCTGCCACGGGAGCCCTGCCTGAGGGTCCCGTTTGGCGCAGGGGCCAATGTGGCCACCAAGACCGCTGGGTCCTCTGGCTGGGGTTGTCCTGAGCCCCAATACTCCTGTGGGGCCAGCTCCATCCCCCTGTGGAGGGTGAGGGGCAGCCCATGGCCAGGTTTCCCTGGGAGTGTGTCTCCCGTTGGGATCTGGCTCTGCCAGGAAAGGGGTCTTGTGTCCTGGAGCTGGTGTGTCCTGCAGCTCCCACGGGGTTCTCAAGAGCATAGGCAGGAGGTAATATTTTATTTTATTTTATTTTATTTGTAGTAATTGGTATCTAAAGCGTGTTTTGTGTCAAATCCAGGCCAGCAGAAAGCACACGGCTCCACTCTTGATGACGAGGTCACTTCTGCCTGAGCACCGGCTCGGCCAGCTGCAGGAACGACGCTTGGCAGGTGGTGGCGAGGCCACTTGGGACTGCTGAACCGACCGGACCGCAGCAGAGCTCTGCCTGCGGAGGGGCCTGCGAGGTGACTTGCGGCCGAGCAGCTGACGGGGCAGCAGCAGGTCCACGGCTGGACCTGCCTGTGTGCTTTGGAGCTCACTTCTGCTGGAGCAGCTGAGGAGTCAGCGTCTGTCTCGTGGCTGGGGAGGTTCTGGTGAGGGTGCTGTCTCGGAGGCTTATTGACCAGTGATGGAGACGTGTCTGCGGTGGTGACTGCGAGGTCACCTCCTTCGGGGTCCCTGCGAGCCCAGCAGCAGGCAGGCAGGCGTGGATGTTGACTGGGTGGTCTCTTTCGTCCGAGTACCCGATAGGCCAGCGGCAGCGGATGGCTGGGGAAGTTACCTTGAGAAACCTCAAGGCCTTGGAGGGCTGGAAGGGACTAGAAGGGCTGGAGAGTTGGGCTTTGTGTGTTTTGGGGCCCCTGGTGGGTCGCCTGCCTGCTGCCAGGTCTGGTCCTGTCCCTGGTGCGTCCCTGCTGCAGAGGCGTGCGTTGGCCGGCCACCCCCTTGGTGGGGGGGGGGGGGCATCGGTGGGGGTTGCAACGTGTCGCAGTGGCGGTGTTCCCCGTGGTGGGCACGGGGGTGTCCCCGGCGGAGCAGGGCTGTGCATGGAGAGCTCTACCAAGTGGGGTGAAGGGCTAGAGACGGGGATTTGTGCTGGGGCGGCGGCAGTGGGCGCGGGAGGCGGCGTTAGGCGGCGTTTGAGAGCTCCGCAGCAGACCCCGGCCCTTGACGAGCAGGCGAGGCACGGCGGGGAGTGGTCTCAGCACCAAAGCGGGGCAGAGAAGATGCACAGCGAGGTCAGGAAGGAAGGCCAGGAAGAGGACCGTATACCAAGTGGAGGTGCAGCCGTTGAGTGCTTCCATCACTGGGTGTGCTGAGGTGCAGGCACCAGAACCCTCAGATGTCCTGCAATAACGTCCTCCCTCCTCTCGGTAGCCATTGCTTGGCTAAGAGTGGCCTCCAAAGAGCCTGCAGAGAGCCCTTGGCTGCACCCGCTTGTGTCCCAGCTGCGAAGCCTGGTAGACTGGCCGGGGGCCCGGGAGGCTCTGCCTCTTCTGCTGCCCCAGGGAGTTATGACTAAGTTGCAGAGCGACAGCACGGTGACGTCGGTGCCCCCGGGGCAACACCACAGCCCCCCAGTGCCAGTGGTCTGCTGGCACAGCGTCGGCAGCCAGCACAAGGCCCCCGGGGTGCCAGCCCTCCTGCAGCCCACGTCTCCAGGATGCCGGGGCAGCTGGGCCTCTCCTTGGCCACATCTCCTGCAGCTCCTCAAGCAGCCAGGYAGATGATCAGAGCTAGGTACAGTGCCGGCAGCCTGGCAGTGGGGACCTCCTGGCAGAGGTGATGGTGTTGGAGGTGAGGGGCAAGGTRAGTTCCTCTAGGCACCAGATCCTGGCCCCAGGTGCCATGGGTGCAGGTTCCTCTGCGTGCCTGCCTCACAGCAGCCCCCTAACTGCACATCTTCAGGCCCAGAACAGCAGCTGGTCCAGGAAAACAGTGCTCTGTCTTATAAACATATGTTCACAATGAGGACAACCTCTCGAAGGTGGCACAGTGGTTACTGTGTCCGTCAGCACGAACGCCATGCCCTGAGATTGGTGCTGCCAACCTCCCAGCTGTTGGCACAGGCCACCTGGATCGCCTAGGACTTTCCAAAACGTCGGGACCTAAACCAACTTGACGAAGCACACATGAGGAGGTTCATCTGGTTAATTCATAAAGCCCCCTGTGAACAACATTCTTCTGKTTTTGCTCCTCTGCCTCCCTTGAGAACGTCAGTGAAAGGAAATGGCAGTGAGCAAGGCTCTGGAAGCACAAAGGACCGAGCACTTTCTGGAGTTGGAGCCCGTAGGAAAGTCTTGATTTTCCAAGCGTCGTGAGCAGTGCTCGGCATGGTTGGTGCAGACTCCGTTTACTGCGGTCAGCCCCTCTACGAAACCTAGCACTCAGCCCCCTCACGGCTCGGCAGGAGGTTTCTGAGGCCTTGCACGTGCACCGCTGTCTTCTTGTGTGCACGCCAGCGTGTTGGGCAGCAGTTGCACAACTCTCCAAGAGCTGGACATCTTCCTGGGCATGCCTGGTGTCTTTTCAGGAGACTCTACTGGAGATGCGCGGACTCGTTTTCTCACTGTAGCTTTGCCACGTCAGGGTGCAGCACGGGCCAGCTGCTGCCTCCGAGACTGGGAGTTGGGAGCCAAAGACTGCTCAGATGCCTGGCATGGCAGGGACGTCATCAGCCAGGGCTCCAACCCATGGTACCCACCCGAGGCGAGCAAGGCAGGCCCATAGCCAGCAACCAGGTTCAAGCACGCGTACGCACGTCCCAGAGCGTTTGTGGCGGTGGGACAGGCAGTGGGACACGGAGTACTTTTTGCAGTACCTCACCACCCATCCTGTAGTGCGTGATCACCTCACGCCTCTGCCCAGCCCAGACTGTGCCCCACACGGATTTTAGCAGCTGCCATGCTCTGGGATTTCCCAGGGTCTTGTGGGGACGCAGCTTTCCTCCGTTAGGCACTAAAGCAGGCTCTTCAGGTTTGCAAATCCTCAGCAAGGTTTCTGGGTCTGAGGTGCTTAAGACAGAGATGATACACTAGAAAAGAGCAAACATGACTTTGATCCGTGCCCTTGGCCAAATCCTTAAGTGTGTTTCCGTCTACCGTTGCCCATCTTCGCCAAAGGTTTCTAGTAAGGCTGTCCCTTGTGGAAAGCGGACCTCACCGGAGGCAGCTCGGACTGAGCGTACTGCTGAGCAGCGTAATTATTTTTTTATGAAACTCTACAATGCTTTTTTCTTAATTTGTTTGCAATTATATAAAAAGTATGTCTATTTGCAGTTGGTGGGAACTGAGCATGTGACCTGTAACATTCAGTTGCAGACTTCAGTGGGAACGGTTTAGCTTTAAGAAGAATGAGGTAAGACCTTGGTGGCTGATGAGGGCAACGGCAGCGTTGGGGAGCTGGACTGGAAGACGGTCTGAGCAAAGCCTGACCTCTGGGACACTGCTTTTCTCGGCTTCATCTGGGGACACTCTGCATTAATCTCAGCTGGAGAATAKTGCTGCCACTTATTCTGCAAGTGGGAAAAAATGATGATAAATTCTCATTATTATAATATATAATTATAGCATAAAATGCATAATAATAATAATAATTGTAAAAGCAGAGATACTGTCGTATTATTAAAGTCTCCATCTTTCAGCTACGCTCCTGAAGCCTCTACAATTAGCCATACAAGACTTGACAAAAACTATCAGGAGAGACGAGGTTCCTCGGGGCTGTTTTCATTTCGATAAGCCGCACGGTGTGCTTGGTGCCGAGTCCACCAACCTGAGCTGCTGAGAGGAGACAGAACAACACGTTCAAGAAGTCGAAGTCAGAAGCAGAGCCCATAAAACATTAACGGGTCCCACCGAGGGCCGTTAGCAGCACAGACCCCCCCGGGGGCGGATTAGTGCCGAAGGCTGGAGGCGGTGATTGTAGGTGGTTGAAGGCAACGTCAAGGTGATGCTGATGTTGAGTCAACCTTTGGCGTGTTTTGTCAAGCAAAATGGCCGATCGCAGACAGCCCGCTCCTGAGAAAGGAGATCCTTCCCCTCCATGAGATGCCCAGGGCTGCTCTTGGTGGCAGTGTGCAGGCGGGAGCGTGCAACGCCGAGTGCGGGACGACACCTCCTGGGGTTCCCTGCTGGGCAAGGGGACCATGAGGCCCTGGTGTCTCCTGGTAGGCCTCAACAAGAGACAACCACCGTAGAATAAAGACTCCTGTTCTTCCAGGCCCTTCAGCCTTGCCAATGCCCTCAGCTGTCTCCACCACAGAGTGTCCTACACTATCCCCTGCCTACTGCTGGGTGCCCGCGGACTTCTCATGATATCGAAGCCCTTCTCCTCAGGGACCCTTCTCAACCAGTAAGGTCCCAACCGAACGTGATGCATGGAGTTATCCTTCCCAGGTGCAGGATTCCTCCCTTCTCCTTGTTAAAATTCAAGAGGTTTCTGCTGGCCGAATCCCCAAGTTTCTCAACGTCCTCCAGACTGGTGTTCCCTCGTGGCATTCGTTAATGTGTGTTTACACATGGCTTGCTTTGACTTTTGGTGCCTCTAAGAAGAGAACAGCAAGCGGAATAGCACCACACCGTAAGTAATAAAAGGAGGTTCTAGCTTAACGGAATTCCCGCCTGGAATCGGATTTAGCAGGGCAATCATCTCAGAAATATCAAGTGAGGGTATAAAGCAAGCAAAACCGGGGCCAACAGGCAAAAGAAAAGATGGGATGTTTATATAGGAAGGTACTGTCTCTTGTCCTCCTGGCATGGACCATGACAAAGAGCCCAACTTCATCCTCTTGAGGGCCTCCTCGTAGGTGTTGGAAGGCTGCCATTAGGTCCCTCCCAAGCCATCTCTTCTCCATGCTGAACAAGGCCTGTTCGCTCATAGAGCTAGTGCTCCAGCTCTGCGACCATCTTGGGGGCCCTCTGCTGAACTTGCTCCCAGTTGTCAACATCTTTCTTGTTCGGGGGAGCCCCGAACTGGATGCAACGGTGAACCTTTGGTCTAAGGCGTGGGCAGTAGAGTGGGCGATCACTTCCACCAGTCTTCGGGTTCGGCTCTTATTCACACAGCCCAGCCTGCTGTTGGCCTTCTGTGCTGCCTGAGCACACGGATGTCTCGTGTTTTATTTTCTGCCCACCAAGATCCTCAGGTCCTTTTTAGCAAAGCTGCTCCATGGCAACCCAGTTCCGGGTCTGTATCACTGCAGTATGTTATTCTGCCCCAGGTGGAGGAACCTGGCATTTCTCTGTGCTGTAGTTCATAAGATTCCTTATACAGGAGCCCGTTACTCCTGCCTGTCCAGAGCCCTCTCAATGGCAGCCCTCAAGCATAAAACTGGTGCCCCTCACCCACTCTGGAGTCATCTACAAACATGATGAATGTTACCTCTGCCAGGTCATTCACCAAAGTGTTAAACAGGACAGGTCACCAGAGAGAGCCCGTGGTGCTCCACTTCTCTTCTGGCCTCCTGGAAGAGAACTGCCCTGTTCACCACAACCCTCTGAGCTCAATCATCCAACCAGTTTTTAGCTTTCTGGGTGTCCACCCATGTAGTCTTTAATGCCCAAGCTTCATGGACCTAGACACGTGATCATAGAGGACTCGCTCCATGACACACTCCCAATCCAAGCAAAACTGAACAGCCTGTAGTTCTGCAGGTTGTGCTTTTCATCTTTTTTTGAAGTTAAATGCAACATTTCCCTTTCCTCTGTCACTGGAACCTCTCCCAGTCTCCACAGCCTCCCGAAGACAATGCAGAGTGACCTTCTGAGACAGCGACCAGCTCTCAGGAGCCTCGGCTGAGCCCATACGTTTGCATGGGTTGAGTTCTCCCAAGTAAATTCCAACTCAATGCTCATGCCCTGCTGATTGTCTTTTACCCTGGAAGTCCTGACTGTAGGGGAGTGGCCTGGAAGTCCTTGTAGCTTGGGAAGCTAAAGCCTTTGCGTTGAGTTCCGCGGAGCTATCTACAGCAACAACAGTTCATCTACCTGCCCTTGGCATCCTTGGCAAGTGTCAATAATCCTCGAGGCACTTTGGCTTTCCTAACTGCTTCTCGACATCCCTTGACAGTATTTCCAAATTCCTCCTTTGCCGCCTCTCCATGCTTCCCATGCCCTCCTGTTGTTCAGTCGTGAGCTACCTGTTTAGCCACCCTGTCTCCTAAAACATCTACTTGTATTCTTGGGTATCAGTACAGGCCACTCTTGAGCCTGGAGGATGCTGTCCTTAAAGACCTGACAGTTTTCTTGAGCTCCCCTGCCCTTCAGAGCTGCCTCCCATGGGATCCCCCTCGCAGGCCCCCCCAGGAGGCCCAAGCATGCTCCTCTGACATCCTCAGCTTCATAGTGAGTGGAGCTCTTGCTGTAGTAGGCGGCAAGTGTCACTTCAGCTGACCAAGGAGATTCTCCTCCTGGTCCCCAGCTGATGCTGTAGAAGGATGTGGCTCTCAGAGCTGCTCCATCAGAGCAAGTAGACAACTGCACATGTCTTGGACCACCTCTGTCACTTCAAATGTGCAAAGGGGTTGTGATGGTGCACAGCCAGTGTAACTGTGCACAGCACTCTTAAATATAAACCATTGGCCGGATCGGAGGCTGGGATTGGATCTAGGTACACCCCCCACTCCTCCAAGGGGGAGTTTTGGAGGGGTCCATCCGAAGCCTTGTAACTCAACAGGAGGGCCTCCTTAACACGCTTATCTGACCCTGCCCTCCTCCAGGCAGTAAATAATCAAGTGAGCCGTGCCATCAACCCTCGTTAAATCACTGCCTTATTTACAGTTGGACTTTGTTAAATCACTATTTTATCATAATAAATATTTTGCTGCTTCTCTCTTACAAGTGAAAAGCTTCTCTTTCTCTCTTCCCTGCCCTCCCCACGCCCTGGACTGCATCCACTGCATCCCAGGGGCTTCTCAACGGCATTAGATCTATTGAGCAACTCCTCTAAATCACAAGTAAATGTCCCTGAATCACAAGTAAACGAACTCCCTTCTTGTCCTTTTACAGGCATCCTGTCTTCTTGTGAGATGGGAGCAGGGCCTTCCAGAGAGAGACGTTTCCACCTCTCTTGGAAAACTGTCCTACGGTGATACAAACTGCATTGCTGGAGTCAGTCTCTCTGCAGGGTTCACTGGTGACTGATTAATCTGCTTCAGTGGACATTTCCCACAGGTGACTCTGCTGCCTTTCAGGAACTGCCAGCTCTGGAGCACCGGGAACATCTCAA
>NW_028186918.1:23548-27384 GCF_003343005.1 Rhea americana
CCTCCAGAAGACCACAGCTCTCCCGTAGCATCTCTGTGAGGTCCGAGAGTTGCTGTGCTGGTTACGTGAGCCAGAAACCTCCTCACACTCTCAGAAGAGCTCTCCACAGCGCTCTCGTCGTGTCTGTGCTGAGGGAGAAGAACGTGGAAATCTTCACTTGAAACTGAACTCTTCCACTCTCACCTCAGGCAAGTTTCTTTCTTAAAGTGATTTGTCAGTGTGATTTTTGCAATGGGAAGAGGTAAAAATATAGGGCAGTGGGGAAAAAAACTCATGGACAGAGCAGAGCCCCTGACTTCAAGCAAAGTCACTGTGAGCCCTTTTTCCCTCTTGGGATGCACAAGCGCTCATGCTGAGAGCAACAGAAATGCCGAAGATTTCTTTCCCGTCACAGAATGCAAACATGTGGTGGAGGCTTCTCAAAAACTAAACAAAACCACAGAAACACACCCTTCCACTGCAGCTCTTTTTTTTTTTGACGTGGAAATCTTGAGCAGTCTTTCCACAAAATGGGTGGATGTATTCTGCTGTTCACTGTACTGTTTCTCCCCCTCACTGGAATGGGAGCTGTTGTGACTGATTCAGATACAGACACCCCCGTTGAAGAGGGCAAGGTTGAGGGACATGAATCCCTCCCCAGGATCTTCTCCATCGGAGGCAGCTGCCATGAGTGCTGTATTTGGGAGTGAATATTCCCACCGAGTCACTGGACCTAATCTGCTTCACTTAGCTCATGTATCCGTGGGATACCACGCCCAGGTATCCCCACCAAGTACACGGGGCAGTCTGACACCGTCATTTACACCGCCCAGCAGAGCACGGGTGGAGGACCCTGCACTGCACGGCACGCTCTGCACAAACCTGAGGTCAGGAAAGGCAGCTGGGCAAAGCACAGGAGAGAGGCAATGTGGGGAATGATAGGAGGAGTGAAGTGAGTTTTTACTCAGAGGAGCCTGTTCTGACCTATCAATGCCTTTTCCTCCGTGGACAGTGCCCTGAACCGCGGCAGGGCCAATGTCCAACAGCAGCTCCCTCACCGGGTTCCTCCTACGGGCATTTGCAGACACGCGGGAGCTGCAGCTCCTGCACTTCTCGCTCTTCCTGGGCACCTTCCTGGCCGCCCTCCTGGCCAACGGCCTCATCATCACCGTCTCCGCACCGCCATGTACTTCTTCCTCCTCAACCTCTCCCTCGTTGACCTTGGAACCATCTCCACCACTGTCCCCAGATCCATGGCCAATTCCCTGTGGGACACCAGGGCCATTTCCTACTCGGGATGTGCTGCCCAGATCTTCCTTTTGTCCTTTTCGATGGGAGCTGAGTGCTCTCTCCTCACAGTCATGGCCTATGACCACTACGTTGCCGTCTGCAGACCCCTGCACTCCTGGACCATCATGGGCAGCAGAGCTTGCGTCAAAATGGCAGCAGCTGCCTGGGCCAGTGGGTTTCTCAACGCTCTCCTGTGCACCGCTAACGCATTCTCCATACCCCTCTGCCAAGGCAACACAGTGGACCAGTTCTTCTGTGAAATCCCTCAGATCCTCAAGCTCTCCTGCTCACACTCCTACCTCAGGGAAGTTGGGTTGCTTGAGGTTAGTGCCTGTTTATTCCTTGGCTGTTTCGTTTTCATCGCGCTGTCCTACGTGCGGATCTTCACGGCCGTGCTGAGGATCCCCTCCGAGCAGGGCCGGCACAAAGCCTTCTCCACCTGCCTCCCGCACCTGGCCGTGGTCTCCTTGTACATCAGCACTGGCTCATTTGCCCACCTGAAGCCGCTCTCCATTTCTTCCCCATCTCTGGACCTGGTGGTGGCTGCTCTGTACGCGGTGGTGCCTCCAGCAGTGAACCCGCTCATCTACAGCACGAGGAACAAGGAGCTCCAGGAGGCACTGAAAAGACTGATTCAGCTGTTTCCAGGTCAGCAGCAATGAGCTGGCTATCCCTCTTCACAAGTGGTTTCCACTTTGTCTCACACAACTGTCATGCTTTGGGCGCTCTCTCTGTGATAATCACGTTTGCGTAGCAGCGTTTGAATTCGTACCACCCCTCCAATCTGTTTGACTGAAATGCCTGCTGCAAATGTGTCTATCACTGAGTCGCAGCTGGCCTCTGTCTAATACAAGAGGCTCTCCTCATGCCGTGCTTGAAGGCTGAGCTCTTCTTCCAAAGCTGGAGCCCAGGATGTTCTCAAAGACTTTCCCCCTGAAAGACCCCGTTTCTTTTCTGTGATTCTCCATGGGCCCAAGGCCCATCTCCTAGGTGATGTGTTAGGGAATGAGAGCTGGATTCAGGTCTCACTTGTGGGTGGCCAGTGCTCTTGGAGGTGCTGGATGGCCAAGCAGCATCTCCCATAGGAAAAGGTTGGTGACTGATGCCCGTCCCTCTCAAAAGGAGTACGGAGGCCCGGGGGGAGCACAGGGCACCATGTGCTTGGGGGTGGGCAATGAATGGAGCTTCACAAGATCATGTGGAGTCACTCAGAGGTAAAGGGCAGTCCCAGCTTATAGGCTGATGGGACAGCTGACCCTCTAGCACACCCTGATGTCCACCCCCCAAGAGCTGCTGTGCCCACTGGAGGGCTGGGGCTGTGAACACCCAGAGCTCTGCAGCCCGCTGCTGTGAGGCCACCCCCGCCTCCCCCAGCCCGGGCAGCGCCGGTATCGAGGGGAATGTGCAGTCCTGTCCAGCCTCTCTCCCAGCCCAGACTCTGGCAGACCCTGTGAGATGGAAACTCCCGGGAGAGCTCTGCCAGCCCTGTCCTACAGGCTCTTTTCTCTCCTCCAGCCATGCCAGAGCAGAGGCTGAGGACCAAGACGTCTCTCAGGCAAGGCTGGGCCAGCCTTGTGGAGCTGGCCCTGAACACCAGGAGAAGCAGAGTGTCTTCTTCGTATGGCCCTCTCCTGCTGGGAGGTGGCACAGGCAGCGTGCCCTGGAAATGGCTTCTTTCTGCCTGACGTCAGTGTAGGACCTCCAGCATGAGGTGAAAGCAACAGCTACCGCGCTGTGGGAACACCAGCCACGGCCCCTCACAGCAGCCCCCGTTGTCCCCTGCCCTGCCGACCTACCACCGCTCCCAAGCTGCCCTGTCTCCTGTCATCTCTCCCCACACTGCAGGGACTAGCAGTGCCGCAAGAGTGGCACAGCCCCACAGCCACCGCCTGGACCCCAGGCCTTGCCACCTCCCACCTCCCAGTCATGTAATCAATCTTCAAGGAGGACAAGAGAGAAGATCTGGGGAAGAACCTGGGGGTCAACAAGAGAGCGCGGTATGGTCAACAGAGCGCCTAGATACTGCAAACATTTTAAAACAACCCAAAAAAAAAAAAAGGCATTTCTGGCACTGGCCAAGTGATTGCAGTCAGATGTGCCCAGACTTCCTCAAGGAGGGGAGCTCCAGAGAGACCTGCCATTCACTCTACCTCTAACAGCACGGCCACGAATACGATTCTCTACTGATCCAACGTGCTTTTGCTAGTCTGAATGTTTAATTAAAGCATTAGCACTCGTGCTCGAGCACAGCAGTGACGGGTGCTTTGGCTTTTCTTTGAATTCTGTGGCTGCAGGGTGAAGCCTGAGTTTGGTCTGAAAGAGAAAAAAAAATTATTCCAGCAATATTTTCTCTGGTCGCACCTCAGGCTACGCTGAACTCTATCTTTCCCCTTGCATAATAGATGAGAAAAAAGATATATCTAGAAAAAAGATAGATCTAAAAATAGACGTGGAAAAAAAGAGCTGAGTCCAGGCCAATGCCACGCTGACAATCCGGTCAGCCTGAGGAGCCCACTGAAAAAGTAAATGTGTGTGCACAGCAAAGGCCTGGAAAGGCCGGGTGACAG
>NW_028186919.1:0-27345 GCF_003343005.1 Rhea americana
CGGCGCGAGTGCAGGCGCGGGCCGGGCGGCAGTGCCCTGCAGCCCGCGGCGGCCCCGACGCGGCTCCCCGGCTCGCCGGACGCTGCAGGCGCAGCAGCACCGCTCGGGGTAGTCCGGCGCGCACGCCGCGTTTTCCAGGCCCTGGATGAAGTAGCAGCAAGGCTTCCCCGAGATCYGGGAGCAGACTTCGGAGAGGGGGGGGAGCGCGATGGCTTGGCGCTAGGCAAAGAAAACGTCGTGACAAGCTCAGAGTTAATGAGCAGAGACCGCATCTCTCTTCACGTCAGCTTAAGTAGAAAGGAAAGGAAAAAAACACCCCCCCCGCCCAGGTTTTAGCCAGAAGGGTGCCAGGTCCGAGGCGGCTGAGCGGGGCAGGCAGGGTGCTGCRGGAGGGCGAGCGCAGGGTGGGCCGGTGCGCGCTGAAGCGCCCCGCTTCCAGCACGGCTACGTAAGCTAAACCGTTAGCTCCGTCACGCACTTGCTTCSAGGCCTGCGGCAGCGGCGGTGCCCGCGGCGTGCTGAGGGCCGTGCGTCACCGCGGCCCTCGCTGCCCTCCCCTGCGGCTGAGCTGCGCCCAGGCGTGCCGGTGCTCGTGCCGCAAGCTCCCAGCGCTGCGACGAGAAACCCGCCGGGCAGCCCCGAGCCCCCGCCGTCCGCGGGGAGCAGCTCCGGCAGCCGTGCAACGACGCGGCTGCAAAAGCTTTTGAGCAATTGCAACGGGGCCACGTGTTTCTCAGCAAGCCTCAAGCGCAGAAAGCCCCGCGGCAGCGCTGCATGGCTTGGGGGGGCAGGACGCGGCCCTGGCGCAGCGGCTGCGCCCGGCACCGCTGCGGCGCAGGATGCGGCACCGCCGGCACCGGCCTCCGCGCGGCACCACAAACTGCTGCAGATTCAACCCCTGTGGCCTGCAGCGGGGAGGAAGCCGCTGTCGGCTCCACTTACCCGGTGGCAGGACGAGCGCGCGGGGCGGGCACGGCACCAGCCCTGCTGCGCGCTCATCGGAGAGCCCYGCCTGGTCGCGTCTTGTCTGTGCAAAATGAGTTTAGCAAGTCTCACCTTTCCCCAGCCTGAACCAAAGGCAAGTTTGGGTGAGTTTGTCATTCCTGATCAGCCAGCAAAGCCGGCAGCACACGCGCCCAGTCTCGTTCGCCAGCCTGCAGACTGGCTTCGTGTAAGGGGCGGCTGGCGGCAGCGGCAGCACTCGGGTTGCTCTTCTGCATCAGCAGAAACACCAGGACAGGACCAGGCGCAGGGCAGGGGCAGAGTGGGGCTGGGGCAGGGGCAGAGTGGGGCAGGGGCAGGGGCAGGACAGGACCAGGCACAGGGCAGGGGCAGAGTGGGGGCAGGGGCAGGGGTGGGGGCAGGGCCAGGACCGGACCAGGCACAGGGCAGGGGCAGAGTGGGGCCGCTGGCAGGTCGCTGCTCGCAGCGATGCCCCCGAGCTGCCGCTGCTCCCTGCGCCCCGACGGCCGAAGCGCGGCAAGTCGCTGCCATCTAGCGCCCGGCGGAGCGGCGCGGAGCGGAGCAGAGCTGTGCAGTGCGGGGATGTGCCGTGCAGAGCGGTGCGATGCGGTGCGGTGCAGCAAGGGGAGCTGCAGCACGGTGCGGTGCGGTGCAGCACGGGGAGGTGCAGTGCGATGCGGAGCAGTGCAGCACAGGGAGGTGCAGCATGATGCGGTGCGGTGCAGCACGGGGAGGTGCAGCGCGGTGCGGTGCAGCACAGGGAGCTGCAGCACGGTGCGGTGCAGCACAGGGAGGTGCAGCGCGATGCGGTGCAGCGCGGTGCGATGCAGTACGGGGAGGTGCAGTGCGGTGCAGCACAGGGAGGTGCAGCATGATGTGGTGCGGTGCAATGCAGCACAGGGAGGTGCAGCGCGGTGCGGTGCAGCACAGGGAGGTGCAGCATGATGCGGTGCAGTGCAATGCAGAGCAGTGCAGTGCGGAGCAGAGCGCGCTGCCGCCGCGGGAGCCGGGGCTGTGGGAGCCAGTGGAGTGCTCCTCCTCGCCCCGCGAAGTGCCGCTGGTCCCGCGGCCATCCGCACACCAGCTGCTTGTTGCCGTTATGCACCAAGTCACAGTTTTAAACGCAGCTCAGTGAAGCCAGCAAATCCTGCCAGGCTGTGGCCACCYGAAGCCAAGGGAATATTTGCAGGCCTGATACTTACGTCAAACATATGGCCAGCTTCAGAGGAAACTACAACTGAAGCCGCCAAGCAAATAAGGATGAACAGAGCTTTCTTCTTCCAAAAGATGCTGATAATTAAGCAGAGGCACTTTAGCCAACAGCAAGTGGAAGGGATGGGAAATTAAATGGTGGGGAAAGTGCCGGCAGAGCGCAGCCCAGCGCTAAGTAAACAACACATGGTGCTGGGGATTTGGCACCGCGGGAGAGAGGCAGCACCTGCTTCCCGTACGGCTGCAGGGCGCTTTGGACAGCGCCCATCAGTCTAGCGAACAAACGGCTTTCGCTGCTGAGAAGTGCAAATCATAGCCTGGAGATCAGCTGGAAGACAGAAACTCCCGAAGAGCCGGCTTTGCGAGGCCACGTGGAAATCCAAATCACCTCCCTCTAGGTTTATTTTGGTCTTTGAATTTACTTGTATTTTTAATGTGAAATCTCACCTTTCCTGTGGGTGAAAAGACAGCATGTCCTAAGGTTTATTCAAAATTAGCACTTCACGTGCAAATAGTGATAAAAACCAATGTTTGCCAGAGCTTTGAGAAGGCAAAAGGAACAGTAATAACCACAATCATCTCCTTTGTCGTTCAATCCATTCCTGAAAAATGATTTCCGTGGTATTTCACTTATGAATTTCTTTTCTGTTTGCTATAGATCACCTCTAAATAAATTACAAAGTTGGTGATTAATCTCAACATCTTATTGTGCCTAATTGAGCTCACTAATCAACCATAATTAGCTCAACCGGGACATGTCTGGGGGAGCCTGCGGGCAGTTTCCCGCGGGTTTTGGCTCCTTTAGCTGCTGCAGAGCGCGGGAGGGGGCAGCAAGCGCAGCGCTGTGCTGGGCGATGGCTCGCGGCGAGGCCGGGCAGCTCTCCGGCTCGGGGAGGTCCATGACGGGGTGCACCTGAAACGGAGAACCTGCCGTGGGCAAAAAGAGCCCGTGTGCCTGGCACCAACGCGGTCACTGCACCCTTCAGCAAACGTGCAGCGAAGGACCTGGGCACGTAGTGGAAAAACGCAGACTCGGTTCTCAGGCCAAAGCCCCAAAGCCCCAAAGCCGTGCGCGTGCCCGCGCCGCCCCGCCGGCAGAGACACGCCGGGGTGCCCACACCAGGGCCCAGGCCCGCGCCTCGTGGGGACGCACGGTGGCTGAAGAAGCTGCTGCTCTCCAGCCCGCAGCCTCGGATTAACGCGCGCACTGGGCGACTCTGCGGAAACGGCGTCCCGGGGGGATCTGCGCTCGCCTTGTTCCAAGAGTTTCAGGTCAAACTAGGAAGGGTTTACGCAAAGCCTCTCTGTTTGCCCCAGCATATGGACAATTTACAGAAGAAATATTGCGCTTGCAGGCAAAACCTGTCAGGATTAGTCAGGAGTGATGGCCATTTATGTTAAAGTCCCGCCGATTTCAGTACCTATAGGCCCTCAGATCTGAAACACGTGCTGAAGAGTGACTCAGCTGTGAAAACGTCATACAAATCCCAGTGGGATTCGGCAGCACCAGTTGCAAAATCCTTGGTAGAGAGGCATGACACKGAGTAATAGCTCTCCGGAGGGCCATTCGGGCCGTGCTGCATGGCGTCTAGCTCAGAGCCTTAGTACATGACTAACGTTTCTACAGGCTACTGCAAAACAACCAATAAATAATAAAAAGGCACAGCTAAATCCTCACTCGATTACACTCACGTAAACAAAAACTGGACTGAGACCCGCACAAATATGGAAGTGGCTGTAAGGGGAGGAAGTGCTGCATTTCAGTCATTTCCGCACTCTTTCTCCCGCGGTTTTAGTGGGCGAAGGCGGAAGGCTCCCCCGGAAGCCCCGCATTTAGAGGAGCGAAAGGGAGCGCCTGCCRCGCACCTGGCTGCCGTTTTGCTCGAGGGGCCTCCACGGCTTTTGGTGCCCGCAGCAGCGCAGGCGGCGCAGCCGCCGCCGCCAGCGGCTCCCGGGCGCTGAACCGCAGGCGCAGAGCCGGCTGGAGAAGCCCGCTTCAGCAGGACGAGCTCCCCGGAGGCTCGAGGGCAGGCGGCCGTGCCTGCGGGGCGGACGCGCGCTCACCTGAACGTTTTCGTCCCTGACCACGTCCGCCCCGGTGGCTGCGCTGAGCGGCTCTCCTGGGACRCCCGGCTGGTGCTCAGAAACAGACTCGGAGATGTTCCTCCTGCAAGGGAGGGGAGCAGGCGCTCGGGGGCTGCTTCGAGGCGCTGAGCCGGCCACCGGCCCGTTCCTAAACGCCTGGGCAACGCGTGCGCGCTCCCTGATTTCTGACGCCTGCCTAACCTTCGTGCTCGCCCGCGTTGGTTCCCCAATAACCTCACAAAAAACCAAAATAACCAAAATAACCGCTATGACCCCCCGCCTTGTTACTCACCAGGTTGTCACCAGCTGTCGGAAATGTTGGAGCTTTTTCTCTCCCTGACACGTCGTACAAGTCTCGCTGCCCCGGCCRGAACAGGTATTACCCCTTTTGAGGCAAAAGTAAAGATTTTAAGCAGTGTCTGAGCTGCCTGCCTTCAGCAGCCTGCGGAGCCGAAGCTGAGTTTAAGCCTACTCCTTCAGCTGGCTCCTCGAGCCATCGCGAGCCCCGGCGGAGTCACGCTTTAGAGCGGCCGCCGTGATCACCCACGGCACCGTCTCTGCTGCTCGAAACCTGGTGGAGCCGCAGAAACAACGCAGTTTTAGAACGGCACCTTTTCTTCCTTTTTTTGGTCACTTACAGCTCACTTTAAGCCTATTTATTAGGTCCGCCGCTCGCCAGAGCCGCGGGCAGGCTGCCGGCTGCGGGGTGGCACCCGCCCCGGGGCAGTGCCGAGCTGCTCTGCTCTCGTTGAACCCCCCAGCTTCTCCGGTTTCCAAGAAAAGACTGGCATTGTAGCAGAAAGGTTAAAAAAAATAAAGGAAGAAAAGAGAGGCCAAAAAAATCATTTCCCAAAGGTTCAATATATCTCRTGAGTGTGGGACACCGGCTTGGATTCTGGACGCTGAAGGTGGGACRTACAGCATGGATAATAGCTGCTAAAACCAAAGCAGAGGAGACGTCGGTCCGGGCAGCGCCCGAGCGAGCAGCCCGGCGTGCCTTTCGCGGCCCGTGCCGAGCAAAGCTGGCCTCGCTTTTGCTGCCGGGTCTCCGCCGAGCGCCCTTGCACGTTGCGCACCGCGTCTGCAGCGCACCAGCGCACGGGAATCGGTGGCGACTGCCAGCATCGGAAGGCGCCAGCTTTACAAACCCGCGTTCTCACGCACGCAGCTAGCGTATTTGCTAACTCAGCCTTGCGGAGAACAACGTTGTGCCAAGTAGGCACATTGCAAACGAGTACATGAAATAGCTCACAAATAGTAACTCTAGATTAATTAGGCGTTTTGGTCAAATTCACTAGTGATATCAATCAGATGCATTCTAAGATGAAATGCCTTTTTTTTCTTAGATATGTATTTTTCTACTTTTATTTATTCATGCAGTTAGTAGTATCTTTTTTATTTAAGTAAGTGCGTTTAATCAGATGATTGACTTTAGTTAAGCAGCAGTCTTAATCTTGTTCAAGCACAACACATCGTTGACCAGGGCGGCGCGGGGCAGCCGGAGCCTCCCGGTGCGCTCCGTTTCTTCCAACAAAAACTGGAGATARGAGCCTGAGTCCCAACTTCCAGTCCAGTAGAAATGGCTTAAATGACCAGGTTATAAATATCCCAAATCTGGAGCAATTAGCTCAGCACCGCACTTGTTGCTATGGCGATGCTGCTGGAACGCGCAATAGCGCGCAAACGCGGCCACGCAAACGCGGGCAGGGCGGCCCCGGGCACCCTTTGACGGAGCTGCGCCCACCCCGTGGCAACGTGCCACCTCGCCTTTGGCGGAAAGTCGGGTGGCAAGAGGTCTCGTCTTGGTTTTAGGCAACCAGGGCGATTCCGGGTGGTTGTGGAAAGCCGACGGACCTTCTGGAGGTGCTGCCACGGGCTGCTGTGTTCCTGCACCTCCGGCGCAGTGCGCCAACAGCTTTGAGCTTCGTGCACGGAAGGATTCCCCGCTCCCCAGTAACCTCCAGAAACTGGCCACGTTTCCCTGTCTTCCAGCGACACAGCACAGCAGAGCTGTTTCTGTCGTCGTGTTTCAGCCACAACGCTGCCACGAGGGCCAAGAGCYGAGCAGAGACTTGACCGGGGCAAACCTCCGTTGGCTTTCCTGAGCTGTCCCACATCCATCTGTACACATTTACGTTCCTCAGGTGTCTAAAATTGGGCTTTTGCAACAGGCCAGGCCGGCCAGCTGGGTGCAAGCCGGACCCCGTTTGCCTGCGCACTCAGCTCCAAGATGCCCCGTGCCTTCGCCCGTGGGGCGCGCCGGCGGCTGACCTCCCTGCGTGCCGCTCTCGGGTGGCGGACGGGCTCCGCTCTTCTCGGCGGCGCTGGGGCAGACCCTGCGTTTGCCCTCCCTGCAGCGCCCGCTCTTAGACGTCTGCGAGACGGACAAGCGACGGGCCCCTCTGAAGCCCCACGGCCGGGCGGTAGCAAACGCCGCAGCTCGCACATCACAGCTGGGCGAAAGCCTGTCCGCACCCATGGAAGCACTCCCATTTTCGGTGGATTTAGGATCGGGCCCTTAGCCAAAAGCTCTGGAAAGCCTCCATTCTTGGCAAAATCTAGCAGAGAGCACRCAATATTTTGTCGCCGTGTATGCCCTTGCCTAGTCCGCACCGACTCGGCTGGCAGAGCTGGCGGTCAGCCTCCCGCGCAGCGCCTTCWGCACGGCAGCCAGCAGCTCCTTTTCTTCATTTGGTTAAACAGCGGCTTCCTGTGCTATCATTACTTCTTCTAAACCTAATCAAGGCTTCTATCATTCATAAATTAAGGAACCRCAGAACTCAATTACTTTTCAGTAGTATCAGTGACAGCAATATTTCACATAATTAGAGTTTCCTCATGCACCATATTAATCTCTAATGAAAAAGATATAGCCAAAGGCATGAGATCAAAGATCCATTATGACAGGTATTTTGATGAGGTAGCATTTTGTTAAAAGATAGCAAACCCCATTTTATGATTAATCTATAACCCATGTCATGCAATTTAGATTGGACTCCAAGAATCCTACCTTAAAGATGAAGCTGGGAACCATCCCAGGAGCARCGGTTCGAGGTTAAGGTAACACTTTTAAGGAGCAAGTACCTGTTCCACTGCAGTCAATGCAGTCAGGACTTTGCTCTGGACCTGACCAGGTGCCAGTATCTTTAGCCCCATGGATGTGACATAAAGCACGCGCCGACCATTTCAACTCCTGCAAGCAGTGACTGGGAGCATGCACAGGCAAACATTTGGTAGAAGAAGGGTTCATTCCGTTCTGAAAACAGTTAGTTTTTAACATATAACTTGAAAACTCAGTTTATGAATGCATTAAGAAGTGTAATTAAGTAAGATCAGAGAAACTTGTTAGCATGGVATGCAATATATTTCTTCTAGTTTTACTTACTGTCTGCTTTTATTGCTTGTTCCATTTTTCAAAGGGTAGGAGCAAAGATGATCTCGTCCCAGCAGTCCCAGGGAATACATTGTTTTCTGCAAATTCTGTGTTCGCAGACGCGGAACCCTGCCCCCTGGAGCCACTCTCCGGCACACGATGCAGGCGGTGGGAATTAATGAATTAACGTCAAAGCTGGAAGCAGCAGAAGTGTGTCAGGAAAGACMGTGCCAAACCACCCCTGCAGAGCACACGGGCTTCCCAAGGGAAAGCCACTGGAGAGGAAGACCCTCAGAAGCCATGGAGACTGCACGGGGGACCAGACTGCAGCCGGGGCAGCGCAAAGGCACCGCAGGATCCTTCAGCCCAGTATGGTTGAAAGCCARTAACAGGAAGCACCAGCCTGGCTTAGCCTGCGAGCGTGGGCTCCAGGCGCCGTTCCGCCTGCCGAGAGGGATCATCAGGCGCACTGACCCCCAAACTAGCATCKCGCGCGGGGGACGTCCCATGAACCGCCACCTAGCCGAAGCTCTGGCGATGAGCTGTTTCCCGGTATCTGTTACAGTTGTTAAACTGCTCCTCTTGGGCATCCCAYGTTAGTGCTCTTTTTTATTTTCAGCAGCTTATAGCTTCAATGCGCTTTTGTACTTCAGCCTTCATCCAGAAAATCAAAGCRTGCTGTGCTGTGCTCAGGAGCATTTCTTCGGTAGACAGCATTTTCCCTGAAGCCCCTCTCCTGCGCTGCTGGCATGGCTGCTCCATCACCGCTGCAGCCCGAGCAGCAGCATCCTTCCAGGCCCTGCTAAGTTAAGTTGTATAGCTATTGAGAATAATTCTTCCTATTTTTTTAAGGTAAATCAATGGTTTTAGCATCCTAAATGCATTGATAGGCTCTAAATGCTACTCATAAGGGTAGATCCTTGTTGCAGCTACTGGGGCTTCAGCACCTGCCAGGGGAGAGCAGGATGAAGAAATGAAGTCTAGCAACGTGCCCACTTGCTGCTTCTGCCCTGGCACAGAGATAACAGGTGGGTCAGGGCCTGTCCAGAGTTGTTAACACCAAACTATTCTTTTCCATCCAAATCCAAGCCTGTCTTAATAAATCCTAATAAAATCCTAATTGGATTTTGTGTTAATGCAGCCTGTTAGCCACGTGTTTCTCAGGGGGGTTCTGCTCTTTGCCCRTGTCTGTGCTGTATCGCAGCCAGAGTTAATCACATTAATAGCGTCCTGCCAAGGGGTGCTGCAGCCTGCCCAGTGTGGAGCCAGAGCTAGGAGATGTCCTGCAGCATGCGTCAGCGCTTAAAAACACGGACCAGACTGATTGGAAAGGAGGGGGAAGAGCTGCCCTGCAGAGGCACGCTGGAGACTCACGGAGCCCCAGCCCCCGGCGGCACCTGGCCTCCGGGAGCATTAACCACCCGAGCATTTCTGAGCGCGGGAGCTTCAGTCCCCGCTCCGGGCAACTCACGGATGACACGAGCTTCACGTCCTGAACAGCGAGGCCTTTTGTAGCGACAGCCAGGCTGGGTTTGTTTTTTCATAGGCTGTGGCATGCTGCAAACTTGGACAGAGAAGACAAGCAGCTTGCTTTGGAGATATAATTAACACAGCCAAGCCTATCGGCACTGCAAACACAAGCTGGTTTTAATTATGTCCAGAAAGTCTATGCAACTCCAGGCTCCACCACAGCTATGTTTAATAGTGGGAACGACACCAGAGAGCAGAAATTCATCATTCTGCTTAATAAGATTTTGATTCTGAGGTAGAGGCGCAAAGACACAAATATTCACATTAACCATTTCAGAACTTGTCCCACTAGTAGAAAACTTCAACTAATGGCTCTCTGTTGGCAGAACACCTTCCACGTCTCGTGGGGAAAACAGGAAGACCACTTGAGATGGTCTTGAAGAAAGATGAATTCCCTTTGGAAACGGAGAGTATAGAAATAACGTGGAGCAGATGATACAGTCACTGGGGAGCTGCGCTGCTGTCAGCTTTCCTGAAGTCTGCTCTGTTAATGAGCTCCACTTCCTCCGATCACTAGAGATCGTTGTCTAAACCGATGACAGCTACATAGCGTAGTATGTACTACATGTCTACGCATACAGCTACATATTCTCGGTAGGGACYGCACTTTTTAAACAAGAGTTGAATGTTAATAGAACTTTTGAGATATAACCTTATAACCGCTGCATTGAATTTGCAGCTATAAAGCACTATTTATACGTATTTTAGATGTTTATTGTTGGCATTCAAGCTTTCCTGAAGAGACACTTTTAGAAACTACCTTTATTTCTGTGTATTATGTTGGAGACTCAAAGCTATTGGGAATCAAATTCTTTTGTGTAGTTTTAAAAACATAGCTCAAAACCACRGCTGCTTAGGAGCGTTCACACCCTTAAACGCATGTGAACAGTGTGACAAACAGAGCTGCACCAAGGGGCCTGCTGGGCTGTGATAACATTGTTACCGAACGATCCCCTTTCGTGGAAAAAAACTAGATTACTGAAAAAGAATATTGGCAAAGAAAAACTTAGATTCCATGGAATAGGATAATGGTTTAAGATTAAAAGATTAAACAACAGGCTTTCTGCACTGTTCCGTATACCATTAGAAACGCGATGCGGTTGTAGCTGCGCGTGAGCACGCTGACCTCTCTTCCAGCACTCGCCGCAGAGGACGGAGTGGAGGGCGTAGGTCAGCACTACCCTCTGAAGGCAGGTTAGCCTCACTTACAGGAGGCGTCGGGAAGATTTTGACGAGCTGTCGCGGCTCAGAGCGGATCGGGGCCTGGAAAGCAAGCGGGCTACRCGCCAGCCAGCAGGCTTGCCTGATACGACTGCCAGCAGCGTGCACGTTTTGGTCAATAAAAATCATCAGCAGAAACTGCTAATATCCTCCTGTGTGCCATTGCAAAAGCATATCCTAACTACTAATGCGTGCTGTTCCCCAAAAGGCCGCTGCTGAGCGGAGCAGCCGCGCTCGCTGCCTTCCAGCCGACAGCCRCAAGCATCTCCCCTTTACTGCTGCTAAGAGCTGATAAAGCCAAGATGACTGACAGGCGTCACTGACACTGGTTCGGCAGTGCCTGCTCTTGCATTTTATTGCAGACCTTCTGCTACATATTGGATATGCCTCCCAGCTCCCAGAGAGCTGCAGTTTGATCAGGAGCCCTGCAACAAAATGCATTTTGAAATTTTGTGGTTGTAAAGCAGCCCAGGAACATGACACAGATGCCTTCTCTGGGTTCAGAAACCAAAGGGCAAATAAAGGAATTTCAGATCYCTAGAATAAACCCCACCAAGCTCACTGATCCTATGACATTTTGAGTCTGGCCCCTTAGTTTGGGGTTGGTGGGGTCGGCAGGGACCTAATGAGCTCGTTCCTTTCCATTGCACATCACATCGGAGCGGAAAGGAGCGGCGTGAGCCTTGGGAGGTGCTCCAGSTCACACCTAGCCTTAGGAAGGTTGCGATTTCGTTCAAGGAAAGCATTAGCACATGCTGTTAGTGGACGTTTTGTGCCTCAAAAGCTCGGTTATGATGGAGCATGACTGTTTGTCCACCCCAGCTCTTTGCAGGACCTGCCCGTGYGCCACAGGAGGGAACAGCAGCGTGCTTCTGGGTAGTCCTCTGCATACGCTTTCTTCTCATTACCAAAGACGTAGAAGGAATATGCCTTCCCTTTCCATTCATACTCGATCTTAGTGAGTGGAATTAGCTCAATAGCATGCTTCTGCAAAAAGAAAAGGAAAAAAAGGGGATATTTTAACAACTTGGGATAGGAGGCATGAGCGCAGGTTCCCGGCTCCGCTGCGCAGGGCTCCAGCCCTCGCGCGTGGGCAATGGGGCAGCGCCGCTTTCTGTTTCATGCACACTTTGAGGGAGAAGAGGTCTCCTCCTAACACCTCTTATTTTAACACCCTAAGGAGTCCCTCTGCGTGGCGCTACATCTCCAGGGGTGCTTTCACCTACCTGTCTCAATAGCTGCTTCTCTGCTGACACGTGCATTTGATGCAGCGCATTGCGGGACTCTGCGCCCCACACAACTGATGCAGGAAGGTTCAGAGGACTCACCTGYAAAACCACAGCATTGCAAAGAACGTATTTATGGATCCCCCAAAATGGCTTTCTAACCAAGTTAAAGGGAAATGCTCATGAACCTGCAACACGTGCACTTTAATTTCAGCCCAGGGCAAGGTGCAAATATTCACTGTGCATGTCCTCTTTGGCATATATTTTGCAGATATTGTTAACAGGCTCTGCTCCAGAGATATCTGTTTCATTCACATTTGAGTTGCTGAGGTTCCCAGTGGGACCTAGTGTTGCAGCATCTCAGCAGACCTGCACAACGCACCCTCAGCTCCAGCCACTAAACAGGATAGCGGCAACCACAGCAGGGTCGGGCGGCTCTGCCGGGGCCCTGCCGGCTGGCAGACGTCRGCAGCTTGCCGGTTCCTCGAGCAGCCAGCTGGAGCGGGCTCGCTGCGTGGCCAGGTTTTCAATTTAGGACACTAATAGYGTTGACCCAATTTAGTGTAAACTGGATCGTGTTCTCCTCAAATAAGATGCAGCCTGATTTAACTCTTGCCAACAGAAAGATTTCCAGAGATTTACAGGTTTTGACTCAGCCCCGTAGTCTCTGGTTCTCAGATCGCTGCATGCTGATCTCCGTCCCCCTCCCCGGTTCAGGGGAGGGGAGACCAGCAGGTTTCCAATACTTAAACCACGTGTTTTGTGCCTTTGCGTGGAGGAAACGATGTCTAAGAGCGATCCTGCGTGGCTCTGGAGACCGCGAACTGTTCCAGATCCTCTGCGAGAGCCGCGTGGAGCGAGGCCGGAGCTGGCGCAACGAGGACAACCCCGAGAGCCCAAAGACAGCAGCAACGTGGCCGCTCGCCGGCGGGGCGCCGGGGAAAGTCGTTTCTCACGGCGACTTCCCCGTTTGAGACACAACTCTGCAGGCTATTTCAAGCAGTAAAAGCAACCCTTTGCCAAAAAMCGAGCGCTAAGCCTTTATCTAACTCTATTAAAACACTATCGTTAGTGCAAGCAGAAAAGCAACGCTTCCTGCCAGAACTGAGTCACCTCTTATCCGAAGTCACGAAAGGAAGAAGCAATAAACATAACTGCACCCCCCGACACGGCTGTCCCGGCAAGCGAATCACAGACTGGTGAGGCTGGAAGGGACCTCTGGAGATCATCTAGCCCGACCCCCTGGCGAGTGGCCCGCGCAGGGGTCGAACCCACAGCCCAGGCACTGCTAGCCCCACACTCTAAACCTGAACCCCACACCCCCGGCCCCCCGGGGCAGAGCAGCCAGGGTGCGGGAGGGCCGCGGCGGGGCGCAACGGCAGGCGCGCCGGGCTGCACCGCGGCTTCGCCATTTGTACGCCCCATTTCCAGCGGCCGCCCCGGGCTGTGCCGAAGCGGCTGCTTCGCCTGGGACGGACAGGCTTAGGGGTCGCCGCCAGCTGCCGGGGCGCAGCGTCCGCCGCCCTAAAGGGCACAAACGGCGGGGAGCCGCGCCGCGGCGGGGCCGCTGCCTGCCGCGGCGGGCGCCTGCTCTCCCGCCGCGCGTGCACCGGCGCTGGTAAAACCAGGCGTTCGCGGGGACCTGCTGGCGGGGGAGCTGCCCTGCCCTGCCCTGCCCTGAAAAATGGTGACGAGGAGCTGTTTGCACCCGGGCAGCATAATACGAGAGGAAAGCTCGGGAGATTTTGACCATGCTGTATCACACGCCTCGAAGATGCACTACGGATCTGAACCAACTCCTGCCTGCGGAGCGGTGAGGCATAAACCGCGCCGTCCCGCCCCACGCGCGGGTAGCGCAGTCAGGCTCTGGGGCAGCCCTGTAGCAGCRTTTGCCGGCTGCACACTGTGTAAGGGCGGCTTTGGCTTCGTCCTCAGAAATACGTAAGATGCTGGGAAAAGAGCAAAAACCAGGTAATTTAAGCTGSTTGACATGCTCTCCTGAAGCTTTTTAATCACAGTTGGGGGGGGGGATTAAAGCACCAGTCAAGATTCATTAGCAGTTTGTGTGCTTCATTTAAGTTTGCCCAGGCGGAGATTTCCTTTATAGGCTAAATCACTCCAATTTTCCCTAGGAGCTGAGCCCCGTTTTGGAAAAGGTCTGGTTGCTTAAAGGTTTGTCACTAAGCAACGAGAATTTGGTGCGCTTGAATTCACGTTTGCTTGTCATCGCTCATCACAACCTTTTACATAATTGCCACTAATCTCACAGTTTGTTTTTAACAAGAAACTAAAAGTCCAAAAAAAAAAAAAAGCAGCCCAAGGTCCTGAGCAGGCTGCGGGGGCCCCGCCGAGGGGCTGCAGCGGCTCCTCCGCGGGTGTCTCCTTTCTCCAAGGGAAATCCCGCCCGGGCAAGCTTAAACGAAGCACGGCGGTCGCTGAGGGATCTCGCCTTGGCCCGCTGTGCCAGCGGGCGGTGACAGTGACAGTCCTGCCCCGCGGCCACGGCTGACGTCCCGCGCAGCATCGCGCCCGCCGCAGCCACCTGCCCGCTGCCTCCCGCCCCGGCCCCGGCGGCCGCCGGCTCCGGAGGGCTCCGCGCCGGGCTCCGGGGCCCGCAGCCTCACCGGCACGGCGGAGCGGTCCGACGGAGGGGCCGTCGAGAAACGCTCTCGTCAGTGCAGGGTTACAATGTGCCACAGATTTGCAAGAAAAAGGTCGCTAGGAAGAGCGCGAACAGCCTGCGCGGCATCCCGCGGCGCGCCTGCTCTCCCGCGTAGCGGAGGGAGATCTTTTCCAACGCCGGTGCAGCGACGAGAGGGCCTGCGAGGAGCGTGCCGTCCAGCGGGACGCTGTGCGTGGCCCGCGCACGGGCSGCTGGCGCACACGTGGTGCACGGCCAGGAGAGGGGAACGGCGGCAGGTCCCCAGCCGCCCGCCTCCTCGGCTGTTTAATCCCGCCCGCCGCTTTGAGACGGCGGCTAGCGGAAGAAAAGCAGTGGATCTGGGCAACGAGCTTCCAGGGGGATTCATTCTGGGGGATTTGCCCACCTCGGCGCTCTTCYGTCAAAATCAATGGCCAAACCGAGTTATTCTGCTGGTGAACAATCTCCTCATCGATTTCAAACTCACTCAAAACCCAGCAAAGCCCACTGTGAGTAAGACCGCTCTTTTTTGGCCAATTGGAATAGAATCACTAGGTCTGAAAACTTACAAACATGCAGTTTCAAATTCCCAGTATTTCACTCTGCTGCGGATCGTGCTTTGGACACTGGAGAACTTTTCAGCTCCCAAATCTGTGACCATCCAGTTCCTCGCCTTGACGCCAGCCTGTCCCTCATACACCTCGAGACAGCACCAAACCACTGCACCCCATAAAACGGGATCAACCCCGTTTTACCCCAGAAGGCACTAGATGGATGCTGGGCTGGTCTCCAAGGACTGCGGCACAGCATGTCCGGCAGAGCTGCACCGAGGAAGCAAAACGTGCCCTAGCAAGGCCCTGAAGCTGCAGCTCCTGGGCCAGAGCCCGCCGTGAGGGATGAGACCTCTGACGCTGGCTCCTCTTGGGAAACCACAGCTCCCTAACGTTACCTCCAGCTGCACCGAGACAGGCAGGAGCACTGGTGGACCTGCGCGTCATACCCCTGCCATTCTTCAAACCAGGCAGCAAGAGTCCACCGGGGCTGTGAGGGACCTGGGTGGTCGCTCCAGAGAACGGCGTTTGGGCACTGGTCACCTGCAGGTTTGCACACGTTGTCCACACCGTGCTTACTGCACGGAGGAGGGGGATCCTGGCTTCCGTAGCTCACAGCGTCCKCGCTCCTGCTTTGAGAAACGCAAGCATGAACCAGATCTCCTCGAGCGGGAGCAGATGTGCACGGCCGGGCTGCGAGCTTGAGATCAATCTCCGTCCTGTCGCCGTCAGAGCGACGGCAGCAGCCAGGGAGTAATGAATCTCTGCAAAGGAAATTAGGGGGGAGCGATGTCTTCTGTGATGCCGGGAAAACGAAGGCAAGCAAATGCACTGCGGTGAGCGGCGGAGCTAATGAGGTTTGCTTTCCTTCAGACCCRTCTTGTGGCGGTGAAGCCTGACATAACTGTGCTCAGATTTTCTGCTCTCTGCGCATAAATGTGTAATTCATCTCGTTCCTGCTTACAGCCCCTCTCATCAGAGCGTGTTCTGAGCCAGCCGGCGCGCAGTGTGGCGTGCTTAGCTGTAGGAAAGTTTCAGAAGTTGTTAGGAGCAACCTTCCAAACGTTCAGTCCTGTCCCCGCGTGCCTCTCCGCAGCCGGCTCGGGAAAGCGTCATTACTGCCCGGGCGCAGGCACCCACCGAGCGGCAAAGCAGCCCGCGCCGGCACCGGGCCGGGCCGAGCGGCTCTAGAATGAGACGCCTGGGGGGATTTCTGTCTAACAAAAAATCAGCTGTCTCCAGACAAAACCGATCAGCTACATCAAAACGGAAGCGTCGTAACCCAAACKTGGTGCAGCTAGAGACCGCAGCTGGTGTTTCCCCCGTGCTGGACGAGAGCCGTCGGAGCGGGCTGGGCCGGTGCTGAGGGCAGGGCGGCGAGGAGCCCGGGAGGGCGGGCAGCCCGCGACGCGCGACGCGGGGGCAGGCTGCCCGCTGCTCCGGCGCAAAGCCGGCGGCGAAGAGAGACGGCCTCCCGCTGCGGGGCTGAGCACGCGAGTGACCGAGAACAGGAATTCGCTCGCACTTCTAGGCCTACGTGCTCCCGGCAGGGCAATACTGCGAAAACACGTCTTTAGCACATCCCAGCAGAAGCAGTAAAAACAGAAGTGTGCAAAGACCAAAAGACAGTTGGGGAAAGAAGTTGCATTTAATTTTGATTAACCATGGGGGGAAAAAAATGTGGATCACCAACCTTGTCAAAGAGCTCAAAGGTAAACTGCTTTTAAGAGACATAAGAAGCATTAACCTGGGTTAGGATTGAGTAATGCAGACTTCAGTAGTGATCCACCGATTTACATTTCATAAAATATCCACCTGAGCCTGAGAAAAAATGTGAAATTCTTTTGGAATTGTTATAATGGGATGTTAAATAAATAATAAATCAATGCTACATGTATAAACACACTAATTCCACTTATCAAGGACATTCAAAACTGTTTTATTAAGCAAAGGAACTTAAAGCTTAACTGCGATTAAGTTATCCAGCATGCAAAGGCAATTGTGTTCACACTATGTTTAAGCACCCCGAAAGAGAAATGCGAGCTCTTTCCACAGCAAGGGTGCGGAGCGCCAYAGGAGCACCGTTACGAGATGCAGCTTTTATACAAACTACATTTTGCAGCTGCTTTTTGATGCAATCATATGCCATACAACACCATCAATCCCTTCTTCCAACAGTCACTGTTTTGTGGCTCAGCATGCAAAATGGGGGGGGGGGGGATGTTTTCACTCACAGGCAAAAAGTTAACCTTCCCCAAAAGTGAGTATTTTACAGCCCCCCTCTGTAACTACCAAATACAAAGCTATTGGCAATCACTTTGCAAAGATACTTTGTTCTCAAAAAGTTAGAGAAAATAATTCCATCGTATTCTACCCAAAATGGATTTTATTTTCCAAGCAACAAAAGCTATGAAAATAGGGGGTTCTGGTGAAAACAAATTCTAAGCGGCTCATAAGCGTGCAGTGCAGAATGAAACACCACAAACAAGAGCAATGTTACTCACATTCCCAGTCAACATCCCTTCCACCAGGCTTCTCAAAAACAATGGGAAAATAATTTCCCCCATTTTTTAGTATTATCAAACTAAATTTCCAACCATGAAATATTAACCAATGTTCCTTCCCGAGTGCTTTATGGAAACAAAGCGCCTGGCTGCTGGTCAGCCAGTAAGTAGCCTCGCTCCCTGCCCGGGCTCCTGCACTAGAGCTGCCCAGCTGTTTCCGTGGTGTTTTCAGCTGAAGCCGGCCTGTGCTCCTCTCTCCCCCCGCCCGGCTCACCTGACCAGCACCTCTGCCTCCGTCGCGGCTCCAGGGCCGGCGTTCGCTGSAGAAGGGCCGCTCTCGTGCCGGCGCTCAGGCTGGCGCCGCCGCGTAGCCGGAGGACGTTGCATCCRTCCGTACTTCCAGGCTCTGTGCAGCCGTTGCGACTCTTGCTGATGTGTCTGCAGCCACCGCCGCAGCTTAGGGTTCATAAAGTGTTCTCACGCCCCGTTCACGGGAAGCAATGGAACGAAAAGGCGCATCTATCGTTCTTCTGCGCAGGCAGGGTTTCTCCAGGATACTGACTTTGAGCATGGTCCTTCTGGAGGACTCACGAGCAGATGCTCTGCGTCAGAGGGAGCACACACCAGCACGTAGGCCCACTGCCCGGGCAGCCAAGCAGCGTGCAGAAAGCAGGGTGTGCAGACTAAAACTACGCCAGTTCAGAGTTGCCTGCACCCTTTTACCGCCTCGTGCGTTGCACACCCAGCCTTACCTCTCGAGCCCCGGGCAGCTGGCCAGCGACTTCCCACCGCCCCGGCAGGTCTGCGAGACGTATTTTATATATATATATAAAATACCAAAAGGTATTTTTGCGTTTTGCTCACAGGCCGCATCGGGAATCCTTGCCAGGGTCCTGCCAGCCAAACCTGGGGCGGCCGAGTAGAACAAATCCGTGGAAGATTATGGGAAAAATGGGCAGCGCTGCCAGGATGCAGCTGCGCACTAGATGGTGCTGCTGAACCGCGAAATGCCAGCAGCCACCCGAGATGCTCACCCGCGGCGAAGTTGTTGTTGGAAGCCAACGCAACTCTAATTTTTGTTCATGGATGTGTTTATTATAATAAACTAAATATACTCCTCTTTATTTTTTGCAGATACGCTCTGAACATTGCTCTTAGCTCCTCTGAGCTATTTGTTTCCATACAGTAAAATCTCAATGCCATGAAATAATCATGGAAAAAGTAACTAAGGGCATAAATCTGTCCTGCGCTTCAAAGAGTGATACAGAAATGCTCCTTGTTTAAAAAAAATTTTGCAAAATTAGTCCATCAACGCATCCAAGCTGTCTTCCTGAAGGGAGTTTAGGTAACATTTTAAGTGTTGCCTAGCAATTTGGGAAGAGCTRTGTGACACACAGATAGAGGACGCTAAGTTCTGCTGACCTCGGGGCGACCTGGGACCTTGAGCCCCTACGTTTGTTTTGAGAAATGTTAAAAGATTTGAAAATTGAGTTTCTTTCTGAATGAAAACAAGCCCTCTCGATTCCAGAAGGAATATTGAGGCTTTTGGTTTTGTGTTATTTGGTACATAAAGTGCAAAATGCTGTACTTTGAAGTGGAAAATCATTTCTGAAATCAAAGACTCAAATATTTTGATAGTATTAAAATCTTTTACATTTGGCCTCTGCTCTCTCCCACACACTTTATTAATCTAAAGTAAAATTCCAGTTGAGTCACTCCAGTTTGATAAAATATTTAAGGTTGGCACATTTGTGTTATCCAACGTCTTATTTTTCATTCAAAGCTCCCAAGAACACATCTGTTCTCCACTCGTGTATGTGCTTTATAAAAGGCTCCCTTTCACCTCCTTTAAAGAGCATGTTTAAAACTTTTTAAAAATAAAGACCGTTTTATAAGAATATTACAAGGACAAATGCTAACATCCATCTTTAATGATTGCTCAGCCTATCACATTTCTTCCCCAAAATTGAAGCTTTGGATAAAAACATGACATTTTTCTGAGGCCCCAGGATCAATTTTAATTCCAACTAAATATCACTGAATTCAGAGGAATCCTTCCAAAATCCAGGTGGCCAACAACTTCCTTACACCCCACCGAAAACCCTGGTTGCTTTTATCCAAACCAAGCATCTCTGTCCTGAGTTGTCTGGGCAGCAAACACCAGTGCCCAATTGCCTCTTCCAAACTTCTGTCCTCTGATGGGCCAAGGAAAGCTCCCTGTGTGCTTTGCACAGCCCCTACCACGGTGCCTTGAGCGTCCTAGAGAATACAGCTTTTCCATGATTTTCCCATCGACCTCAGGAAAAACTTGCTGGATAGATCAAGAGTTCATCCATGACTGCTCCCATCACAGAGGTGATATTGTAAGTCACTGCTGTGTAACGTGGGGTAAAACTTTCAGGAACAGCTAAGGATATGATTGCTGAGCAAAACGGAGTGAGGTGTAAAGAACAGTCTTCCCCAAGACCACCAGTTTGGTTGGACTTCAGCTCGCCCTTGCTCCAAACAAGGGGATTTCTCATCATAGACACTCTTATAGGGTCTTTTACGCCCAAGTGATTCAGTGAGCAAAACCAGGCAGCATGGCCTGGCACAACACCCAGGCCCACAGTGCTGTACAGATCCTGAACAGAGCCCACGGGAAGGGCCACCAGCCATCCGAGGCAACGGGGTTACCTGAGCACCTTCCTAGCCCCGACGGCTGACCTGCCCTCGCCGAGAGTCAAGCACCTGATCTTGGGTGAAAGTATAAGCTCTCCATCCCTGCTCTGCATATGTTCATGAAGAGATTTTCTAGTGCTCCTGCCCAACCACTATGGCATTTAAACCAGCTAAAGTAAAGGCATGGTGTTGTTGCATCTGATGAGCCAACTCCATTTCTTAAAGCAAATAAAATATCTCCCTAACGTTAGTTTTAGAAAGATTATTACACCGCAGTCCACCTCAGTTTGTCTGTAACATGACTAGTCATACTTGGTCAGCGAGTCAGCCAGCGGAGCGCCGGGACTGCCACCGACCACTCACAGAGCAGTGGCTACAAACCTGTCTCTAACCTGCTCTGAAAGACCAAGGCAAGAACCGATGCATGGCCCTGTCTTATCATCCAGCCTCGCAGGGTACCAAGCCACGACAGAGTCCACAAACAGAAGGAAATCTGTAGTCATCCTCATTGGTGTGTAGCCACCATCTAAGTGGAGCTGCTTTTGATCCACTGCAAATATCCTATGTCGAAAGAACGGTTTCATTTGCRTGAATCCAACCCTGCTGAAGCCAGCTAAGTCCTGGTATAAGGCCAGGCCAAGTCTAGCTCATAGGATCACATATTTTTTGCACTAGCATTGCCATAGCAAGACAGTTTGAGGACCTGCATTCCCCATGTCTCTTCACTCCTAAATACCCATATATTAATCTAAGATTTACTCCCATTAATAACAATATGTTGCAATGGCAAAAGCCATTGGTGAAAAAAAATAAGAGGCACTTTTCTTCAGAGCCAAGTTTACTTTTTGCACTAGCGACAGGTCTGGGGCAGAGAATCGTACAGCAAATACCCCAGACACAGATAAGGGCTTGTGACCATCGTTCAAATCCCGGTCCTGAGGTTTAGCAATCAGTTTGACACCCCCTCCTACCCCCAGTTTGCTGTTCCTTCCATGCTGCTTTACACCTGAATTTGCATGAGGCAGTGAGATCTGCTGACAGATAGCACATACAGCACCAGAATACCTTACTTCTCGCCTTGGCGGTGGGAAGCACCCTTGTCCGTGGCGCTCTGGGGATAAGTGTTGGTCCAAGGTAGAGCAACAGCACTTCTGGGGGTGGTTGTCATCATCCACCTCGTTCTCCTATCCATACATGAAGTAGATGTACGGTTTCCACACGTACTCCACTTTCATAAGAGGAGTTTGCTCAATGGTGTGCTTCTGTTGAGGGAGCAAGAAGGCAACAGCAACGAACCCCGTTCTACGTACAGACACACGGACCGTGTTACACGGGGTTTTACCGGCCTGGCTCCTCCGGCCCCGGTGTGGCGCCCCTGGCTCGTGCCGGGGCGGGTTTGGCCCGTATCCGCAAGGAAAGAGTGAGCGACGCAGGTGCCCAGCACGCAATGAGGCTTCCCTGCAGCATGGCAGTGACGCGGCCCCGCTCGGAAAGGTGCAACTGTCCTCGCTTCTCCTGACCTTGGYTGATCTGATTGCTTAGCAGCTCTGGAAATTGTGCCAGCGATGTGGATTGACAAAAAAAAGCAGTATTTGGCCCCGAGTCCTTTCAATATTTGTTTTTACTATAAAAGGAGAATCATACAGCAGATGACACATGGGTTAGCTGATTTAGTTACACAAGTAACTGGGAAAACAGAGAGCTGTGTTTTCAAACGTCCTTTTCTGCTTTTGACAGTTCAAATTCTTTTTAAACTTCACCTCAGGCTACACGAGTTGCTCCATTTCCAAACCTGCAGCTATGCAATTTCAAGAGCTAATAATAAGAATTTCACTACCAGGCATGGCCCATCATACAGCATCTTCAGTCCACCAACTGGCTTGGAGAGCTGGTCAAGAAACCCAACTCTTTGGTCTTCCATGTATTCAAAAACATTATTCATCCTAGAAGAACAAATACACACTACTTGTTGCCACATCAGCTTGGGAGAGGAAATCCAGTAGGGACTGAAGAAGGATTTTTTCATCATCCTGGTGCTGCAAGGGCATCGCAGATCCTGAGACCGAGCTAACGACTTTCTCAACCACTCCTGCACCGTCCATAGTGAACATCTTCCCATCATAGGTTTCCATCTCTTCATGATGACCTGGAGGCACGCAGCACCGGAAAGTCAACGTTGAGACCCACTGTAGCTAAGTCCTGTCCTGTTTCCAACGAGTGTTACACTCAGATCTTCAGGGGGCTTTGTGGTATTGTTCCGTTTTACTACTGTTTTCCAATGACAATCAACTGAAAACAATAAAATTCCGAAGCTGTAACAGTAAAATGGGAGGTGAGTAAAATGAGAGCGTATAGAGTGACAAGGCCTCCACGTAGCTTTGGTTCAAAGTGCAGCAGTCTGGGAGCCTGGATGGYGAGAGGCCGGTGAGGAGGAGACACCAAGCTGGAATAATTTTCCCCATGTGTTGTGTCCCCTCCCTGAAYAGCTGTTGGGGATTTCACGGTACCTGGCATTTATTCGCTTGCTGTTGGCTGGGGCACCCTCAGAGCTCGGCCCTTGCGGAGGCCCCCAGGTGAGCTGTGCCGGTGGGGGGCATGCGCTTCTCCGTCGGCCGTTTCTTGTTTGGGACACTCCAGCTACCTTCGAACGGGCAAAGCCAAGCGCAAGCTCTCGTGTGGCTTTCCAAAGGCAGAAACGTCAAGTGCCTAGAGCTGGGGGAGCTGAGACCACCTCTAATGGCTAGTAACCAAGTATCTTCGTTTCTAAAAAAAAAATAGGAGGTTGGGGTGGAAGCACTGAGCGTTTTCAGAGGCACGTTTGCCCTCGGCAGCTGTACGCAGCCCTGTCTGCTGCTACAGGCTACAGCAAAACTTTGGAAGGTGAGTTTGTCGCTGTGCAGTGACTGCACTCCAAAATCTTACTCAGTCCCTGAGAGGACACCAGCAACTCCTGGTCCTGCTCTGCCCACCACAGTATTTGACAGCATGTTCACCACGAGAAGGGTTTTTCTGCCTGTGGAAGACCCTTTTGAGATTTAACATTTTTTATTAACCTTGCCATTTTGCTTGCAGCTCCTTGTAACTCAGCAACAGTCCTTGTCCTTCACAGGTGGAGCAGACACTGCTGCCTTGGTCAACCCACAAGTGGCATCTGCTGTCAGACAGTTTCAGWGCATGGTGAGAAACTGAGCCAGAGAAGGATACTGGGCACACGGCAGTGGGAACGTCCCAAGGGACCCCATCTGCAACACCCTCTCCAAAGAGCCTGGGGAAAGGCTTGAGGCACTTTTGGCTCAGGGGCAATTCCAAAACAGCCTTTTGGATCCACACGACTATTTCTGTCCTATCTGCAGTATTTCATTACGATGCTGCACATTCACTATTTTTAAGCCCCAGTAAGAGACACTTCTAAACCGACAGCCAAAAGCGAGCTGTTCACGCAGGAGATGGAGCCTATCAGGGCCAACGCTTCCCCCCTCCCGGCAAAWGCGGCTGCCTGTAACCGAGTATCAGGCCTCTGAGGTGGCTTTGGCTGACAACCTGCTATGAAATCATGGGTGGCATGACCCTGAGAGATCATCCAAGCCATTGCCCTGCTCTGAAGCAGAGGTGGCTACCTTGCGAGTCTGCCCAGGACCAAGGTGGTCTTTCACCACCTTCTTTGTCACCTCCAGAAAGGTTCTTCCAGACACTCCGGTCTTCTCCAGGACACTTAAGCCCATTGCTTTTTGTTGTGCTCATGTGGGACATAGCAAACAGACACAGCAATCCCTTCCTCCATGCAGCAGTCCTGAAAGCATTTGCAGAACATCACTGAAAAAAAGAAATGTATTGAGCTAAAAATGTCAAAATTRTGTTTCTGATTGCTCAGCCTAGGTGGGGGAAGGGCATCTGCAACCGACAACATGGTAAAACAGACACAAGCACACAAAATATTCGCATTTGTATTTATATTTGCCTGGGAAAAATTATTGGAAAATATTACCCTTCTGCATAGAACTGCTGTGTCCCAAGGATGCATAATTTTGGCTTTTTCCAAGAAAAGGCTGCAAATCAACAATAATAGCAGGGCTTCAGGCTACTTCTCATGACCAGAGACATGTCCAGGCCATTTATTAGTGCTGATACTTCTCCAGGAAGGGCAGGTCGTGCGTGTGCCTGCCCACTTACCACCCAGCTTTTGGGATCGAGCAGCTGAACCTTGGTAATAGCTAGAAGCTGGAGCCTCCAGATGGGCCGTGGCCGAAGTGGGGCCTCACCTGCAGGTGCCAAAGCCAGGAGGGGACAATCACCACTGCCCGTTTTTCTGCGCAGCAGGCCACAGCCTCCCRCCATCACCCCCGCACAGAGCCCGATGGACTGTTTAAACAAGAAAACATGAGCTAAAAGCTCAAGGGCCTAACTCCAAGCCTCCATCTATGGAAGCAAGGCTCAGTGGAGGCCACCAGAGAGGTGCACAGAGATGCACAACTCCTGTGGTGCTGCTCCCGGCCCCACAGTGCTGGGCAGCCTTGGACATTGCTGGAGAAGCGCTGCAAGGCACCAAGACTCTGTCCCGCGYCCGCAGTGGGCATGGGCAGCACGGTGGGGGCTGCGGAGCAAGGTCCACGCACCAGGGCTCGAGGCAGCATGCTCCCCACACGCCCTTCTGCGGTGCCGCGGTCGGTAAAGGGTTTGCACACCCAGCTCGATCCCGTCCRATTCTAGCTTGCCTGGGGCCTATTAGACCCACCTTCCCTTCCATCTCCATGCCTGTTGCTTTTCCTTCACTGTCAGTTGTTTCGACGGTTTGTCCTCACAAGGCCCTCGCTTAGCTTTCACCCAGCAACTCAACTGCGGCTCGGCTAGAGCAAAGCTTGCAGCCTTCGGCCCCACGCAAGGAGGTGCGTCTCGCCTTCCTGTGAGGAGATCAAAGGACAGAAATGGGTGTTGAAGTACAAGAAAAAGTAGCAAAACTCATGGGCCTTTTCTTCCACAACTGCCAGCATTTTCGCTGAATCCTTTTTCTTCATTTCCTCGAATGCAGCCCTGCCATCGCGATCAAGACCTGCCTCACCTGTTCCCGTCTGGCCTCTTCCTGCTCAGTCGCCAGCTGCCGTATCGGGCTCTCCATGGTTTTATTTGCCACCACACACTTCTGCACATTCGTGCCATTCCCATGATGTCCTTCATGCCCGGGAAGCGACCTGCAAAGCTGCTCTGACATCTGGAAGCTTGCTTACATCTAGGTCTGGATCCAACAGCCCAGAAGTCTCCTGCCCATTAGTACGTCCCAAGCCCCAGCTGCCCCAATAGCTCAAGGGATGAAGGTTCAATTTAATTACCGAGGTGTCTGAGCATCTCAAGGATCGCCTGTGCTCCACCAGATGCAGCGTTTAGCCTGGCTGTAAATGCGCTATTCTGGCAACAGCGCAGGTTTGCTCTTGGGCTGCCGAAGGCAAGGGCAAAACTCCCGTTCATCCTGGCAGGCAGGGCTCCTGCAAGACAGCTCACGCTTGTGCCCGCAGCCTGTCCAGCTACGTCTAAGTGACGGCCACGCAGTGGCTGGAACAAGGGCACACCGAGAACCGTTCTCAACTTATATTGCACAGGCAGGAAGATCTCCATGAACATTAATTCATTTGGCTCTCCCGTCATAAATAGGCCTAGACAGCCAAAACCCCCAAAAAGGCAAATAGCCTCGTGTTAACTCTTGGAAAACTCCAGCATAAAACTGCAATATACACTCACAGATCACCAGCAGGCCAAGCCCGACCGGCGTTACTGCCTGCAGGAGCTCTGACAGTGACAAATGTATCCACGCCTTGAGGGGCTTGTGCTCAGGCACTTAGCAGCAAGGAAAAAACTATTAGTTTCTCCAGCCTTCACCATCTCGTCTAGCAGCTTAAGCACTTCTTGCAGTAGAGCATGACTTGGCTCCYAGAGCAGCTATTCATCTCAGACCTAGGAACGTGTCACGGCCTCCCAAGCGAGAACTAAAACCTTGGCATGGAAAAACAGGTCGTAGAAGAACCAACCGCTCCAGGAGCCATGAACCCACCAGAAGCCCAGGCAGACCCAGMCAGTGCTGTGAAGGTTGRGTTGTGAARGTGCCCAGAGGCAGCAGGACACAWAGAAACCCCCAGCACGGCCCAAGCYGCAGGGCCCAAGCTGCAGGGATCCTGGTGCCTGCACAGGCCCTCCCTTGGAGCAGATCAGGATTYGCAGAAATAAGAGATTTCTTTTATTTTCCAGTTCCGTGTTTGCAATGACCCCTAAGGCTGCAAACACCTCTMTGCATGTCTTGTTTTACAGCTGCATAGTCCAACCTGAAATCAAGGAGAGCAACAGAAGCATCTGTAAGATTAAACATATTGCACYAAACAACCCACACTGCACATAGCAACCCAAACTAGCACCCGGCACTTCTGAGTACCTTCTCACTAGCACACCACAGAAGGGCAATCGTTCCAGTGGGAAAACTGAACTAAAAACCACAAAGATGGTCCTGCCCCTAGAACACTTCCCATCTGTCTACAAGATAAAAACAAYGGAAAAATAAAGAAGAGTATTTCTTCTGTTTCTCCCTTTTAYCTTAAAAGTAGTAATCAATAAAATAATTTTATGCACCAAACATAAAACTGGAATTTTCCTCTCCCATTTAAAGAAAGTCAACACCAGACATGATCTCTGATACGGGTCTTCCACTTCTCAGCTTTTATAAAGCAGACACTGGCAGAGTGACCTGGTTTCTGCAAGGTGTTGTGATGGGCCTCGTGTGCCCCGTTTACCCTAAAACAGCGCGAATTGGGAGCTAGGCATGGCCGCGCTCCRGCAGCCACGCAGGCATCCGCGTTCTTCCGCAGTTACGGCGCTGCCTCCGAAGGCCGAGTGCGTCCCCGCGTCCAAACCAAATAAACCAGGCACCGCAGCCCCTACAACAACTCCCTTATCGCGCCATGTGTGAATGATGAAATGTCACAATATTTGCCCAAGGCACGCGGTTTTATTTTTATTAACAGAGGTTTAGCAGCAAAAAAAATTAAATGGAGGCAGCGCTCCCTCCCCGTGGCCCCAGCGGCAGGCGGGCAGGGCCCCGGCGCCGAGCGCCCACCGCGGGCACGCCGCCGCTTTGCGGGGGCGCGGGGAGCCCGGCACGCACCCGGGGGCGCGGGGGACCCGGCGGACGCGCTGCGCTGCCCAACGCGGCGAAGTGACGGGCACCGGCGCACGACGGAAAGGCAGCCCGCTCCCGGCGATCCAGTTCTTCGTGGAGTGGGAAAAAACCTCGGCTGCTTTAGGGGGGCAGCTCGGCAGCCAGGCCGGCGCTGGCGTCCGTCCCGGAGTCCGGCGGAGGAGCGAGGCCAGGAGGCGGCAGCTGCAGCCGCGGGTGCGCGGC
>NW_028186920.1:0-2190 GCF_003343005.1 Rhea americana
GGCGACGCTCCGATTCGCGTTACCGAAATCCCGGCTGAAACCCGGGAGAGCCCCCGGGAGAAGGCGGCGGGCACGGGCCCGGCCCCGCGCGCAGGTTTGGGGGGAAACCCGCCGATCGGGTCTCTAGAGGGTGGGAAAAAAGGCAGCCCCGGAGTCCCACGTCTTTTAAAAGCTGACCCCGAGGCACCGGGAGCATTTTGGTATTTATTTTCTACCCCTCGCCGCAGGGAAATGCATCTTGAACACGTCCTTTTTTTTTTTTCTTTTTTTTCCTTCCTGCATTCGCTTGACGGGGTGGGAGGGAGCGGAGGTCAAAGGAACAGAAAACGGGGCTCGAAAAAAACATCGGTTCGAACTTTCTGGAAATAAATAAATATGGAGGAAAACCTGCAGCGCTGCCATGTGCGAGTCTGTGCGCGCCCGGAGAGCAGCGGCCGGAGCGCGCGCGTGGGCGGAGGAAGGAAGCGAAGGTCAAACCTCGCACCGCGCCGAGCGGCAGAGGAAGCCGGAGCAAACCTCCGGCGAAAGCCCCCGGAGAGGCGCCGCGGCTAGCAGCTGCGAGCCGGACGCAGCGCCAGCCCTCCGGAGAGCGGCCGCCTCCCGGTGCCGGCGCGGCGCCGGCGCGGGGGGAAAGGCCCGGAGCGTTGGACTTGGCGGAAAAGCTCGCCGGCGCCGAGCCCCGGGGGAGCCCGCTCTCGTTCGGCTCTCCCCCGCGCTCGGCACGAGGCGAGCCGGAGCCGGCGGCCGCCGCAGCTGCTCTGGCGCGCGCCGCCGCRGAGGAGCTCCCCGCGGCCCGGATCCGCGCGCGGCGAGGGGGAGACCTGCTTTCCCCCCTCCCCGCGGAGAATCCCTCTGCCAAGGCTGCATTTCTCAGGCAAAACAGCACTAAAAAAAAAAAAAAATCGGCTCAGCTCTTAGACTGTTAATAGAGCGCGGCCCYGCTCATCTGCTCCCGGGTTTCTCCACGGCACACGGCATGAGCTCCCCGTCCCAACGCTCCTCGGCCCACGCGGAGCCCCCAAACCCCGCGAGCCGAGCCGCGCGGCGACGTTCGGCCCCGTCTCGTGGCTAAACTTCACCCTCCGCCCCGCTCGGGCGGCTACTCGCGGGTGCCRGAAGCGAGCACCGACGCTCCCGCCACCTCGCCGCTCCGCTCGCACCGGTTCTCTGCCTTCCCAGCACGTTCCTTCGCTCTCTGCTCTGCCGCGTCGTCCCGAAGCCGCCGGCGAGCCGGCGGGGAGCGACGCTGCTCTCCTGCCGCACTCTCCATCGGGGCAGCACCGCTCCAGCTGCCCTCCCGCGACACTGCGAAGGTGGCGGTACAACCCTGGCACTTGGAGCTACCGCGTGGCAGCGCCGGTCAGCGTGACCAGAGGCCCACGAGAAGCGTGGAATAACCACAGCTTTTATTAAAAAAAAAAAAAAGTTATTTTCCAAACCAAAGTAATAAATAGAGAACGTGTTAGAAAAGGAGGCAGACGCCAGATGAGGGAGCATCGAAGGCAGGGGCTGAGGGAGGGAGGCAGCGCCGAGGCGGGACGCGCCCTCGCGGGGAGCACGCCGCTCGGCCACGTCCCGCGTCGCCGTCGGGCGCCAGCACCGCAGCATCGGGGACGCAGCCCCGGCGCTGCCTCCCGGCGCACGGAGCAGGCTCCTCACTCCCCGGACGCCTGCATCTGCTTGCAGAAGGAGTCAAACTGCTGCTGCTCCAGCTCTGTCATCACTCTGTTGAGAGCGTAGATCTGCGCGGAGAAAAAGAGATGGAGGAGGGGGGAAAGGCTCCCGCCCGCCCGCGCCGCGCCTCGCCGCTGGGGCGCCGCGGGACGGCTCACCTCGGCCCTCTGCCTCTGCTTCAGCTCCTGCTGCGCCGACTTCTGCTTAGCCTTCTCCAGCCGGGCCGCCGGCTCCTTGGCCTTGGGCTTCTCCTTCCGCCCGCCGCTCGGCTCCATGGCTGCGGCACGGCCACGCGCCTGCCACCGGGGCCGGCTCRGGGGGCTGCGCGCCAGCCCCACGGCGCCGCCCCCAGGCTCCCCGTGGCCCCCCCCAAAAGGAGCCGCCAGGGGCCCGTAGCTCCTCAGAGCCCCGCAGCCCACGCGGGGGGCTGTAGTGGCTGCAGCCCCTCCAGCCCCCCCAACCCCTCACAGGTGCCCCACGCACGCCAGAGTCCCGTAACAACCCTCTGGCCCCACA
>NW_028186920.1:2945-7542 GCF_003343005.1 Rhea americana
CGAGAGCTCGGCCGGCAGGTGGCGGCAGCGAGCGCCGCGGCGCCGCCTAGCGGGCGGGCGGGGAACCGCCGCGCCCCCAGGGCCTCCCAGTGCATCCCAGTGCCCCCAGTGCATCCCCTCAGCGCACCCCCACGCCCTCTCAGCGCCTCCCAGGACCCGCTCCGTGCATCTCCATGCCCTCTAGTTGCCCCAGTGCATCCCAGTTCCTTCCAGTGCCAAGTGCACCCAGTGCATCTCAGTACCGCCCAGCTGTCCCCAGTACCACCAGTGCCTCCCAGCTCTCCCCATTGCCACTCAGTGCCTCCCTCAGTGCCCTCTCAGTTCGCCCCAGTTCCCCCACAGCACCTTTTCAGTGCCCTACCAGCTCCTACAGTCTCCCAGTTCCCGTCTCCCAGTTCCCTCCGGTGCCTGCTCAGAGCCCTCCCAGTTTTCCAGTGCTTCCCAGCTCCTCCAGTGCCTCCCCACTGCTTGTAAGGCCTCCTGGGTCCCCCCATGGTGCCTTCCCAGTGCCCCCAATGCTGCCCAGTCCCCTCCCAGTTCCCCCCCCGCCCAGCAATTCCCTGTGCCGCAATCACCCCCCGCCCCGCGTCACCCTGCCGTAGGGAGCAAACGGCGCCACCAGCCCAGCTCCCCCGGGCCAAAAATCACCCTTTTATTGCGGGGGCCGGAGCGCGCGGGGGGCGCGAGAGCCGGCGGCCGCGTGGAAGCACAGGACGGCAGAGACGGGGCGGCCGGGCCGCATCCAGCCCCGCCGCGGGCAGGGAAAGGGCGGGCTGGGGCCGGGCGGCGGGGACGAGGCGTCGCCGGCCGCCGCTTCCCGCCCCGCTCCGGCGCTGGGGGCGAGCTGCGCCCCGTGCCGGCGCGGCGGTCCCGAGCTGCTAGATGCGGACGGTGTTTATCCGCAGCGGCTGCACGTTCTTCCCGTTGGCGTGGCTCTGCCCCGGGCTGAAGTAGGAGCAGAGCTTGCCGGGGAACTTCTCCCGGAAGGTGTAGAGCCAGGACATGTCGTCGGCGTTGTAGAAGATCAACAGACCCTTGTCGTAGTCCAGGAAGACGCCCACTTTCTCCAGCTTGCTCTTGACGTTGAGCCGGGTCCAGGGCTCCGTGCAGGCGCTGTACTGGTTCCCGTCGTGCATGACGATGCAGTAAAAGCCCCGGCTGGGCTGGATCTGGATGCTGCCCTTGCGGGTGACGGCCTCGTGCGCCAGCCCGATCATCCACTGGGTTTTCTCGGAGACGACCACCTCCCAGTAGTGCACGCCGCCGCCGAAGGCCTCCGCGCCCAGCACCGAGACCTCCACGTCGAAGCGCTTGGGCGAGTCCTGCAGCGGCTGCGGGTGCAGGTTCCCGTACGCCACGATGGTGCAGTCGTCGGAGAGGATGAGGCGCTGGTGGGCCGTGCCGGGGTCCAGCGTCAGGGCTGCCGGCACTGCGAGAGCGAGCGGCGCGGCGGGTCAGCCCGCGGCCCCCCGCCCGCCTCTCCGGACTCGGCCGCGAAATTTTGCAAAGGAAAGCGCCCGCCGCGGGGCTTCGGGGCGTCCTTACCGGGATGGATGTCCTGGAAGAGGGACTTCCATATCGTGTACTGCAGCGGGCCCATGTACTTGGAGGTGGGAAAGTCCTCGTAGGTGAGGTTCGTCTCGTGGATCTTCCCCTTGAGCCTGGGGGCAGAGGCGGCACCGTCAGCCGGGGCGGGCGGCGGAGGCGCCGCGGCCGGCCCCGGCCCCCCGGCTCACCCACCTCTCCGAGAGCGAGGCGACGCCGGCCAGGAAGACGTGCTTGTCGGCCTCGGCCAGGCGCTCCTGCAGGATCTGGCTGCCCTCCTGCACCTTGCGCAGCTGCTGGCTGTAGCGCTGGATCTTCTGCTCGATGTCGGTGAGCGTGCGCGCCGTGTCCGCCTCCAGCTCCTCCAGCATCGCCTTCTGCCGCTCCCGCAGCAGCCGGTGCAGCCGCTCGAAGGCCTCCCCGATGGTCACCCGCAGGCTCTTGGCCGAGGACTGCAGGCAGGACGTTACGCCCCTGCGGGCACTTTTGCAGGGAACAGATCCCTCTGCCCTGCCCGACCCTCTCCTCCCCTCCGTTTGGAGCTTAATTTCAGAGGAAAAACCTCCCCAGAGAGCCCCCGACCCACTGCAAAAGCTCYGGGGCCGGCAGGATGTCCCGCAGCCGGGACACAGCTCCCAGGGATGCCGCCTTACAGAAAACCCATCCCCTGCCCAACCGCCGGCGGAGACAGAGAGAAAACGCAGCTGCCGCTTAAAAAGATGGGAGCCTGGCTGCAAACGAACGGCCCCTTCCCAGGAACTCCTAAGCAAGCAGGAAGAGTGAGGAGCTAAATAAAAGCAGCTCATAAAGAAATAAATCGCAGGGAGTGATGGATAGGGTGCTGCAGCTGGGAGAGCAGGCGGAGAGAGCAGGAATCAGCTTGATATATGGCTTCATCAGCCACGGCACAGCGCCACGGGGAAGGAAAAAAAATTGGGCAGATGAGTGAATCCGCGGGGCTTTGGGCCTGGGGAGCCTGTRGAGGGGGAGCCCCTACAGCTCCGGTGGGACAGAGCTCCCAAAATCGGGCTGGCGAGGTGGCAGGGCGGGCGGCCGGGGCCATTCCCAGTCTCCGTGGTGCTGGGAAAGCCCRTCCGGCTGCGTTCCCACCCCACAAGAGGGGACGGACGGATGGACAGACGGACACGGCCCCAGCTCGGCAGGACGGCCCCACGCTTACCTTGGTCTCGGCCAGCTGCCGTTTGAGGAGGTGCAGGGCCTCGGTGTGGCCTCGCTCGCTCTCCTGCAGGCCCTGGAGCTGCTCCTTCAGCTCCCGCTGCAAGGCAAGGCGGGCGGTCAGATCCCGGCGTGGAGCCCCGGCCGCCCCGAAACGGGAGCCGCGCACGGTGCCAGAGCCGCAGCGAGGCCCCCGGGTCCCCGACACCAAGCGGGCGGCGGAGGCCAGCACAGAGCGAAGCCAGTTCCCCTGCCCGAGCAAGGAGGGGAGCTGCGCGGACGGGACCCAACGGAGCGGGGACGAGGCTGGAAAAGCCCCGCRGAGGGACGGGAGGCGACCGGGCACTGCAGCGGCCTGAGGAGCAGAAACTGTGGATATTTCGTAGCCCAGAAGCAAAGGCATCTGAAAATCCACCCCGCTGCGAGCCGTCGCTCCCCCCTGCCCGCCCCGGAGGCGGCCGAGGCCCCCCGGGGCCCTGCGTCCCAGCCCCATGAATCTTTAATAAGGTATTAATGGGCGCTACCAGCTGGAAAGGGATGAGTCAGGGCTCGTGAAGGTCGGTGGCTGGCCCCTGCCCAGCTGCACACACACACACACACACCCACGCAGGGGAAAGCAGATCTCCCCAAAGCCCGCCCCGGGTTTAGGGGGAGCACGGCGCTCGGCGGCGGGTCCCGGCACCCAGCGCGCGCCAGCTCGCTCTGCCGCCGCACCGCGAGGAGAAAGGTCTCCACCGGAGCGGGAAGCGGCAGCGCGCCGGCAGCGCCTCCCAAAGCCCCGCTCCTCCGCGCCGGCAGGGTTACACGAGTCAAGCGCCAATTTGGATCTCGGCCGCCCGCCAGCAGAGCTGAGGTGCGGGGCCACGCGTCCCTCGGATAGCGGGATACGCCCAGCAAAGACAGGAGCTGCAATGGGAAGAGGATGCAGCGTTGGGTCCCYGCTGGCACGGCCGGTCTGAGGCTGAACCGGGAGCCCGGAGGGACGGTGCTGCGGGCGCTGCTCGCAGGCAGAGCCAGAGCTGGGTCTCCACTGCGGACAACGCGGGTGGGAGACCCGTTTCCACAGCCTCCGGGATGGAGGAAGCCTCCCCGAGGCACAGGGGGCTTTAGGCCCATGGGTGGGAGCATGGGGCAGATGGACTGTGGGCTCCAGTTCCTTGGGAGATCCCACAGCGCTCCACATCCACAGGAATACACGGATGGATGGGCAGGTGCATCCCAAGGGAGCAGCTCTCCGGAGCTCCAGATGGATGGATAGACAGATGGATAGATGGCAGCATCCCACCGGGAGAGCACTCCAGCCCCATAGAGATGCACAGATGGGAGGAAAGGAGGAACGCCAAGGAGTGAAYGCTCCAGCAAACGTATGCACAGACACCGCTGGGAACCGGACGGGGAGCAGCACCCCAGACGGGCCCRGGCGTCCTGGTGTCACTGCGCACCCACCTGCAGCTCCTCAAAGGCATCGTCCACGTTGGTGACCTGGTGCTGCTCATGCACAGCGGGCTCGTCGCAGAAAAAGCAGACRACGGCGCGGTCGGTGAGGCAGAAGAGCTTGACCTTCTCGTGGTCCTTGCAGGGGAAGGGGCTGCGCTGGGCGCCCAGGATGGCGTCRAGCGGGAAGGCGCTGTAGCGCTCCACAATGTTGGCCAGCTTGAGGCTGGGAGCCAGGGTGGGCTCTGCGAAGGTGCGCCGGCATTCGGGGCAGTCCCGGGCACCCTGGGGCTCCTGGCGCACCCAGTGCTCGGTGATGCACCGCCGGCAGAAGTAGTGCTCGCACCCGAAGCTCACCGGGTCCTGGTAGATGCTCAGGCAGATGGAGCAGAGCAGCTCGTCCTTCAGGCTGCAAGCCATGGCCCGGCTGGGGGGCGGCCCG
>NW_028186920.1:8667-17414 GCF_003343005.1 Rhea americana
ACTTCCTGCCGCCCCCTCCGCCGCCCGAGTGGTACCGCCCCCGCCCCATTGTCCCCCGCGCGGCGCGGCCGCCTGGCGCACACCACGGCGCCGCCCGCGGGGGGGCGCGCTTAAAGGGGCCGCGCCGGGGGGGGGGTCTTAAAGGGGCCGCGCCGGGGGGGGGGTCTTAAAGGGGCCGCGCCGGGGGGGGGCTTAAAGGGCCCCTTTCTCCGCAGCCCTCCCCCGCGGCGCTCCGGGTGGCTCGGGGGGCGTCTGCTCTGCACTGCTGGATGGCTCCAGCCTTCCCCGGTCCTCAGATGACGCGTTGCCGTCTGTCCCATTGTCCATCCGTCCGTTCATCCGACCCCCCATCCCTCCGCCCATCCTCCACCCAACCCCCCATCCCTCACTCTGTCCGTCTATCCAACCCTCCATCCCTCCCTTCATCCCTTTATCCATCCATTGATCCCTCCACCCAGCCCTCCATCATTCACTGTCCCTTCATCCCCCACTCCACTCGTCCGTCCCTTCGTTGAATCTCCAGTCCCTCCCTTGCCCCCTCCATCCATCAATCCCTCCATTCCTTCATCCATCATCCCGCCCCTACATCCCACGCTCCATCCATCCATCCCCCTGTCCATCCCTTGATCCTTCCATCCATTCATCCCTCTATCCATCCATTCATCTGTCCATCCCGCAATCCTTCTGTCCATCCATCAATCTCTCCATCCCTCAGTTCTGCTATCTATCCATCCCTCCGTTGGTCCATTCAACCAACCCTCAGTCTTTCCATCAATTCATTTGTCCATCCCTYCCTCCATCCCYCCCTCCATCAATTAAGCTGTCCATCCACTCCTCTGTCCATCCATCCAGCCATCCATTTGTCCATCCCGGTGCCGGGGTGATTCGGAGCCCAGGAGCTTGTGCAACGCCACGGGGGCAGCCGAGGAGCCGGGATCCACCGGCACATGCTGAGGGGAGAGGGATGCCGAGCTGCGGGGTGCCAGACCGCTTCTCGGGGCACCGGGGGCTGCAATGCCCCCTCCCCGAATCCCGCACCGGGGCGCCCAGCTTTCCCCCGCGGAGCCAGGCCGAGCTGGTGCCTCTGGGCCACTCGCTGCGTCCGTCCGGGAGAAACGGGTAAACCAGGGCCACGCGGGATAGCTTGGAAACGAGAGTGGAAACCCTCGTCCCTGTCCCGGGCACGTGCCGCAGCGCCCCGGAGGGATTTGCTCCGCTCCCTGGAGCCCCGGGATCGCTCGCGCCCCGGCTGCCCCAGCGGGCTTGGGAAGGGAGGACGGAGCAGGCGGACAGCACAGCATGGTGCAAAGCAGGGAAGAAAAAACGCCCCGGGGGGTTAAATTGCACATTTTTGCACATTTCAGAGGCAGCGCAAAAGTCAGGCCTGTTCCTGGCCGGCAGCCAAAGCGAACAAGGCTCTGGGCTTTCGCTGCCCAGCCGCCCTCTCCGGCTGCGATCCGCCCTGTCCCTTCCCCGCCCGGCCCGGAGCAGTGGAGGGGAATAACCTCCTGCATCGTTCCCGGCTTCGTTCCCCTCCCAGGCAGGGAAAAAAAAAACACAATGAAACAACAAAAAAAACCCGCACGCGTTTGGTTTCTCTGCTTGTTTTTCCRCATTAGGAATTCAGGTCTTGTCTCCCGCTCCGGGGACCGGGGAACTGTATTACCCGGAGGCGTAATGCGGTGCTGGGGAGCGGGGAAGGGGCTGGTGTTGGAAGTGGGCAAACAGGAAAATTCACCCCGGATTTATTTCYGGAGGGGATGCTTTACCTCCTGATGCACGCTTCCCGCGCTGGAATTTCCCCCCGCTGCCGGCTCCGCTGCGGGAGGGCAGGCTGGGACCTGCGGGCGTGCGACGCCGTGGGGCGGCTCGAAGGACGGCACGGATGGGCCTCGACCTCCTTCACCTCTCCGTGGGCTTTTTGCCTCAGTTTCCCCACCTGCCGCGCAGCAGCGGCAGCGGTGCCCCCTCTGTCATTCATGCACCGAGCACGACAGGCCTCGCGAGGCTCCCCCGGCTCCTCCATCTCTCTTCCCCTTCCGCTGCATCCGACGGCTCCAGGCGCTGGAGCCCCATGGCTTTACCCAGGCGACTATCAAAGCTCCGCTTGACAGCGGCTATTAACACCTGCTGCTTTCCCCTTCCCTGCTCCCGCTAATGCTTTCCAGCGGGAAGGGACGGGAAAGCGGTGCTACGGAGCGGGAGATCCCCGCAGGATCCCCCGGGACAGGGACGCACCTGGGCTTTCCCGAGCTGCCACCCGGATCGGGGTTCTGCACCCCGCCAAGGAGAGCACAAGGATGCACCCACCCACACCACGCGGATGCTTTTCACCTCCTAAGTGCTTTGCAAATATTAACTAATTAATCCTAATTAACTCATTACCTAATTATAAGCAAACGGCCCTCCCATTTTGCAGGAGGGGGTGCAAGGGAAATGCACTGTCGCTTTTTAATGAGAAAAAGCTCCTGCTTGCCCCTAAACAGTCACCCCAGCGCCCGCTCTGCACCCACATGCGGCATGGTCCGAGGCTGTGGGGGGCAGTCTGGGAGCCCCAACATCTCCATGGCTTGCCCGTCGCCACGGATCCAGCCTAAAAACCCGCTTTGCACCTCCGGCACCCGAGGGTTTGGTGGAGGGATGCCAAACCAGAGCCGGAGCATCCACCACGCGGCCAAGGACGGCTCCCGGCCCCCGAGCAACGCGTCGCGGACCCGCGGGGCGCCCGCCCTCGCCGCTCACGCGGCCGCCCGTGAGTCATCGCCCGCTAACCGGAGCGCTATTCGGCAGGGTGGGAAATACCTTGCCAAATGCTGCACTGACTTGTTCCAGGTCTCAAAACCGCCCGCCGTAATTATCTGTCTCTTGAAAGGCCTGCAAACGTTTGCGGGGTATTTCCTTCCCGATGAGTTTTATGACTCGTGGCAGGGAAGATGTTGATTTTTCTGCTGAATTAAGCTTTGGTCTGAGCGTGACCTCCCGGGCCCGCGAGCGCGGGGCGCAGGGTGCCGTGGCGGGGGATCGCGGCGGTGCCTTGCCGCGGCTTTATACGGTGGTAAAACTTCCCAGCAAGGCTGCGCTTCTCCGGTCGCAGCTCAGCGCTCCACAAAACGTCCATCCCGAACCTCCCAAGCTGCAATCTGCAGGCCAGGGAGCGGTTCGGGGCCCGCCGGAGGTTTCCATAGCCAGCGCCACGGGGACGCAACGCGGACGAAGCTCTCCTGCCGGGACGTCCCAGGTCGTGCGCCGCGCGTGTCGCCTCCCAACCCCTTTGCCACGAATATCCCCGTTTGTCACCGATTCGGCCAGAGGGATTTATGAACCRGCAGCACCGTGACACACAGGCCGGGAGCAGGGACAGCGCCGGCGGTGGGGGACATCTCCAGCAGCTTTGCCCTCTGCACGCTTTCTCCTCAAGCTTCTTGCTGCTGGAGGAAAGAAATGCATCTGTGATGCCTCCCGCCTTTACGGACACGCAGCGAAACGAGAGAGGCGCTGCCATTTCCCGCACTCGCAGGCCAACCTTTTGTGCAGGAGCCGAGAGAGCAGGTGTAGCTGCCTGCTGAAACACCCCGCRGAGGTGATTTATGGCGAGGGAGGCATCTCCGCTCTACCCGGAGCGCTCCCCTGCCTTCCTTTCCTTTTAATTGCGGTTGGATGTACCCCGGGGGCAAAGGAGCCTTTGAACGTCCTTTTTTTTTTTTTTTTCCCCTCTCTTTTTTGAACAGGAGGTTTGCAGCCAGCTCAGTTTCCTCTTGGCGTTTCCATTTTGCAGCCCGTTTCGCTCGGGACAGGCGAGGCCGGGYGAGGGAGAAGGGCACGGTCTCTCCCACCACCTGGTCCCCGCCGGCAGCGCCGCCCGCCCGGGAGGCTGGGCGGGCAGGAACGGCAGCATACCAACCCCAGGCGCTGGCTGCGCTGCACGCCCCGGCTCTCCACCGCCTCCCCAGGAAAGGGGCCCGTTTCCCTCGTCCAGGCACAGCGAACACGGAGCGGGGAAAGACTGAACCCGCTGCACGCACAGTTAGAAGAGGCCTGGAGCATTAAATATTACGGTTCCTGCCAAATGAGGGACACCCTGCATCAGGGACGTTCCCAGGAGACATCTGCTCACCCTCTTCCTGAAGCCCTGCAGGGACGGGGACACCCCAGCTCCGGGGTGGACCGGGCCTCGTCTTTCCGCTGYGGATTGGGGTTGGCCTCCTGGCGGCTGGGAATCACCGAAGAAGATGCAGAGGTTCAAAACCACATGGCAAAAACTTCCAGCAGCCAAACTCCCCCGGCCGCGTGGATGGAAGTGAAAGCAGTGATAACAGACGAAAATACACCTAGTGAGGAGAAAGAAGGGGAATTTGGCAGCAACGGGCTGTCAGGGGACACTGGTGGCCTGGGGACTGCAGAAAGGCTCCAAGATGTGCCCATCTCTCCTGGCTAGGGTGTGAATGAAGTTTCCACCCTGACACCCGCAGCAGGAGGATGTTAAATAGCAACTGCTAAGTGTAAACGTTTGAAAAATCAGATAAAGGGGGAGTTTTCAAGGAGTTGCCACAGGAGCTTGGTTGAGTCACTGAGAGCTGGTAATTAGCGGATCTGGGAACGTTCCAAGATGCAAAAATATTGGGCGAATGTTTAAAGGTGGGGGGGGAGGGATGGGGCGAATGGGTGATCCCAGGCCAGTTAGCTYGAGGGGGGTCCTCAAGAAATGCCATGACACAGGACACGAGCAGATCTGAGAGAGGGAAGAGCTCGCACCGGGAATGACAGCATGTCTTGTGCGGTCACGAGCCGTTTGGGGTCTGCACGTCCCACCGCTGAGCAGAGAGACTGCAGCCGGATTTGCAGCCCACATGGCAGGCTCCGTGGGTCAGCCTTTTAAACGGAGGAAAYGCAGAAATAGGGAAACTGAGGCATTCCCAGCATTGTTTCCTTCCACAGGCTACAGATCAGGAGGAAAAAAWTGTCCTTTCCCTCCAAAGAGTTTCCTACACCCTCACACTTGGCCGCCCCAAGTGAAATCCAGCCCTGTCCCAGAAATCTTTGGTGTAGCTGAGAGCTTTGCCCATGCTTTGGAGGGACCGGTCGGYAGCTCGTCCCATGCCCGCATCTCCCAAACGGTGAGAAGTCCTGTCCCACTTGTRCCGAGCTCCTCTGCTCCCTAAGGAACAGCCACCCGTCCTGCCCATCACGGCCCAGGGACCCCGCGCAGGACTGGGGAGCTCGGAGCCGTGCGGAACAAGAGGGGCGTAAAGCGTGATCTAGTTTTCCTCCTACTCCAGCTGCTCTGGCAGAGCTGTGGGAACAGCTAGAGAGGGGGGAAGAAGATGAAAGGCAGCGTGGGAACTCAGCTGCTTCGCTTTCTTCTGCAGTAAAACACAGGCCCTCCAACTCCTCCAGCCCAGCTTGAGATGCAAAGGGGGAGAAGAACTTCTCTGCTTTGAAGCACATCTCCTTTCCGAGTAAGCGCAGAGATGATCAGGTGTAAAAAAAAAAAAAAACACTGGGCCCAAAGGACTGAGGCCCAGACATGCAAAAATAGGCTAAGATGCCTGAATCCTGTGGGATGCAACACCCCTAAATCTTCCTGGCTGTTGTCTCACCAAAGGGTTCAACACTCGCCAGTCCAGGCAGGCTCTGGGGACTGTCCCGCAAGACGCTGGACGCTGCATGAACCTGTGGATAAGAGGGGGCCAATCTGGAAATCGAAGGATGCAACAAAGAGGTGTGGTGGCCGTTCCCTGCTCTCCACCCCAAAATCCATGTTGTTGCCTGGTAAAGCCGTGTGGTTTGCTAAKCAGGGGTCTTTGTGGCAGCCCCCAGTTACCCTCCCTCCCTGCTCCTGGTCGCTCGTCCCCAGCGCCGATTGCTCCTGCTCCCACCACGCAGGGCGGCTGGCATCTGCAGGGCTGATTTTCCCAGCTCCCGGAGTCAGGTGACAAGGAGAGAAACTTGGCGCTCACCTTCTGCTTTTTATCATCTCTCCCGTCCCCTCCGCTCTGCTCAGGAAGGACTTCGAAGCTCGGCGAGCGTGACCTGCTGGAGAGAGGCCAGGGGAAAGCAGCGATAGCAACCAGGAGCCGAGAAAACTTGGCCTGTGCGGAAGGGGCTGAAGGATTGGATTTGTTTAGTCTAGAGAAGAGGAGGCTGAGGGGAGACATAATAACAGGCTTCAAGTACGTGAGAGGTTGCTGCAAAGAGGAAGGGAATAAAGYACTCTTGGGTCCACTGGCAGAAATCACTGCAGGCACTGCGGGGGGCATTTGGGCCTCCCCAGCCCACCCATCCAGTGYGTCCCTCTCCTTCCCACCACGGGGTTTTCCCCCATGTCTCATCCTCCATGATAGCACTCTGGGAAACCTGGAAAGCATGAAAAAAGCCCAGAGATTTTTAACTGTACCATCAGTGGAAATTTGTGGAAAACCTTCTCTGTTTGCTGGAACCAAACTCTGGGTGCTGCTCCATGACACAGAATTGGTTCCTATGTGATTTAGCATGCACGCAGGGACAAGCAGCTCAGGCTGGAAGTAACACATCGCTGCGCTACAAAAGCGGCCAAAAGACACCTTCCCAATTCACTGTAATGCACCAAACCCACCCCACACCCCTGAACCAGCCAAGGGATTTCCAGGCAGACCAGCACGCGACAGCAGCGCTTCTTCCTGGCATATAACGTCGAATCGTAATCTCAGCGCTGCACTGAAGCGTGGAGACCAGAAGGTTTTAGCAAACAGAGTTTTCCCTCTGCCTGCTCGGTACGGTTGGAGCTGAGCGGTGGCTTACGTGCCCCGTGGGCTGGTTCTGGGATCCCATTTGCTTTCAGAGGCACCCATTCCATTGCTTTGATACTTGTAATATCGTAATCTTGGGGATCCTTCAGTTGTCCTTAGAGTCTCCTTGGGAAAGGAAAAAAAACAGGCAGATAAGACCTGAGAGAGAAAAAAATTGAATAAAGAAGTATTTGTGTGCGAGTAAAAATAACAAAATAAAACAAACTTCTTTAATGGAAGAACAGCATCACCTTGGAGGCTAGTATATATTTACACATGYACATATACACACATGTATACATGTATTAAAAACACAGCTCTTACTCAGGTTCACAGCTGTYCACAAACTTAGAGATTTGAGTGCCTTTTGCATCAAAACACAGGTGAAAATTCAGTGCCCTTCATCCAGAAACAAWTTTAGTTTCACACAGACACCTCACCAAGCTCTGAGATCCTGGATGGATTGCTTGCAACAAAACTTGCATCTGATCCCCAAAATCCTGAGGACCTTGGGGGGATGAGCTGCGTACGAGAAATATGGTGGAAAACAGCCATCGTCACACGGACATGTGGCAGTGTTTTAAAGACGAATTAAAAAACTTTAGGCAAAATGAGCTGCCATTTGTAGCAGAAAACACTGGTGCAAGACAGAGCTAAGCCGGCACCTGGGGCACAGCTAGAGGTTCATAATCACGTTAATGGCAAGAATRAACTTTTGCATTTCTAGAGCGTGTTCTTGGGGCGGTTTTCTGGAGGATGAACGGGCCTTGCCTCTCTGCAGAGGCCCGAAGATGTGCAGCGCCCAGGCTGGGGGAAGACGCCAGCAGAACAGGCAATTTTCCCTTTCCCACCTGCTTAAATGACGGGGTTTGTGTGCACCCCAAAACCCGCTCACCTGGATGGTTGCCTCCATCCCCATCCCTGCGTGAACCCAGCTGGAGCRGAGCGACCTGCTCTGGGCCCACGATCTGCTACCAAACCTGCCACAGGGTCCTAAGGAAAAAAAAGAAAAAAAAAGAAAAAAAGCTTGAAAGAGTCTCCAAAGTCCGTTGGGTCCGAGCCCAGCTGTGCCCCCTCCTGCATGTGCGATGGGAGGCACAGGACACGGGATGGAGGTTCCCCAAGAGCCGCGAGGCTCCAGCCTCAGTTTCCCCCGCTCGGCCAAGCGCACGGGGGGCTGCGGAGCGGATGAACCGCACGTTTCCCCRGGGGATGCGGTGGTGAGACAGAGCTCCAGGCCGGGAAGGTGGATTTTTTGGGGGGACAAAACAGGGATCGGAGCAGGACTGTTTTCCTTCCAAAGCCCCTCTCCTCTCCTTCTCCCCTCYGTTTCCCAGGAGCAGATCCTCACTGCAGATTTGGGGAGCGCTTCTCCCACGCTTGGGATGGAAGTGCTGGAGGTCGCGGAGGGGAGAGGAGAAAAGAAAAAAGAAAAAAAAAAAGACAGAAAGAAGGAAGAAAAGGGAAAAAAAAAGATTCCTAAAGAGCGACCCTGGGAGGAGAGAGCAAAGGGGGACTGGCTGGAGCAGGGACAGGACACCTCCTTCCTGGGAAGGTGCTGGGGGAGACCCAAGTGGGGCTGGGGGGGCTGCAGAGCCCCGGAGGGAGATAGGGGAGACCCAGGGAGGAGGGTTGGGGGGCTGGGGAGACCCCAAGGGGGCTGGGGGGCTGCAGACCCCCCTGAGGGACACAGGGAAGACCTGGAGAAGGGGTCGGGCGACTGGGGGAGATCCTGAGGGGGGCTGGGGGGGCTGCAGAGCCCCTTAAGGGACACAGGGGAGACCTGGGAAGGGGGGTGGGGGGCTGGGAAGACCCCAAGGTGGGTTGGGGGGCTGCAGACCCCCTGAGGGAGGCAGGAGAGACCCGGGGAGGGAGGCTGGGGAGGCCCTAAGGTGGGTTGGGGGGCTGCAGACCCTCCCTGAGGAAGGCAGGAGAGGCCCCAAGGTGGGTGGGGGGGCTGCAGACCCCCCTGAGGAAGGCAGG
>NW_028186920.1:18649-27231 GCF_003343005.1 Rhea americana
CCCTTTTCTGGATGGTTTAATGGAAAAGTTAATTGCAGCTGAACCTACCTATTTTTGTGCCGGCGAGGAGCTGTGGATGTTGCATGGAAGGGCAGGGGGGAAGGGAGGAGGGGGGGGGATTCAAACCTTTTTTTTTTTTTTTCCTATTCCCTTTTTTTATTATTTTTTTAAGAGCAGGCCTTTTATTTATTTATCTATGTCGCTATCGCTCTATCCCGCTTTTCTCCTTCCCTCTTTCATTTCCTAACCGGCCTTGTCTCGGCAGCGGCGGCGCGAGGGGGTTTTGCACAGCGCGGCGGCCGGACCCCCCCTGTCCCCGCGGCGGGGGCCCTAGCGAGGTCTGGGAACGTATATATACCTGTATATATATATTTTATACATGTATATATATAAACGCGTATATTCCACCCGCTGGTTTAGCAGTCGGAGGCTGTCGGTACGGGCATAGCCTCCCCCCTCCGCCGCCAACGCYGGGCCGGGGCGGCTGAGCCGGACGCCGGGAGGAGGAGGAGGAGGAAGATGYGTTTTCACCCCAGCGATGGTTAATCTGCTGCTTTTTTTCCCTTTTTTCTTTTTGCCCGCCGCGCCGGAGGCGCTTGGAGGATGCTCCCTTGCAGCCCCCCTCCCTCCCCGCCCCCTCCGCGCGCGCGCTGGGCGCTTTTTGGGGTGATCCGGGCCGCAGAGGCGCTTTTTGACTTTGGAGGGGTGTTTCGGGGGTGCCGCCGAGCCGGCGCCCCGGGCCCTCGAGATCAAAGCGGTATTTTGGAGAAGAGGTAAAAGTTTGCCGTCCCTCCCGGCGTGCAATTTGCCGAGCGGCGGAAGGGATGGATCTAGGCCCCGCTTTTCCAGCGGGCTCCCTGTCGCTCGGATCCGCCAGCGGCTCGGGGGGCGAAACGCAGCGACGCCGGCGTAGGGCTCCCTCGGCAGCCCGGCTGCAAAAACATTGCATTTTTTTTTAATTTTATTTTAGGGCTACTTTCTGGCAGAAAAAAAAAAAAGAAAATCCCCCCAACGCGGCCCCCCCTCCCCGTTCCCACGGGCTGGGGAGGTCGAAGCTGCTTTGCTTTTGTTCCTCCGCCTCTCCGGGAGCTCGCGCGCCGGGGGCCGGCGGGGTATTTTTTTGGGGGGGTTTGTGTGTGAAGTTCTCCCTCCTTGTCCCCCCCCCCATAGAAAAACGCCCCGCGGGCAGCAGCGGTTCTCGGCTAGACCCGGAGATGGACGCGGATAAGGGGAAGCAGCGCCAGTACTCTCAGAGGTGGGCACGCCGGCGGGGGGCTCGGAGGGGACGGAAAATGAGACGCGGTGCAATTTGGAGGGGAGGGGGGGGAAGGAGGGAAGCTCCAGCCCTTCCCCGGCAAAGTTCGGCAATGGGGGAGCCCTGGGCCAGCTGCCTGTGTGGAAGGGGTGGCCGCCGGCCGGATCCAAACACCCAGCAAAAGCTGGAGCTAAAAATGAGATATATAATATGTATGCATAAAATAATCTTTTCTACCCCTCCAAGAAAAAAAAATCCTTTTTTTTGGCTTGAAAAAATGCAAATTATGCCTCAGTGCTTAAGATGTTATGACAAGTGCATGTGTATTTAATGTTTATGTGTGTGTATTGCGGGGCTGGGGGAATCGCTTGCTGATGCCTCGCGTGGCCTCGGGGTGAAAATCGCTGCAGGGTGAGCCGTGCCTCAGTTTCCCCACCTGTGACACCCATCCTGATGGGTGTTTTCTGGCCYGGCAGTCCCTCGGTGCTTAGCGATATCTGCGGGTGCTCAGCCTGGCTCATGCTGGACCCCCCCAAGTTTCTCTCTGTTGCCTGGTGCTCGCGGGAAATATGGACTTGCCGCCTCCCTTAAAAAGAAAAGAAAAAGAGGATAGCGCCCAAGGAAGCGATAGCCAAGACTTGGCCGCTGAGCGGGCCCGGGGGGCTCCGCGCAGCCTCGAAGCGGGCGGCGAGGTGGACCCRGATGAGGGGCGATTCCTGGCTGGAGCGGTTCGCCGCTCCGAAACGCGGGGGCCGAGCCGGCTTTGGGGCYGGGGCGTCCATCCGGATACCGATTCTCGCTCACGAGGGTGGTTGCGTTTGGGGCTTTGGAGCGGAGGAGCTCGCTGGTGGAGCGGATGAGGCTCCTGGTGTGTTTGGGGGATACGGGCCCGGTGCATTTGGCGGCAGGACCGGGAGCRGCACCGGTTCCTCCTGGCTCGGAGCCGCGACGGCGGCGTTACCCCAGGCAGGTCGCCCCCCACGGGCACGTGGTTTCCCTACGGACCTGCCATCCTCTTGGGGGTCCCTCTCACCCGTCTGCGGCTCCCGGTGGCCGGTCTCTGGTGGCAGCACCGCTTCCTTGCCAGGCCAAGCAGGTCCCTCCTTCCCRGTGCCACCACACGGAGGTTTTTAACCGCAGTGTTTGGAGGCCCGAGCTGGTTTCGGCCTTTCTGCTTTCTTCTCCGGCTCATCTTCGGGCTCGCGGCGCTTTCTCCATCTTTCGGGAGCGTTGCCCTGCTCCCAGTCTCGGGTGCCCTCTCGCGCGGGCGTCGCATCCCGCGGAGGTCTCTGGCACGGCTTCGAAAGCAAGCTGCTTTCCTTCGCTGCTCCATCCTTACCTGGTTTGCGCTTTTGCTTTGCACCAGTTCCTTCCTTGCTCTGGAAATGGGAGGTTGGAGAAAGCCCCCAGTGCTGCCCGGCTGGGGAATTTGCCCCCGGGGGTGCATGGCRCAGCCATCCCCAGCTCCCACCTTTTAGCCTTCGCGGAGGCAGGCCGGTGGGACAGACAGAAAGCAGGGGACAGGCCCCACCGGGCAGCCCAGGGGCCGAGGCGTCCTCCGTGCCGCCGGCACGCTTCGTCTTCGCCTGTCCAAAACCCCTTCCCGGGCGCTGCTGGGCCGGGATAGGGGTTTTGCCCAGCAGCTAGCTCCTCCGGCTTTTGCTCGGGAGAGGAAATCTGAACGAGAAACACCAGTTTGCAGCCCTTCAGGGGGCGGAAACGCGGGGTTTAATTGGTTCCATCTTGGGTGAATTCTTCTGGCACAAGATCCCCCGAGCGGCTCCTCTCGGAGCGAGCGCCGGATGGGGATTTCTGAACTCGTCTTTGCCAGGTTTCCTGGTGGCCACGCTGGGCTTCGCGCGTTGTCTCCGCTCCCATGGCTTACGTTTTTCTGGTGCCCCCTTGAAAAGCAGGCTGGGGGACGCAGGTGGAGAGGGAAGAGGTGGATCATCCCGTGTCCGTGCAGGAAGGTCCCTAAGGCTTGAAGCGAGACTTCTCATTGCAAAGCCGTGAGCCGGTCCGGGAAGCCCGCCCAGGCACAGCGAGCTGGCACGGCACGGCGTCCCCCGCGGCAAGCTGCTTGCTTTGATGCCGCTTTCTGCCCGCCGGCTCTGAGTTGGGGTTTTATTTTATTTTTTTGCATCAGGGCCCTTGGCTTCTCTCGAAAAACTCCCGCTCCGGGCGAACGCTGGTTGCACGCATCCTGCGGAAACGCGGGCCGGTTTCTCCGCGTTGCTCCCGTCGCTGGTGGAGACGGAGAAGCCGCCTGCGAGGGGAGCAGAGAGGCACGGAGGGTGGGATGGTGTTTTCGGGAAGTGCTCTTGCATGGGTGCCGCCCCGCGCCGGGCACCTGCCAGCTCTGCTCCGTGCTCTCCGCTTTGCTGAGGGGCTTCGCCGTGGCTTTTCTTGGCAGCGAGGGGGAGGCCTCCAGCTCTCCAAAGCGATGCTCTCCCGGCAGGGATAGGCCACCGCGGCRCGGGGACTTGCTTCCAGCCTGGTCGACGGCACCTCGTAATATTCAGGCCCGCCGGTGGCAGCTCAGGGCGTCCCGCTGCTCCCCGCCCCGGCCGAGCGGCGCCGGTCCCCGGGCGCTAACCCTTCTCGCGGCGGTGCCGTGCCGCGTCCGTGAAAAGAATCTCTTGTTTCTTTTTATTTCAGCGAAGGCGAGACAGAGAGGGCTGCCAAAGTAGAGGCGTTCCCTAGAGAACTGTAGCTTGACTTAGCGGCAGTTTGGTAGGAAGTTGGAAGGCTAGTGAGCTCCGGGGCCTGGCGCTTGTACCCACCCGTGCCATCATCTACCTCCATCAATCTGGAGCCGCATCGACACGTCTCCCCCGGCAGCTGCGGCCACCTGGCTTCTGAGGCCAGCCTGTGAGTACCAAACACGGCGTGCGCACCACGTCTCGTCCCCCGCGGGGCCGCCGCAGCCGCCTCGGCACCCACCTCCCCGCTTGCCCCCGCCTTGGTCCTCTCCCCGGCTTGCCCGCTCTTCACGCCGGCTTCCTTCCCCCTCCGCGAGCGCGGCAGCAGTTTTCCAGGCTTCGCCCGCGGTCCGGCGGGCAGCAGGACGAGCGGCCGTGCCCCGGGCTGCCTCGCGGCCCCAGGCTCCCCTCGGCCAGGCTTCGGGGCTCCGTGCATCCGCCCGCTTGCTCTTGCGACGGCCTTCCTCCCGGGGCACCCCTCTCCTGCCTGCCTGCCTGCCTTCCCCGCGCTCGCCTCCGGCCGCGCCGAGCCGAGGGCCGGCCTTGCCCGGCGGCCGCCTCCGCTGCCGGAGCCCTCGCGGGCGGGCAGGCCGCCTTCTCCGCCTGCGCAGCACCCTTCTGCAGGGCACCCGTCCTCCTCGCGCCCGCCCCTGCCCTCAGGGACGCTCGGCACGGGGCTCCGGCCGTGCCACAGCTCAGGAAGGCTCTTACCTGCGGTTTTGCTCCTCTTTCTCAGCCAAAAAACAGGGACTGGGACAGCCCTAACACAGACTTCTTCCCCCAGGGGCGACAGCATCCCACGTGCCTGGTGCTGGGGGGCCCAGCGGCCCCGCAGGGAGCCCCGGTGCATCCCCAGGCCGGGGGCAGGCATATGCTGCAGTATTCCCCATCCTTTATAATTTCCATTTTAATGGATTTTTTTTTCTTTTTGCTGTGTGTCAGCCTCCATTTTTCATAGTTAGCTCAGAATATAGAAAAAGGGAGTTTATATATTTTCCATCTGCTTTATATCCCCTCTAGCACCCTCCCCCAGCTATCCAAGCGCCTCTCACGCCATTCTCGCCCTGGGAGAGGGGGAGCAGTCCCTCCGCTCCAGATGAAATACTGCACAATTTATAAAATTAAGTTGGGACAGGAATAGGATTTTTTTTGGCACAGCGGCTGCTCCTTTTCTTTTTATTCTAGGCAGGTTTGTAAAGCTCCAAACGTGGTGGTTTTGGCTATTGTAGCAGCCTCATTATTTAATAAGACCTCCTCAGGTGGAGGGGGAGGGAAGAAGGACGGGCAATATTTATGCTTTCCTCCCCATGGCTGTTTCAGGTTATACTGGGATCTTTTCTCAAGAGGARAAGTGAGTTTGATTTAGCAAAGCTGAGAGAAAAAGCTCTTTGTTTATAAGCAACCCTACAATAACAGGGCCTGAAAAACACTGGGCCCTCAGCAGAGGTGCTGCTTCRCGGATGCTTTGCAGCTCGGCAATAGCGCATCAGCCGGGAATCGGGGTAGAAACCAGCCCCGTCCAAGGCRTGCGGCATCCACAGCCGCCGCCGGTTTGACGGAGGGTTTTAAAGGGCCTCGGCTTTCACCGGGGCTGCTCCCGGGCGCCTCTGTCTCTGCTCCGGGGCTGGTTTTGTCCGTGGTGCTAAGTTGGGGCAAAACCAGGGGACGCTGCTTTTCGGGACTGGGTGTATGACATTCTCTTTTGCTTATCAAGAAGGCAGTAGTCAGCTTGAAGCTGTTCTCACACTATTTGGGGTAAATAAAAGCAGGATTTGGCCATTCAGGAGCCAAGCGGGAGAAGCTGATTGAACCTTCTTGCGTTCAGAGCAGGCCAGGTCCCGCGAGGGCCGCAGGACGGCCGCTTGCCCGCGGCGCATCAGCGCTAACCTCCCGAGCCACGGCCGGTCCCAGCGTTCGGGCTCCTCGCGCCCTCGAGGAGTAGGGGGAAAACAGACGGAGGCTGCAAAAGTCAGCCCAAAAAGTACTTGCTGTGCCTAGGCCCTCCTCGCTGCTGGGAGACCGGAGCCGCCCTCCTCTTCCTCCCAGGGATCCTGGTGTTTGGGAAGCAGGGGGGGAGGCTTCGGAGAGCTTTTATATCCCGCTCCCGCCCAAGCCCAGGTGGTTTTGCAGCTGCCAGGAGGTTTCTGCCGTAACCACGGGGCAGCTGAGGCTCGTTCTGCTCCTCGGCGCTCAGCTGCAGCGCGGTGGCGTCGGGGCCGCCACCGGGACCCCGGCRCTGCCTGCGGGCTCCGGCGGCGCTGGGGTCCAACCGAACCATTATTTTCGCGCCTCCGCCCAGCTGACGGGGAGTTTGGTACAAAACGGGAGCGGGTGAGGCCCGGCTGGCTTTGCTGGGAAAACAGTCCCGGCATTTCTGCTGGGCGGGCGGGATCCTGCCGGCGCGGTGCGACACTTAGCTCCTGCTGGGACACGTACGGATGAGCGGGATGGGAGGGATCGCGTTGTAYGTTGGCGGAAATCCAGGCCGGCCCTCCGGCAGCCGGAGCCAGGATGTGGCTGGGGATAGCGGTTCCCGGGACGGCCGGGGCAGGATCGGGCCTGTCCGCCGCGATCCGCGCCGCGTCCTCGGCTCGAGGCGCCGCGCGGAGGGTTTCGACGCTTGAGGTGCCGTCCCGGCTTCGCGCCGCCCGCGGCAGAGAGCCCGGCGGAGCCAGGGCTGAGCGCGTCGCCGCCGAGCGATGCTCCGCTTCCCCTCGGAGCGGGCGGCGCCGGGGGTCGGGAACGGGCTTCGCCAGGGATGCCCGGGCGATCGGGGCGGCCCGGTGCCGAGCTGCTGGGGGAGACGGACGGAGGGGGCAGGACGGAGGCCGCGGGGCACCTGCCGCGAGGGACGGCGGCGCGACTCCCTGGGCCGGCTCCAAAACCCTCTTCTAATCATAGCTCCGGCTTCCTGTTTTCCCGGGGAGGAGCGAAGGGGCATTTACGCTTCCCACGCGGTGGGGCCGGGCCGCGGGCGAACGCCGACCCCGCCGCGCTCTTGTCCTCCTCTTTTGCTATCGGGGGGCTTTTCCCACCCCTCCCCGTCGCTGCAACGTCCCCTTTCCGCCCGGCGCTTCCCCGGGAAGCGGGGGCCGTACACGCGCGGGGGGCCTTTTCCGGAGTCGCCTCTTCTCTCGGCAAAGCGTCGTTTCGGAGGGGCCGGAGCYGCCGTGCCTCCGCCGGCCGCCGGCGCCTCTCTCGCTTCAGCGGCGCCGGGGGAGAATCATTCGGGGCCGGCCGCGGGATTGGGGTGGGGGGACCGCGGATCTGCCGCCCGTCTTGGAGGCGCCGGTCTAGTTCCTCGCCGCCGCGGGACTCCCGCGCCGGCCTGGTTTCCGCGGCGAATGGAGGTCACCTCTCCGCAGCTCCGGCGAGCGGGGGAGGACGCCGAAGAGGCTTCCCGGTGCCTCGCGGTCCGCGGCGCCTTAGCATCTTTGCTCCCGCGGAGCCAAATCCGACCGAGGCTCCCCGCACCGCCACCGCGCTCTCTGCACAGACGCCTTTATTTACTTTTTTTGCCCTCTCTAGGTTCTCAGTGTCCACGAAATACCCGGACACGGACGGCACTTCTGACAAAGACACCGGCTTAATTTCTCAACGTTTAGCATTGGAGGAGATAAAGGCTCAAGTCCCGCGAGAGCCCGCGCGTCCCCCTCGCTTTTCCGGGCGGGAGCTCCCTTTAAATTTCACCGGGGCCTCTTAAGCGCTTCTCAGACGTGCCCTTAGAGGGGTTTGCCGGGCTGGTCTCAAGCAGCCGAAATGCCTGTTTACGTGGGGCCGTTACGTTGTTGTCATTTTCTTGCCGTTCCCTTTCAGATGTTTCCTATTAACCAGCGATGGAGTTAGAATTAATTTATTTTTTTTTCTTTTTCGTCCAAAGCGTTTAACGGCTCTGTAAATCTCCGCCGCAGCAGGGGCTTTCCTGGAGCGAGCGTTGAACGGCTCGTGGCCGCTGTAGGTCGTTTCACGCGGCCTCGCTGGGTTTTAGTTGGCGTCGGGTTCGACGCCTCGCCGCGGGTCCCGTGCCCGGACCGAAGCAGCCTCCCGGCCGCCTCCGATATTGTAATCCCTCCTTGACATACTGCAGCAGCAGGAAAAATACCTCCAGGAACTGAGGGAGTTGGAGCTTCCCGGTGATTCGGTACAAGCTCGCAGCTTTTGTCCTCGACCCGTTTTTTTTTCCCTGCCTTGCTGACGGCATCGGATCGAGAACGTTTTCGCTCTCCGCGCCCGCGCCGTGCCCCGCCGGCAGCCCTCGGACGGGCTTTTGGCAGCCGGGCCTCGYGGTGCAGCCGGCCCCGTGTCCCTTGTGCTCGCTGGCGTTTCGGGGTCTGCAAGGGCTTCTTTGGCGTCGGGCCGCTTTGGTCTCTCGGCCCTCCGGAGAGGCGCGTTTGCACCCGACATACATTTCTGCGCCGTTTTTAGCTCGCTCCTGAAAAGAGGGCTCCCGCTYGGGCGCCTGACCCGGCGGGGATTTGCAGGCTGGAAAGCGCTCGCGGGGTCCCGGCCCTTGGAACGGGCCCTGCTTGTCCCTTGCCGTGGTTTTTGGCCCGGGCGTTGCCGCCGGCGCGTCCCGGCGGCGCCGGCTCCCCGTCGGGCGGGGAGGGAACGTCTGCAGGCGCCGC
>NW_028186921.1:0-1580 GCF_003343005.1 Rhea americana
CTGCGGATCTGCACGCGCTACACCCCGGAGCAGGACACCATGACCTTCTCGGACGGGCTGACGCTGAACCGCACGCAGATGCACAACGCGGGCTTCGGGCCCCTCACCGACCTCGTCTTCGCCTTCGCCAACCAGCTGCTCCCGCTGGAGATGGACGACGCCGAGACGGGGCTGCTCAGTGCCATCTGCCTCATCTGCGGAGGTGGGTGCCCCGGCCCCCGGCCCGGAGGCTGCTTTGGGGAGACTCCGCAGGAACAAGCCGGCTCCCTCTGAGCTTGCCCGTCTGTCCTGCTCCCAACCCCTGTCCCCGACCTGGAACGCCCCTCTGCGCCTTGCTGGGGGCAGCCGGCCTGGCCTGGCCTCCTCGGTCCCTGCGGGGAGGGGAGGGTGGGAGCGTGTCAGTGTGTCACCCCCTAACTGCTGCCCCCAGACCGCCAGGACCTGGAGCAGCCCGACAAGGTGGACAAGCTGCAGGAGCCRTTGCTGGAGGCGCTGAAGATCTACGTGAGGAAGAGGAGGCCCAACAAACCCCACATGTTCCCCAAGATGCTCATGAAGATCACAGATCTCCGCAGCATCAGCGCCAAGGGTGAGAGCTGGGGAGCGGGATGGCTGCACCCCCTGCCCCCCCCAAGAAGGGGAGATGTGGGGGGACCAGGGACACCATCCCTGGGGTGGGGCATCCTCGGGGACCAGGGACACCATCCCCTGGGCAGAGCATCCTTGAGGACCAGGGACACCGTCCCTGGGGTGGGGCATCCTCGGGGACCAGGGACACCATCCCCTGGGCAGAACATCCTTGAGGACCAGGGACACCATCCCTGGGGTGGGGCATCCTCGGGGACCAGGGACTCCATCCCCTGGGCAGAGCATCCTTGAGGACCAGGGACACCGTCCCCTCGGCAGGGCATCTTTGAGGAACGGGGACTCCATCACCGTGGCAGGACATCTTGGGGACTGGGGACTCCATCCCTGGGGCAGGGCATCCTTGAGGACCAGGGACACCGTCCCCTGGGCAGGGCATCCTTGGGTACTGGGGACGCCATCTCCGGGGCAGAGCATCGTTGAGGAACGGGGACTCCATCCCCCAGCAGGGCATCCTTGGGGACCAGCAACTCCACTCTCCGGGCAGGGCATCCTTGGGGACCGGGGACGTCATCTTCTCGGCAGGGCATCCTCGGGGACCGGGGACACCGTCCCCGGGGCAGGGCATCCCCGGGGACCGGGGACACCGTCCCCCAGGCAGAGCATCCTTGGTGGCCAGGGGCGACTGGGGGGTGCCAGGGGCGGGGGGGGTCCCCGGCGCTGCTGACGCCGTCCTTCCCCGCAGGCGCCGAGCGGGTGATTACGCTGAAGATGGAGATCCCCGGCTCGATGCCGCCGCTCATCCAGGAGATGCTGGAGAACTCGGAGGGCATGGACACGCTGGGCGGGCAGCCGGGCGGCTCCCGCGTGGGCAGCCTGGCGCCGCCCCCGGGCAGCTGCAGCCCCAGCCTCTCGCCCAGCTCCAACCGCAGCAGCCCGGCCGCCCACTCGCCGTGACCCCCCCACCCCGCGCCGCCAGGACCCCGGCCGGGCCG
>NW_028186921.1:3104-27007 GCF_003343005.1 Rhea americana
GGATGAAGAGCGTCGTCTCGGTGGGCCGGGACACGAAGCAGGCGACGCGGTGCGGGCAGGGCCGCCGGCGGCACTCGACGAGCGGCTCCACGCCGAAGCCGTAGCGCAGCCGCTGCCCCGCCAGGAAGGCCAGCTCGGCGGCCACCGCGCTGCCCACGTAGCACGGCGGCGGGCGCCGAGAGCACCACGACGTGCAGACGAGGAAGCGGCAGTGGGCGACGGGGAAGGCGGCGGCGCAGCACGCGGGCTCGCAGCCCGGCTGCTGCGTGTTGCACACGAACTCCTCCTGCTCGTCCGCGAAGACGTCGCTGCCCACCGTGGCCAGCACCGGGATGCGGAAGAGCAGCATCACCAGGAGCCAGAAGCGCCCGGCCGCGGGCGAGTGCTCCTGCACCGCGTCCAGCAGCGAGCTCAGGAAGCCCCACTCGCCCATGGCCCYGGTACCTGCGCCGGCCCCGGCTCGCGGCGTCCCGGCGCGGCTGGTCCGGCTGTCCGGCGCCTGGACGGGCGGGAGGACGGTCCGGGTCCGGGTCCGGGCGCGCAACCCTGCCTGGAGTCCTTTTAAAGCCATGGAGCGGCCCGACCCCGCCGCGGGGCGCCCGGGGGGCCGGGCTCCGCTCTGCCCCGCTCCGCCGGCCCCCCGGGGACAGCCGCCGCCGTCCCTCCTGCTCCCTGCCCCGGCTCGGGCCTCAGTTTCCCCTTGTAATGGAGGGGGGTGAGTGGTCACGGTGTTTCAGCCTCGGACACCCCCCTCCGCGGGCGGCCGTGCAATTCCCACGGCAGCTGCCGTGGGCTCCAGCACGCTGCTGCCCCCCCATCAGCATCCCCAAAGCCTCGGATCCCGGCGACCTCGTGATGGAGAAAATCCCGGTGTAGCCACGGGTGTGCGTGCTCACGCGTGCGCGTGCCCGCACACACAGAGCTCGCGCTATAGCTATATAAATACATACACACACATATACGGACACAGCGTGCCCGGAGCAGCCCGTGCCGTGCCGCCGGCTCCGCGGGCCGCGCCAGCCGCGGCTCCGGCGCGCTTGCAGCACGGAGCGCCGTAAATAGCACAGCCCCGGCGGGGCCGCGCCGGAGACGCTCTCCAGAGCCCCGCAGTGGAAAATGTGACAGCGCTTTCCACGCTTGACCGGCTGCCAGGAAGCACCTCGGTGGCCCCGATAGCGCCGGGCGCCCCGCTTTGCCGCCCGCCACCCCCAGGACACCAGGCCGAGCCGGAGCCGAGCGCGGGAGCCGGCCGGGCGCGCGGGCCGTCGCTCCGGGCCCCGCGGATGCTCGAGCTGGGCTGCGGCGCGGTGGGGTCCCGCGCTCCCCCGCGCTGCGCGGGGAGCAGCCGTCGGGGAAGTCGCCGCCACCGCCGGGCCCTCTCCTTGGCTCTGCAGACACCAGTTGTGCACCCCGCCCTCCCCCTTTCTTTGCGGTTAATCAGACATGTGTATTAAATATAGCCCAGATGGGCATGACGCAGGACGTGCCAACCCCGCGCTTGGTCTCCGCCAGCCGCTAAGCCCAGGCCCCGGCCCGCGCCAAGCTCTCCGCTCCCGGCCGCGCTGACTCGCCGCTCGTACCGCGGCCCCAATCATTTCATGACAATGCCAAGCTGCATCATTCCAGTGCAGGAAATAAACTAGGAAGTAATTAGTGTGTTTATACAATTGCAACTGCTATGAAAAACACAAGGCAATGACCCATTTAGACCACAGTCTTGGCAGCAGAGCATGGAAGCTGATGGCCTCTTCCTCCCGAGAAAAGCAGTTTCAAAGATTCAGCCTTAGCAAAGACAGCTACAGAGCCCTGGAGATTCCACAAGTGAAAAACACAGGGAACAAACACATAATGACAGTCCCCTTTTAAGTGCAACCATTACCGTTATTGAACAAAACATGTGTAAAACCCTTTTATTATTTAAGTGTTAAAAGGACAGAAGCTCGGGACAACAGAACAAAAAAAAAAACAAAAAAACAAAAAACCAAAAAAATATTTACATAGACAGTCAAGAAATAACACTTAGTGCCATAGAAATGGCTCTATGAAAAGCAAAACATTTAATAGAGGCATACTCCAGTGAAGTACTTCTGAAGGGAAGATTTTCTTCTCTGCTTGCTGCTGAGGAACACAGGCACTGCAAGTCTTCCAGACACCTGTGACCACCAGCTTCTAGCTGTGACGCTGAACAGTCCAACTGCTTAACAGCACTGAGAAGTGACGAACAGACCTCACAGGAGACTGCACCCTTGGTGCAGCTCAGCATGTAGAAGGGGAAGTCACTCTCTGTCCCCAAGAACAAACATGTTCTGATTTTGAAGCATGAACTGGCATGAGGAACTGCATGCTGCCGAGTAGCTATTCTGTGGAACAGCATTTTCTAGTGCCAAGTATGGCAGCAGAGGAGCCCAACCCAGGAGAACCTGCTGCTTTCCAATACGTGCATTGGAATAATCTACCTGCTTGCTTTTGAGTTCCTACAGATCAAAGTTCCTTTGYGTCTCCTTTGCTAGGATGAAGAATCTCTGTCCAGCCTGATGCTGGATTCCCCTCCTCAATAACAGCCAGTTTCACTCAGATGGCACCTCAGGCACTARGCTCAAAAATGTCCATTTACTTCCTTAATGGTACAAAGTATTTTGCAGTCAAGCACCTATTACCTGAGGAGGACCTCTGGGCTGAACAYGGGGTTTCCGGGCAGTAAGACAGAAGATAAAACTGCCAACACTGAGTACAGTGTGGAGACAAGTCTGCACAAACCTTCATTACCAGATCTGACCTTAAAAACCAAAGACTGAAACTCAACATGACAGAAATYGAGCAACAGTGGCTTGCACAGACATAAAAGACTGTGAAAGAGTAGAGAAAAACACTAGTATGGAGTTTTATATGCCTTACATCTCACATGTTAAACCTCTGTGGTTGTGCAATTTAAAAAAGTGTATCTAAAGAGGAGGGGATTGATACGAGAAGGTATTTTATAGGAATGATAAAAGTCTGCTCTGATATTAAAATGACCATAAAGAGTCAAAAGAATTACCAGGACCTCCAGCTAGCTAATGGACAAGAGGTAAGCTCACGAATACTAGCTGGGCATGTTGTTGTTCCATGGTTCACAAGAAAGGGGGAAGGGTATTCTTGTTTAAATGAATTTAAACTATTTAAAACCAAAGAAAATTAGAGCTGTATTCACTTGTATCAAACATTTGTGGACAAGCTTAATTCAGTAAAAAGATGTTCTGATCTGAGATGTAGTTCTTTGGTGAGAGCCTGCCAAGAACTCTGCCCAAAGCAAATTTATAGATCAATCTGGATCAGCGGTTTAAAATCTTTAAAATTCAAAATATGTCATCTTCATCAGACTCCTCCAAGTATTTCACAGGTTTTTTTAGATTTCCAGGCCTTGTTCGGGGCTTAATCACTGCAACACTGTCCACATCAGCCGTTAAATCAACAGAATAGCTATCATCGTCTTCCAGCTTGGATTTCTAGAGGAAAAGCATAGTCAAGAAATGAATAGCGAATTGGAGCATAAACAGGCAACATTCAACATAAAACTCACCTCTGTATCAATAGTAAGGCTGTTCACACTGATTAGATCACACGTACAACCCGGGATGAGYACACATGCCCTACCACCCTCTCACCCATCTTCTCTATATTCAACAAAAATGGCTGTCAAACAGGACATTCCACTTCTGCCACCTTTTCTGCCAAAATAACCTGTAACACATATTTTGGTCTGTTCCTTCCCCTCAAAGGTCCTGTGTTGCCCAAAATTAATGTCAAAAACATGACTGCTTGGCTATAATGTGCGGCAGAGTACAAACCTTAGCTGCAACTGATTTGGAAGGCTTCGACCCAAAATCTGAATCCGAATCTGAAAAGCTTGGCAGTCTTTTTGTAACTTTTCGCCCCTTGGTTGGGCCAGGCTTCTTGGGAACCACTGTTTCAGTATTAGTATCTAAGGATCCCTCCTTYGAAGCAGTCTCGTTGGATTTTGGTGCAGCTTTTTTCTTGGCTAGAATATCCATGATAGATGGCTGGCTACCTGAAATAGAACTCTGTATTTAAACCTGTGTTTTGCTGTCTTTTTTCATTCACAGATCTTTCTTCCAACACAAACATGGCTCTGCAGTATACTGTGAGGTCACCACACAGGTCATCTCATTTTACAACACAAATTTCTAAAGAGAGTTACTTACTAAGATTACAAAGATTACTAGAAATCAACTTATTTATCTGCTTAGTTCCGTTTAGTTTTGAAGATCAAATTAAGCAATTTACAGGCTATTTCAGATTGAAACATTCTGAAATCTTAAGGCCATGTAACCAATCTTTTATCTTCCGAACTTTAGCACAGAGAATGAATTTACCATCTATACTAAACAACTTAATTTTTGAATTCTTTCTTACCTACATTTTGACATATTTTTAGCAGCTTCTTGAAGCGTCTCTCCAAACTAAGCTGAAGTGAACAAACCTTTTATAAACCACAACAGGCTTTCCCAGAATTTAGAAGTGGAAAAAGTAGCTATTTTACTGTAAAGTAACATTCACCCCAGCAGTAAAGAAGTATAACATATAGTGATGGAATACATAAAACCAGCCAAACAGCTTTTGAAGTTTGACAAAGACTCTGGGCTGTTAAGGTTAAAAAAACAATCCGAGTCAAATGCCTTAGATTTATGAGTTCAAATTAACACTAAATAGATCAAGCCATCCCATAGAATTTTTTCTTCTTTTGGGGAGGAAAGCTACAACTGAGCTACCACTATAATACAGAAATCCCATTTAAATGAGTTTTGCCATGTATTACATAGCACTATAGGAAGTATTCCCTTTTCCTACTCACAATTTAAAATTCACTGYCTTGAATAATGTCTCAGATGAACTAGAACATGATATGTTTAGAAACAAGCTTCTTCAAGCAGTTAGACAGCCTTTGCCACAAACCTCATCTCTTTTCTGAAATTAAAACTCAGGTTACTCAAGTCTCTAAATAGCTAGCAAAAACATTCAGATTTAAAAACATTCAGATTTTGTTTCCCTGCAGGAATAGTGATTATCTAAAAGCAGTCTTCAAAAGACTTTATAAAACTTGGAAAAACTAGCTTCACCTTACCCTTTGTTGCACTGGCCTTCTTAACTGCAGCAGGTTTTTTAGGTGCCACTTTACCGCGAGGCACAGAGACAGAAGGAGCTGTAGGAGCTTGGCTTACATTTTCATTGTCAACATCTTGGACTTGAGCTGAGTAAAGAGAGTAGAAAGCAAGTTTGGAATAGTTAAATTATTAATGCTATCTGGCTATAAACATCAAAGCAGAAAGAAATAATTTTGAGTAATTTTTAATAAAGCAGAACAACTATCAAAACTGGATTAATCATGAATACGATTCAAGATAGAATCAGACAAAAACCAAGATGAAGTGAAACAAGCTTGCACCCCACCAACAAGGTTTCTTTGCAAAATGTCCAGTTGCGATTGTAACATCTGCCTTTGTCAGTGTTAAGCACTTATCAGAAAGTCCAGCTTATTTCTTGGAATTTTAGGAAAACCAACAAGGTCTAGAAGGTCTTATCCTTACCAGAGATAGCACTTTGCACAGGTTGTGGCTTGGAAGCTTTGGCTGCTTTTTCAGTAGTTTTCCTAGAACACAAAATCCCAAGTATTTCTTCAGCTTATGATGCACTGAATAGTTGCAATGAGGAAGGACATTTCTATATAACACTCAAACAAGGTGAACAATTTATTTCCAATGACTAGATGGAGAAATACTCACTTTGGAGCAACTCTGGGCTTTGGAGCAGGTTTTTCTTCAAAGCTTATATCTGAGTCAAAGTTAGCTTCATTCTTCCCCTGAAATTCAAACTCTTCATCTGAGCCTGAGAGATCTTCATCTGAGTCCGAATTGATCATGGGTTTGATTTTGGCTAATGAAATTACACAAATACATACAGCTCAGTTTCCTTTTCAATATTTTAGCTGCAGTTATTAAAAACTAAACATGTGAATAAAAAACTAGCAGATACTGAGAGTGAAAGTGAGAAAACTCCGAGTCACAGGTGTGTTCAAGGCTCACTTGCCAACACCACATTTCATTTTTTTAGATACCGTGTAATTAAAATCAATAACCTTATTTCTCTGGTTACTCATGTTTTTCCTTGACAGATCATTTTGCAAATCAGCTCACACGGTAGGAAATTCTTAGTTGTTACATATAGTAAAATAGATAAACTGCTTACAAATGATTTCTGGCTGAGATCTCAGAGTATGGAGCTAAATGGTCTATTTGATTTTCTCCTCCACAGACTGYTCCTTCCTCTTTTGCATTTGTGTCATCACTCACCTGCTGCTTGGCGAACCACTCTCTCTCTTCTAGGAGCCACTTCAATGTCATCAGACTCTGAATCAGACCCTGAGTCAGACCAAGGGTTTCGTTTCTTCGTTTTCCTTACTGGTTTAAATGGTAAAGTAGCCTGTCTCTTAGTACCTGAAAAATAATGAGAAGCAGGATGCATCAGCAAATGCATTCCACGTACTCAGTAATCCAAGCTCAACTTAGGATACATCACTAAATTCATAGCCTTCTTGTTTAAATATTGAAGGGAATTAGTAACCATGCCTCCAGTTTGCCTTTATTCAGAATCACRTTGTAGATCTCTCACCTAGTTTTTCCAAAATACTGATTCCAGATGTCACTTGCCACATCAGGAAGCAGTCAGATAACCAAACTTACAGCACCTCCCCTCGTTTTCCRTTGATGGAATAACACACAAAACTATTTACCTCTCTCAGTATTAACCTTCTGTGCTAATCTTTGTTTAAGGCTTGAAGATTCTTTATCTCCTGACAAGTTTCCTTCTTGATTCTCGTCAGACTCATTTTTTTCACTCTAAAGATACAACAGAGATCAGATAACTAGCTATTTAATACAACTAGAAGAAGCAAATAGAGAGCAATATAGAAGCAAGATGCTTATTTTAGAYGTATTCTTACAGCTTTCATACAAGAAACCAGAATTTATGTAAAACTGATTACAAACAAGTAAATTCAACATGATCAATCTCCAGAGTAGGCAACTTAAAATGTAGCATCCAGCATTAACAAAAATAGACTTTTTGTCCCCACACCTAATGAGAGTGTTTGTGAGCCAATGGCAGGGTGTGTTGAGGATGCAGAATTGAACAGGGTGGGTTAAAAAAAACAGGGCATGTTATATGGAAAAACTGATGGAGCCCTCTGTAGAAAAGGCGGAGTATTTCTGGCTTACAGGTCAGAAAAGGTGAGTGATATTTTAATTTTCTAAATCACAAATGGCTGAATAATATAATTTCAAGTAGTCCTATAAGAGTTATGTCTTTATTTCCTTAATATCAAGAACAATAATTGCATTAAGTGACTAAAAGCATTACTGGAAATGCAAAGGCTGTTCTAAAGAAGTGAATTTACTAGTCATACTTCCTGCCTGGTAGAGGATTTATAAAATCCCCAGGACACCTAGAAATATCTTGCATGCATCTGCTTTTTCATTTCTGAGCTATCAACCCATGTCTATGCCAGAGATGTACGTTCTTGCCAAAAGAAGATCCCACTCTAAGCCACCTCCTGTTACAATAGTAATTCTGTTTCTCCTTTATTTACTCTGAGAAACATCCATTTCCCAGGTCTCCCATGTCCTCAGATTCTCTCCCTCTCCCAGAAAGCAGAATAAAGCTGCTTCATTAGCACACCTTCTGCTACCAAGAATTAGCAGTTCTTTAGGGCTGTCTGAATTAAAAAGGAARTAATAAAAGATTAAGTGTTTGGAGGGATTTTTTGTTTTGTTTTTACCTTCATCTTCTTTTTAGTCTTCTTCTCTGCCTCTGCCTTCATCTCTGCAGTTATCCGAGGAACAACCCTTACACCATGAGGTGATGGCATTATTTCTGTCAGTTGCATCTTCTTCACCTTTGCTTTCCCTCCTTTTGCTTTTAAAGGTTTACCAGTTAACCCTACCATTTCATCCTGAAGTTGTCTGGCTTCCACTGCCTGCAGAGGTGAATGTAAAACAATACAGTTGTAAGAACACAAAAGAAAGGTACTACTGGAGGGGGGAGCTGGGGGAAGGAAATCACAGTCCCTACAGTAAATCACTCTAAACTCGCTGATATATTTCCTAACATCGGATTAAGTGAAGCTTCCCAGTCTGCTATGGATTTGCACATTTTCAAGGAATGATTCCAACCAGAGCTATAGTTTAGCTACTTGGGAAAGAGGAACAGACACGAGCAGTGACCAGTTTATGGGGGGACAGGTTTAGCTCAGTTAGTTAGAGTGTGGTGCTGCTAATGCCAAGGTCATGGGTTCAATCCCCACATGGGCTACACTGAAGATTGGACTAGATGACCTCCAGAGGTCCCTTCCAACCTTACCATTCTATGATTCTATACCTGTGCACAGACATCTGCCCACTATTTGGGTTCTGTTCAGTAAAGGCTAGGTCCTCCCCTCACCTCCTTCAGTGTCCAAAAACCTTTGAACTAGATCTTATACTGTAACTCAGTACCAGTCTTCTCTTAGTCAACCTAAATCTCCTCTTCACTAGACTCTTAATTGAGTCTCATTCCAAGAGCCACCTTAGTGGTTTGACTCCCTGCCCCAGAGCACTGGTAATCCTATCCAGCTTAGGAAGATGAAGAAAGCTTTCRGTTCTCCTAAAAAAAGTGCAATTCATACAAGACATTCAAGTTATCATCTCTAGTTTCCTCATAATGGCAAAAAAAGTCAATAAAGAGCTTGTAAATGAGACTGCAAGCCCAGGGAGTCAGTCATCTGCACTGAACATCTACGTACATCAAGTTCCTCAATGAAGGCAGCAAGATCTTCCTTCCATAGATCAGAGGAACTCTTGCACTTAAGGTTTTCCAGCTCCTTTTCCTAAAGCAAATGATAGTTGAAAATCATTAGTCACGTATTTTAATATGGCTTCTTAAATACTTTTATAGGAAAAGGAAAAAACATACTTTGCTATCTCTCTGCTTACAGAGCTCATCTTTCTTTTCTTTAGTCAGATACCAGAGGGGCATGTTCAGTAGATAGTTGAAGTCTGGTCCAGCAGTTGGAGCTGATTCTTTATCACTCTCATCCTCTTCTTCTTCTTCTTCCTGAATGTGGATTTAAAACAAACACTGTAAACAAATGCATCTATATAGAATACTTGGGCTGCTGATTCTGTTTGTATTCATCACAGGTACTCCGTATACTTGTGGTGTCTTAGGCTCTTCCAGGACAGCTCAAAGATGAAACTATGCTTCTTAAAAGCTTCAGATGTTTTCCACATAGGGGACTCCATCTACAAAAACAGTTCTGCCACAACTTTCGCTCTACTTGCTCTGGCTTCTCAAATATAATCTGTGAGATCTTAGAATCTGTCTTAATAGTCCAAATTCTAATTAAAACAGTTGCATCTTCCTTGCAATATTTTTGACAGCTCTGACTCACAGGAACAAAATCCTTAAGAAACAGCAGAAACGCTGTGGTAGAAGTTTCAGAAGGATTTGATCCCTCATATACTCAAAAAACAATGACCAGGTCTCAACATCTTCTGAAAAGATACTGAAATTTTACTGGTTGTATGTCTCTACTTACAGACCTACCAGCACACAAGCTCTTCAGTCCTTCAAATGAGAAGGCAACTTCAGCTTCTTCCAGTAAGTACTGAAACTTTAGAGATAGGGACTACATAATATTTATTCAGAGAGAATGACTGAAGTATTACCTTGTTTTGCAATTCCTTCCAAGCCTTCACTGGATCTGATTCATAMCCTCTCTGAATAAGGACTTGAATCAGCTCTTTCTTGGGTTTGTTTTCTGTAAACAGAAGTTTCAGTATTGTCATTTACTGACTAGTACAATCACTGTTAGGAACGGCAGGCGAGCTTTAAATTTTGTATCCTATGGTTATAACAGCTCAGCATCTTACAGGGCTCTGTGAAATACACTTTCCTCATTAGAGGTGGGACACATAAAAGAGCCTGAAATTACATCAAAAGGTCCTACTTAACAGGTTGCTTGTCAGCTCAGCACTGCTTCTACACCTGTCAAGAACATCTGTCACAGCACTTTAAATATTGTTCTTCTTCATTTCCATGTATACGTTTCCCCTGCCTAAGTAGTTTTTGAACTTGGAAAAAAAGTTATCAGAAAGGTTTTGTGATAACAGGCAGCCTGGTGGAGGCAAAAACTTTCCAATAGCGCTCATATAAAAACTATGGCTTAAGCTTGCACCTTATTAGACATCACCTGGGCAAAACACACTGTAAATGYCCCAACCAATGGAAATGTTTTAGATGTGAGTTTGCTCCTTTTTAAGACTGCAAGAGCAATCAACTATGAGAAAAAAAATATGAATGAAATCAGGTTTATCAGTCTTGGAACAGCTCATTAAAAAGTTCATTTCAAGGGAATTATTTCTCTTCCAGAGCCAAGTCAAACAGACACAGACTGTTAGGATCATTGGGCTGCCTTCAGACACAAACCACAGAGCATCTTATGACACTTTATCTAGCTGTATCCTCCATGAACACAAGTGAAATACAGGCTGCCTTTCAGAMTGAGGTGGAAAAAATGATTGAAAAGTTGGAATGCTGAGAACAAAGATCTGTTTCTTTCTCTAGCTCATGATTCTCATATGTTGATAAGTCAAGTATCTTCTAAGTCTGAAGACCAAACCCACTGAAAGAATAATTCAGAATATTTTGCAGAGGTTCAAAATTATAGCACAGAAGAGATATGGATCCTTAAGAATTATGCATTTAAACAGAAAATATTACCCCATCAATACTTAATTTTTATTTCTATTGAGTCAGAAAGGRATTTATGCTGAACTATTTTAAAAATATTTTTATTCTCAAAATAGTGTCAAACACAGTAGGAAGGTTGTATGAATATCCTATCTGAATGAATGCGTGCATAATGCTGTATAGACCAAGGATACTTTGTGAAGCATTTTCCTCTTACATGTCRCTAGAACAGAAAGATAAGCTCTGGTGTGGCTTGTTAAGAACCAGCTTGGGGCTGAGTGGGCGCTGACAGAACTGAAAAGAGCACCTGGTCATTCTCCCAATTTCATAAACCAATTTCACAACTGAAAACAATACATACCAATCACAATTTTGCCATCTATTTTCTCCAAGATGAAACGAGCCTGGTTGTTCAGTTTTGCACAGTCGGCACCTAACATTCCAATAATCCATTCTTTCCTCAAACTGTAATATCGGAGTCTGAGTTCAAAGAACTCTTTTAGAATATCCTGAGGAGACTCATACTTCTTGAGAAAGCCAACATGGTCAAAAAGAACCTGCACAAAAGAGCATAGGTGCTACAATTATACAACTCTTCAAAAATAAATAAATAAATAAATAAAAACCACTACACTGAAAATTAGGTACAAGACACAGATGGAACAGTACAGTTGACTTATTATCTAACGAAGTACATAACCTTCGCGCCACTTCAAAAATGACTTCAGTTTGCAAGCACAGCAGCCGAGATGATTTTAGAATTTCAAAGTTCTTGGAAACACTGGGGCTAAGGTTACTTGAATCTTAAAACACTGTGTTGCGTAACACCCAGCACACTCTATACTGTCAAGATCCAGACATTCAATGTCAATATCCTTGTCACGAGGGTCTCCAYGGACTGTGTGACTTCACATAACTTCTACTCATGCTAGCAAAGCCRTACTGTTCTGTGGCCATACCTAAGCCTGTCTCTTAATCTTTTAAAGGCATATTTAGAAAGTTGATTTAAAATCCGTAACAGTAGAAAATGAAAGTGAATATGTTACKTCACACGAGCATTTTTGTTATTTATATCCAGCAATTGCAGTTGTCCATGCAGTCTTTCACACCTAATGAAAAATATCTGAGTTGAACATGRGACTTTCAGTTAAAACAAGAACTTTCTGTAGCAAAATTTGTTACATACCATGGAGTTGCATGTCAAATTTGTTTGGAGTTTGAAGACCTTATGCAGCCCCACTGTTTCAGCTTCAGCTAGTTTCTCTTCASTCATCTTCACTATAAACTTCACCGTGGTGTCTGTGTGATATTCTTTATAGTCTGTGATCAGTGGGGGTGTCTTCTCAGTACCACTTAACATTGGCTCCAGAACTTGCTCTTTGTAAGTCTGAGAAAAGAATCAGACTCATGTTTCCCAAGGAAATGAAAGCCCTATCTCTAAATGAAAACACTAACCACCAYTTCTTACTTTATAGGACAAACTATACATTCATAGGGCAAATTCAGCATTTATTACCTGTGTCCATGTTCTGACAGGCAGCTCAGAGATCTCAATTGTTGTAGAATCAAGGATAGACACTTCACCACTTATCACATACTGATTTGGTCCCAGCTCATCTATTGTGCCTTTGAAATTCTTATAGCTAGGAAGCTAAGTAGAAAAGAACACTGGATTCACTGTTCACRTAAGTGCTTAAAAGTATAAGCATCAAGTGCTCCAGGATATACTGAACAGACTAATGAATGAAACTTTTTTTTGAATACATTATTTACCATTGGCAAGGGTTCTTCTCCATCCATCAGTCGACGAATATTATTCACAACTTCTCTGATATCAAAGTTGGGGATCTTACAGGACCAGCCAGTACCAATCCCTTCTGCTCCATTTATCAGCACCATTGGGATGATGGGGATATACCATTCTGGCTCCACACGTTGATTGTCATCATATAGAAACCTCAGGATATTGTCATCCATTGGTGGAAACAGCAACCGTGCTAGCGGGCTAGAATCAAAGAGAAAACGTAAGTCCAAATTCTTGCTACTCTTGTAAAAGAGCCTTTGAACCCAGACAGAACACAGAAATTTGGGATATTCATATCAACCAACCTCAGCCATGCAGCCTGGGTGTCTATGTTAGGAATCTAGGCTTCTGGAGTAACAATCAAAATAGAAGTGTCTTAAGCAGTCTAACCAAACTCTACACGTTCTATTGTCTATATCGGATCTTAAGCACCTACTTCAATTATGTAAATCAGATGCTTAACGTCCAGAAAGATTACAATCCTTTGTATTCTTTGCCCTAGAACAACAATCATACATGTGCGCATGGAACAGATCTGATCAAGTACAATCTGTGTGACTATCAGGCCAGCCACGGAGACTAAAGACTATATTTTAATATACTAGAACTCAACTTTCCTACTCAAGCTCATTTTTTCTTATCCTACCCAAATCTCCCCCTTTGTTTTTGCTTCTGTTCCCATTTGCTCTGCTACTCCGTTCTGTTCTGTGGGAAGGCAACAGCAAAAGTTCACACATTTGAACTGAGAATCCAAAACTCACTTGAATATTCAAAGTAGCAGTGAYACAGGTTGTCCAAATATATATAGCTTTAAAGAGAAAAAAATATTTTTTCATTTTAAGTGCTATCAGACTGTAATGTGCTAATACTCACCTGAGCATTGTAAAGATGTATCGAGGGCTGGCGGAGTCTTTCCCGCCATGCAGCCTTGTGCCAAACTGTCCAATAGGCTGTAGCAAGTTGAGGTTGTTGCTGCCCACAAAGTTCTGAGCTAAGTTAATGATAGTCATCATCAGTGATGCCTGCAATGAAGTAAGGTCCAAAGTTAAGAATGCAGAATTCTTTGCAAAAAAAAGTAGAATTCACATCAAGAACAAAATTGATATGAAGGATAAGCTCTTAAAATACTGGAGGAAACTCTCACTGAAAGCGTATTGGGTTATTACTACCAAATCCATCAATTTACTGAACTATTGACAGAAAGAGTAAAAGTACTGGGTTCCTTTTAGTCAACACATTAAGTTTGGAGTTCATGTGCAAACATCTAACCCTGAGTTAGAAGCACCTTAACTGCTGGGGCAACAGAAGATTTTTATTTTATTTTTTTAAGCATTTTGCACAACCGGATTAGATTCTTACTTCACCATGATGGTATGAGGACATCTCAGCTACAGAACCAGCCAGTTGAGCAACCTTCACCTCTCGCTTATCATTTCTTTTGAAACATGTGAACAGAACTTTTCTTTGACCTGGCTTCAAACCTGTATGAAAAAAAGAAAAAAGTGACCTTGCAAGTACAAYATAAAATATTTCACTTAGCTTCTGCTTTCTAAAGAGTCTAAGAACTACATACACACCTAGAGTCAGCACCATGAGATTTGTGTACTTGCAACTACATGCCACAGAACAGACAAGACATTTAGTCCAAAGATTAAAAAACAAAACAAAAAACCAACCACCTTGGAGAACAGAAAATGGACCTTAGAACACTGACCCTGAAAACCCAGCAGGTTGCCCTGATTCTGACAATATAACATGCAAACATCCATTTACAGAGTCACTAACTTGAAATTGCTTACCATCAACCAGAGATGGGATTGATCTTTCATTATCAGCATTTGAGAACAGGACTAACTCCTTGTTGATGAAGTCATTGTATGTCAGCCAGTTACTACTTTTCCCATATAAGTAGTCCTAAGAAAAATAGGTTTAAGTATGCCTTAATCTTAATAAAGGTCTATTTTTTTTATTAGCTCATATTTGTCTGGTTTTGCCAAAATGGAAGTTAATTTAAGACTAGCTAAACACAGCTCAAACACTGGTATTCTCAGCATGGAAAAATGAAACATTGCTTCCTGTAATACTGGCCTGTTTTATAGGGAAATTACRTTTTACTTCATTCAGTCCTGTTCAAGTTATCATTTCCCTCTTAATAAAGTAATTTGAAAGATAAGAGCTAAAAATCAAAATAATCACTGGACAACTGACACTGAGGGCTGCACTAATGAGATGACACAATAGGCTGCTTTGCAAAGTCTTGAAACATTGCAAGTGTCCCATAATCTAGTGACTGACTCACTGACCATAAGGCATGTGCAGCTCTACCATGCCAGAATGAAACTGAGAACAGCCCCAGGGAGTGAAAAGAAACCAGATTCCTTCATATATTTAAACCTTTTACCTCTGGCAAGCCATGCAGCTTCCGCTGTCTTCTATCCTCCATGAAATTAGTCAGCCATTCCTTTCGCTCTTCTACCTTCTTCTTGCTGAAGGCCTATACGTTATGCAAATGAAAAGTAACTAATTCTAGTACATTCTGTAGTGTGCCCTATTGGACCTCTTGAGAAGAGGAAAGCATAAAGCAGTAGTTTAAACTGGGGAATAATGCGATAAACAAGTTGGCTTAACAGCCTAATAAGTACAGTAATAGGTTGTTGGAGCTAAAAGTATTAAAAATAAGAGCATAATATCCACCAGTCTTTAGGAGAGATGGTGGTTAGGCTTAGCTTTATGAATCTTTTACAGAATAACAAAAAAACAAAGCAAATTTCTCTGTTAGTGTAGTTAACATCTTGGGGAAAATCTTGGTTTTGGCATTGGCTGATAACTCAGAAGAATACTTAAGAGTCAACAACTACTTAAGATGAAGCTCACTGAAGCAAGAGCTGTTTTAAACCATTGGTGGATCATTTTACAAGAAAACAGTAAGAAAATCTGAGACACAAAAGGCAGGGGGGTTCTGGCTTAGAAAARAAACGCATCATAACATGCAGAAAAATGTTAAAGGAATATTTACCATTACATCTGAAAATGTCAATAGGTTTGTAGTGATTAGTTTGTTCTGGCTGTATTTAAAAGCCATAATTAAAAGGGTGCTCTTGGCCTGAGGTCTGCGGACAATTTGGTTCTACTGGTTAGTCTAAAGCTGTARCCTTGGTAACAAAGTGATTGTCTCAAGCCCAAAGGCCTCTAAGAGCATTTTAAGAGAATACGCACAGCACTAAGCAGTAGAATAGCAAAGGTAGTAAGTCAGCAATTAAATCTAGTATTCTTAGTTACCAGGGTGATTGCAGCATCATCCTCAGGACCAGAATATTTGAAGCCAATTCGATGTTTTGCCATATCTGCAAAGTATTCTTTAGCCTCCTTCGATGTGCTGGTACCCAAACCTGCAAAGACAATACAAGTTAATCCTAATCACTTCCGCTCAAATTAAGTTTCAGTTTAAACAAATGTTTTGTTACGTCTATTTTTTGTGATACGTCACGTGAAATGTTAAAACAGTATGATTTTATTGAAAACCCTAAAATTACTTCAAAATGAGAAGTAAGGTATCACAAAAAGCACAAGAACTAAAGGCAAGCAAGGAAAGCAAACAGTTGCATCCTGTACTTTTGGATTTTGCCTGAGACTTCCATAGATGTCTGGAACTATTAACTGCAAACTGGAAAAAGGCTCATCATCATCCAGCTGTTGATTGGCAGTTGGCAACTTGCTTATCGGAATAAGTACTTTAGCTTGCAATGCTATCATTACTCATGGACTGTATTATGGATAGCAGAAGAAAACTGTCATAAAGCTAAACATATTTGACCAAGAGGGCTGAAAGAACACATACCTAGAATATTTTAGTTCTATTTTGAGAGATTTTATTGAAGCTAGGCAGTGATCCTCCAGTTAGAGGTTATGGTTTCCTTATTTTGAAACATGCTCAGTGTTGATACATAAAGCTTTTAAACTTTGTCACATGCATTTGTTAATCAGAATAAGTTAAGTTGGAAGAGACTTTCAGAGAGCATCTGGTTCAAAAGCCTTTGTGCAAGTGGGGCTAACTCTGAATGAAATGGCCTTTACCTGGATCATTAACTCCACCTTATTAGGTTTTCTACAGACCTTTATAGTACTTGATTTTCCATGAATTGTGATTCTGTGTACTGTTTTTCCATTCTTCAAATTCAGGAATGCTGTAGAATGGTATTTCTTCTTTGTTTTTGGAGACCTGTAATGAATGAGTGTTGTATTTGTGCAGTGAGAGGCAGATGTGGATCAACTGATGTTTACTCATTCACTTTACCATCCACTCAGCCCTTACCTTAATGATAGGAGTAATAAATTCCTCCAAGAAGTTATGTCTTAGAAGAGATGGCCAGTTATGATGGATGAAGTTAATCAGCAAGCCTTTGATATGAGAACCATCTTGATCCTGWTTTTTTTTTTAAGAAGACATATTTTAATCAGAGACATAATAGAATGTGACAATTGTTAGCTTAATAGCAAGTGATCATAATCAGCCCTACTAACATTCTCTTCCAAAGATGTGATCATACAAGTCCGCCTTTTAACTAGCGAAAGGTAAGAGAAACAGAAAAGGCATAATTTTGGTCCAAAAAGCTACTGAGGTCTAGTCAAGGATGTTATACCAGATCTATTATAAGACTGAAAAGGCATTATTTAGCAGTTTGGCGATGCTGCTCCCCCCTCTACCTTATCTGTTATGTTCTGTGACTGAAAATTTAGGATGACCCACTGAAAAAAAAATGGAATGATAAAAACAGACGAATACAGAGAATTTGGTACAACAGCAGCAGTGGGAGAAAAGTAGTATCCTTTTTCTTCTGTATAGTTTTGCTTTTTCTTCCTCTCCCAATTTTGAATTTTAGTAAGCCTAACCTGATCTGTCATAATCATAATCTTTCCATAGCGAAGACTCTTTAAAGATTCGTGATCTTCATAGTTCTTTTTATATTGTAAACCCACAATCTTGATGAGGTTGTTGATTTCGGCATTTTCCATAATCTAGAAAAGATCACACAGAATGAAGTTATTTGCGAGACAAACTACAGCTCAAAAAAAATACAAGATGATCCACTATATATCTCYTTTATTGTGCTTAGCCTTGTCAACATTCCTTTCCTGTTTAGAACTTATTATTTCTAAACTGAAATCTAATGCTTAAATTATTCTATGTCATTCCGAACAATTTTTAGTCCACAACACAAATGCTGTCTCTTCTGGCAAAACAGTGAATAGAACTTGGTCAATATTCCCACTTAATCAGCAAGTCATACTGAAGGCAAGGCTAGCCTCACATACTTGGAATACTATTACTACAAGTTGCACTATTCCAGATGGCCAGTTGTATTGGCTTGGTTAAAACATATTGCATTACACAAAGGGTGACATGTCTTCTAATATGCAGACTATAAATATGTCCCAACTAACCTGTTTATGAGAAGCTTCTCGAACATTGAGTATTTTCCCACGAAGAGGAAATACTCCATATTTGTCTCTACCAACCACTCCTAGACCAGAAACAGCCAGTGTTTTGGCTGAGTCTCCCTCAGTCAGGATAAGTGTGCAGTTTATAGAATTCTTGCTGCCTTAAAAAAAAAACAAGTCAATTTTCTATTTAAGTAATGCARTCAGAATTTGTATGCTCACAAAATGAATGCAAATAAATATCTTCTAACACAGGTTTTGTTAGACTACACATAGGACTGACTGCAAAATGAGGGTAAGCTGTAATTACAGAATTTTCTCACTTTCTTTAGGAGACGATTCTCTCATTTGTCTAACAAACACTTTTTAATTGTTTTTGAATAAACTGGCTAGAAAGGGATTTGAAATACTTACCGGCATCATTGGCATCATCCAGTTTAGGAATGCCCTTAATCTTAGTGTGTTTCACAGCTGAACATTTCTTATTCAGCTGGGTCTGAGCTTTAAATTTTACCCAGTTTAGGATACTTTCAACAATACCACAGCCGACTGCCTGTAATACAAGAGATTCAGTTGTGAGAAAAACCTCGACTATGACAAAATTTTAAAATACATACTCATTTTTTAAAACTGACATTGGTTCATAAATAGTATATTAAGCATAATATGGAGCTTTATGGACATCTGGGACTGAAATCTGTGTGTACCAGTACTTACACCCTTGATAAATTTTTCACTCAGTTTACACGTTGAGCCAAAGTTCTTTGCCTGTAGAGTCATGTTCTCCTTAGTCTGAGAGTCAAAGGTTGGGTTTTCAATCAAAGCATTCACAAAAATCCACATGTGGTTCTTCACCTGTAGTTAAATACAGGTACTATTACAAATTATACAAGCTCATCTCACAGTGCCTTCTGACATTTCCCTGTCAGAATCACACTGAAAAGAGAACTAATTCAATTATTACTGTATTTTTTTTGAATTCTTCTAAATATCTATTTAAACAAAACTGTCAGAACTTAGGACAGCTAATGGACATTCATGAACAATACTACATGATTTTGGATGTTCAGAAATCAGCAGCTCTTYTCCAGATATCACCTGATATTTTTAGCACATCTGCACTGATTTATGATGTTCTGATTACAAATACAACAGCTAAGGGAAGAGAAGATTGTTAGTTGGTTTAAAATAGAACATGCAAGGCTTCTATTAGTAGTACATTTTATATATATTATTTTTATAACAGAAATACTGATTATAAGCTGGACTGTTGTAATAATTCATCAAGTTGTAGCTACAATTTCCAATAATGCTAGAGTTAGGTTTTCTATTAGAGATTGAGTTTGTACCTGAAAAGGCTTCACTCCAACTCCGTTTTTGTTCTTCTTCTTCACAACTTCAATGAGTTTAGTCACAATCTGGTCAGCTACGTAATCAACATGTCTGCCACCCTAAGGCAAAAAAGGGCCAAAGATCTTGAGCTGATTCCATCAAAGGTATGTATCTTTATTCAAAATTAAGTATGGTCTTCGCACCTTAGGCAGTTAACTGTTTTCACTAACATAGATTTGAAAATACCTAAGAAAACTACTAATAAAGAATAAGTCATTAACTTGACTAAATAAGGTAAATAAGGTAAAGAAGAATTACCTTTGTTGTAGCAATGCTGTTGACAAAGCTAACTTGCTGGAAGCCTTTTTCACTTAAAGTCAAACACACTTCCCACCGAGAATTTGGTTCCTCATGGATAACCTTAAGGGTATTACCAGTTTCATCTACTTTGTCCTTTACATAGAGGTCCACGTAGCTACGGAATCCTTTTACCTACACGTGGATAAAAGCAGAGAATTTGTTTACAACAGAGCCTATAAATACTATAAATAATCCCTCACACAAATTTTCATTTCACCACATGTATACATTGCTTGAACCTCATTKTTTAAATAGCATGAGAACTATAGGTATTATTTCCTCTAAATGCTCACTCACAGGTAGTCTCTTTCCATTTAGGAAAACTTTGACATCCTTTGTGGATCCAGCAATATCATATGCTCTTCGAGACATTAGAGCTACAATGTCTTTATCCAGAATTGTCATTTTAAACTTTGACAGGTCAGGTTGGAAAGTGATACATGTATAATCTTCTCCATCAAAATATTTCAGTTTCATTTCACCAGCCTTTCCCATGTTGTCTGTCCAGGTCTGGAAAAAGGAATTGTGCGAGTTACATGTTTAACAAATATGAACAACTAGCTTAATTTTTAAAACCACAGAGACAATTTACAAGTTTTATATATTAAGAGATTACAAATAATAAAAATAAAATCATTGGTTAAAAATTAGATTCTGATGTCTGCTTATTTCATTATTTATTTGAAACAAAATTAGCAGTACAGTCGCTGTGGCCTAAAGTTATTATAGTCATTCTACAAATACAAATTTGCACCATGCAGACACCACCTAAATTGGAACAAAAATATAGGCTCTTATTTGAAAATCTCAAGTATTTCAATAATTTCTTATTGRAATGAGAAAACAGAATAAGGTGTCCATACCTGCTTAAATAATTTTTTGTATTCACGACACGCAGTTTCTACTGTAAATTTTGTGCTAAATATGTTGCACAGTTTGGCTCCATAACCATTTCGGCCACCTGAAATTGTAATGCAAACAAACCTGCGTTGCAACATTTGTTCAAAACTCTTTAAAATAATTCCACGCTAACACGAATTCAGTCACTTCAACACAGTCAAAGTATGACTCACTCTAAATGACAATATCCTACAAACTTAGTATGTGACTACAAACTCATATTTAATTGGAGTTTGGGTTCAAAGGGAATTCCTGCTCTCCACGATTGTACCGGTTTTATTACAAAATACAGCAGGAAGACTTCCCTCTGATACACTAAGAAACTCATTTTTTTGCTGCAATGACATCCCTTCTTTTTCTTAAAAAGGAGAACAGCAAGGGACCAGTTAGTGTCACCTTTATTCAGAACAAGCAGTCTTGACAAAACCCAGTAACTACTGCTCACTCACACTAGATAATTCAGTTCACATATTTAAGTTGATCAAGGCGCACAAAAATACTAGCACATAATTTGGAGACTTCCCTACCTGTGACTTTCTTTTCATCATCATCRTAGTTGCTCGATGTTAATAGCTGGCCAAAAATAAGAGCAGGCACATAGACTTTCTCCACCTTGTGTTCAACAACTGGAATACCTTTCCCATTGTTCCATACACTGATTGTGTTATTCTCTCTGGAGAAAAGAAAATGCATATTTAAGGCTGCAAATTACTGAGCTATGAAATAAATACTATATATAATCTCTGGAAGAAGGCCACCATTTCATAAAAAGTAAATTTCTGTTCAGCTAGTGCAGAAACAGCCAGCAGAGGGTGGACAAGTCAAAAAAAATCCTTCAGCCTCAGATCTGCAGATACCACCTATAACATGGACAATTATGCATGAAAATCATCTATGCTCAATAACAGAATAAAAACATTGAGAAGAAGAAAAGGAGAAAATGACCACAGTGGAAAAAAATAAAAAACCAAAAAAAMCAAAAGTGGTGATTTCACACGTGAACATTAAGAGATGGAGAGAAAGGTTTTTGTGATCAGTCAGTAGCACTACRTAAGTTGGCAACTGTGGAGCCAAGAGTTGCATTTGGTCTGACTTGAATGGGCCTCTCCAGAGAGCCCTTTAATGCCTAACACCAAGCCTAACAGAATAGTATCTGAAGAAGAAAACATAACACACATGAGCTGGGAAGGCACTGAACAAAAAAGAAACAAAACTTACGGATCAATTGTAATTTTAATGCATGACATGTTTTTATCCCTCTGCTTGTTGTCTGCAGCATTGACTAGAATGGAAAGATTGTTATTTTTAGCATATTATGCTCTCAGTCACAACAAAAAATATTAACTATAAAGTGCTTTCAGTAGAATGAACACACAAATTGAAGGGAAGATGCTACTAATAATCATCCTGGTTTGCAAAGATTTTGCAAGTTATAGAGATGAGTACTACAGGATAATATAAAAGGGAGAATCTGGGCTGAATGAAATTAGTTTTATGATATRTAGTGTCATCATCCCAAGAATGACTTACAGTTTAGTAGCACTAATGGAAATTAAGACCAGGCAGAACATTAGTATCCAATATTTTGAAGCACAGTCAACAAACAATATACTTTGTGAACTCTCTCCATCGGATTATGCATTACTTGGTCAACAATGCAACTAGATAAAGGTACATTTTCCAAGTTCTTAATTTTAGTTCAAGGTTCTCTTACAGATACCCAGAAATAATTTAAAAAGCAAAACAAACAAAAAACCTTGGTAATCACTGACCCAACAAATATCTCATGGCTCACCTAGAATCTCATCAAAGATTTTGTACAAGCCAGGCACATAGGTTACATCTCTGCAGTTAAGGCCCACATCCTCATCAAAAACCCACATTTGCTGAAAAGTTAAAAAAAAGAAAAAGCATAAATCCGTAAGTATTTTGCAGGTTTCCTATGTGTTACGTTCCCGTCCATCAGTGCGCAAGGCAGAGGCACCCAGCACCAGCTCCTAATTAGCTGATGGGCCACGTTAGCCTCCCACCCCCGTGCCAGGTGCTGCTTAGCCCCCGGGGTCGCCCTTGCTCCGGCGCACCTGGGTCACCAGCTCCACGGAGCCGATGTAGGTGTCGGGCCGGAGCAGGATGTGCTCCAGCTGCGTCTTCTTCTGGTAGATCCGCTCTACCGAGAGCCGCTTCTTGGCGCCGTCGCCCTTAGGCACCCGCGGGTTCTCGTCCAGGGGCTGCTCGGGGAGGGAGACAAGGGCCGTGAGCGGAGCGGGGACCGGCCCCGCSGGCAACGGGCAGGCAGGGACCCCGGGAGGGGCAGGGGCGGTGGGGGACCCTGAGACGGTACCAGCGAGCTCGGGGGAGGATCCCGAGGGGCGACATGAGGGGGAGGAATCTGGCGCAGGAGACCCCGAGGGAGATCTGGAGGGAACTGATGGTGGTAGGAAGAGACCTGCGGGGAATTGGGGGGGGAGATCTGCGGGGAATTGGGGTGAATCTGGGACCTGAACGGCCCCGGGGGGATCTGAGAGGCTCGAGAGGAGTCCGAGGGGAATGGGGGATCCCGCAACCCTCGCGAGGATGGGGGCCGCACGCACTCGGAGGGGCGACGGGGACTCCTCGAGCTCCATGGCGGCGGCGGCGGCGGCGCTGACGAGCGGCGATGGCGGCCCGTTAACTGCCCGGGGCGCGTTTCAAACCTCCGTTCAGCCCGCCGAAACGGCCCCGCCAATCGCCGGGGGAAGGCGGGGCCACAGGCCACGCCCACCCTCTCCCCTCGCCAGTCACAAGCCGCCTCGCTCATTCAAACCAGCCACTCCGGCCGCGAGGGAGGCGGGATCCGTTCAAACCTCGCCACTCACAAGGGACATCTGGATGACGGGCAGCGATCTCGACCAATAGAGGAGCAAGAGGGAGGCGGTGGCGAGGCTGCGTCCCTAGCGCACGCCGTCGGGGCCGCGGTTGCCCGGGTGACGGGACCCGGCCCCGGGCGTGGGGGGAGCCGGGCCCGGGCGCCGGGGCTTCGCGGGCCAGCCCGGCCGTGGCGGCGGCTGGGCGCCCTGGGCCGGCCCTGGGGACAGGCTGGGGCGCACTGGGCCGGCCCTGGGACACAGTGACACACTGGGCCGGCCCTGGGGCCGCACCGGGCCAGCCTTGGTGACAAACTGGGATGCACTGGGCCGGCCCTGGGACACAGTTACACACTGGACTGGCCCTGGGGCCACACCGGGCCAGCCTTGGTGACAAACTGGGATGCACTGGGCCGGCCCTGGGACACAGTGACACACTGGGC
>NW_028186922.1:0-4899 GCF_003343005.1 Rhea americana
GAAGTGTCCTGATGGAAGAAGTGTGTCTGCCTTTTGGCAGCAAAGATCTTTTGCTGTTCACTGTCTCTTTTGTCTGCCCGTGTGGAGGACTGTTGACAGAGGCTGCCTTTTCTGTCCTCTGTGTGGTGGACTCTGAAAGAGGGTTAAGAAGAACTTGGTGCTCTGTGGAAAGTGTTTGCATGGGAGAGGGAGTTGCTGGGAGGGCCAGGATGCCAGGCTGTATGCTGCAGGGCACAGCCATAGCCTGGGAGCAGCAGGGCCCTCTGCAGACACTGGTCTGGAGACCATGTTCCCTGTGCTTGGGAGGGCTTGAGAGGAATGTGGGGAAGGGACAGAGACCTGCTCTCTGCAGCGATGCGTGGTGATGCCCTCCCAAGACAGTGCTGGGTGCCCAGCTGCATCTGCTGGGCAGACAGGAAGTTTGCATGGAGTTTGCAATGCAGCCCCGCTGTCGGGGCAAGCTTGGTGCCACTGTGGTGACCTTTGCATGCCTTCCGTTACTAGGCTGTGATGTGGGCAGGGGAAGGAGGGCTTTCTAGGGGACRAGGACAGTGCCTTTTCCCCTGGCACCAGCATAAGCCATCCATAATAGGCAATGCTGCTGGATGCCTCTTGAGGTCTAACTTGCCCTCTCTGACTGGACACATAAAATGGCAGTACAGCCTCAGGCTCAGGGCATGCAGGGGCCACCAAGGCAGCCCCAGCTGTTGGCATCATCATCTCATTCTGTGCTACASCACAGCAAATCCCCAGCACCTGGATGATGATTCAGGAAATCAGGCCTCTGCTGGCCACAGCTCTCTGGCCTGCTGGGCCTGGAAGCATCACCTGAGGCCCTGAGGCCACAACTCGCTGCCTGTCATTGCAGACAGCGGGATCCTGGGTGGTGCAGAGCAGAGAGGCAGGGCCAGCCTGGGCTGGGTCACACCAGGGGGAGCTGGGCTCCTTAGCACCGCAGTTCCCTGGCCTCTGAGGTCCCGCTGAGAGATATTGATTTAAAGAGCAAGTTGGTAGTTCCTAGGAGGTGGGACTGGGATCTCTGACACAGGGCTATGCAAAAAGAGCCAAGGCATCTGAAGGGCTGGAATTTGCAGGCTGTGCAAAGCAGCACATGAGTTTCTTTGCCTCAGCTTGCCAGGGTCCTTGCAAAGAGCAGCCAGGCCCCGGGAGGCTCCAGCCTAGCCCAGAAGCACCAAGTCACCTCAGCCAAGCCTCAGTGTCTCTCTGAGCAAGACCTTCTCTTCCCTTCCCTCTCCCAAGAAAAGAAACTCTGACCCTCCACAGGGGACAGAGCTGACATCAGCTGAGATATCCACTGAGGTGAGATCTCGTCTTGCAGGAGCAGGAGAAGGAGGAGGAGGAGGAGGAGGAGGGGAGGGATGGGAGAAGATCTGCATACTCATCCAATTCCCAAGGAGGAGGATAGGAGAGAAAGTGGTAGAGTGAACAGTTGGCTTGGCTTTTATACTGGTCCTACACTACCCCAGGCCCAGAGACATGCTTTGCAGAAGTGATGATTTTCTGGCAAGCTTCTCTCCAGTGCAAAACATCCCAGCTAAGTGACTCAGGCTCTGTCACTGCTTTTTTGTTTCCTGTGTTGTTGCCTCTCCATTTCCCACTTTATGTCGTGCCCATTCCCCCATGCAGGCTTGTTCTGAATACTTGGATGAAAGGCCAAGGACTTCCAGGGCAGGAAGACATCAGTGTGGGCAGAAGACTCAGCTCAAGTGCCAGAGGGGTCCAGCGCAGGCAAGTGATGTAGGCCTGGGTGAYTCCTGTGTGCCTGCTTCTGGCCCTGTTTGATGGAAGGCACCCAGCTGCTGCAGTCCTCAGCTGGGTGCCCAAAGGCTCCCATACAGGAGGATATGCACCTCCTTCTTTCTAACTCCCTCCCTCCTAGCTCACTCCTATACTCAGTTATTGTCACCTCCCCTGGTGAGTGGGCTGCGCTGCTWGGTTTTGAACCTATGCTGCATAAAACCATTCTCCAGAAAATCTTTTTGGCCTGTTTTGCCATGGAACCTCTCTGTGGTGCCTCTGAGGGTCCCCAAACCACTAGCAGCACCAGCATGTTTGGGGCCAAGTTCTTCCCAAGGGTGCTCAAGCGCTAGCCATCCTGGCTGCTTGGCAGCATTTCCTCAGCTGAGTCCACAGGTGCTGCTCATGCTTAGGCACATGTTCTTTTCTTGTGTGTGCTTGTGGGCATGCTGGATTTGCATGAGTCCATGTGGGTGCACAAATTTGTGCATGATTCCATGCAGGGATATGTGAGCAGGTGCAGGTCAGTCTCTACTTGTGCGTACATGCTCCCTCACTATGAGGGAACATGCTGCTCCTGACAGGGGCACTCTCCACTGCTCTATCCACAAATACCACAGAGCAGCAGGTTCCCAGGGCCAGAAGGAGCTCGACCCCAACTGAGTGGTTATAGCACAGTCCTGTCTGAGAGCTGCCCAGGGCACAGGCACAGGAATGCAGCCCCTGTCTCCTGAGCCCTCCTTTTCATCCCCCCTCCAAAGCTCACCCTCTGCTACTGCCTGTTTCAGGCTTCACCAAGGACAGTTTTGCACCAGCTGGGAACCACAGTTTAATTGCAGGTCACAATACTTGGAGTGCCTTGGCATGACTGGTGGGCAGTACTGTGTGCTTCTCCTGGCCCAGACACAACCCCTCTGCCCAATGCTAGAGAGTCCAGAAGGATAACCTTAGCTTTACGTAAAGGGAGAAAGGCTGAGAAATCCTGCCCACCTCCTGCTTGCCGTGCCTGAGTGGATCTGCTGCCAAYGCAGTGTCAGTGGATGGAATGCAGGCTCCTTGTGTCCAGGTGCCAATGCCAAGGGCACCACTGTAGCTCATCAACCTGGCTCTAAGTCAGGTAGACCTGGTGCTGAACAGGTATGGAAGCAGAGGGACATGGGTCCTCATGTCACTGAGCTGTGAAAGGAAGGACAGAGCCCCTGCAAAGCACAGGGATGCACAAAGAGTTTATGACTTCTTTGGTGTTTGGCACCAGGCCCTTCCTGCCCCTCCTTGAAATCTGAGTCTGAGCACTTGTTCTAGCTAGATTCCCTGGACCAAACATCCAGTTTGGGAAGCCCACACAAACTCTCTCTCTCTCTCTCTCTCACACACACACACACAAATACCCTTCAGAAGCAAGCAGTTTATTAGTAGATACAAACAGACCGACCCAATGGTAATCTTGAGAAGGACCACTCCAATGCTTGTCCCAATCGTCTGCATGATGAGTGAGAGTCATCAGGCACAATATTTTCAGGCATTCCCAAGGAGGCAACGTGGTCCTCTGTTGTGTAGCAGCCTCCCTCTCCTTCGGAAAAATTCTGGTATTTATGATTATTCGCGGTAGGCAGGAGTCCCTGCACATGAGGCCAACAAGTGCAGGGAGTCTAGCCCAACTCTGCCCTGGTTTCATAACTGGGCTATGATACTGTGTACGCATGCAGACTTATTTTGGGGGCCACATTTGACTTTGAGGGGCACTATTTCATTACTCTTCAACTTCTGACCTTCATGTTGATTGCTTCTCATGGTTCTGATGGTTCTTCTCATGGTTCTGTGGCTGGAAGCCACAGAATCTGTATGTAACCAACTGTTGTCGTTTCTCACAGATTTCCAAGACTTTGTCAGTTACTTATTTGTATTCCGCTTAACACAGTGGTATTGTTCTAGGCACTAAAAAGTTACAACACTAGACCATTCTCACCAAGTATCACGTAGTCTGGATACATGCCACTGCGTGGTCCATTATTGGAACACATCTATATTCCACCACACGAACAATGTTGTGTTGTAAAGAGGAGTCCATAGTAGAATGTAATAAAGATAGCATACAAGGGATACAACAGGAAATACAAAGGAAAATTACAAATAGTAAGCAGCAAAAAAGCAATAATTTCTATAGGCAAGGCCATCCCCATGTCCATGTCCCAAAAGGATTCCACTSATCACTAACTTGCAGTTGCTTTGTTAAGTGTTGTAGTTCTTGAATCTTTGCATGAATGGATTGCGAAGGATCACTTAAATTCATAAAACACATGCCTTTAATATCTTGACAGCCATGAGCATGGACCAGCAATAGAAAATCAATGGCACCACGATTCTGCAATGTAGCTTATTGTACGGAATCAACATCAGTCAGCAAGCCCACTAAAGCACTACTGGTAGCGTTACTAAATTTACTTAACCGACAGCCAAGTTTAGTTAATGTAGCTGATGCTTGAGCACTTGTGATATTAAAGGACATTGTCCACTTGGTAGTAGTGATGTTACACCAAGCAGTGGTGTTTTGGTAAATCACCTTGGTACTGCTCACCCACCAGGCTGCAGACTGCCGTTCTTGCGGTGGTAACGCAGGCAATATGCCTGCTCAAGATAGCCAGCTATCCCAGGAGCTGATCCACTGTGTACAAAGAGACTGGCCACTGCCTAGAGAGGTGTTACACAGGGCTGTTAATTCTTCTGCCATCAACAGTGCACCAACCAAGAAGGTAGAGAACGGGTTCTGTGGGGTAGCAGTACTTAAGCATAGGTGATCTTGTCCTGTGACATTGGCTAGGGTCACCCAGACATTCTGTTGTGGCTGAGGTACAATCCAGGCGTACCTGAGAAAATAAGAGGGGGAGAAGACAACACACTTCTATCCCTGAGCAGAAGGAGGAGGAGGAGAAGGGAGTCTCAGATTCACCTGGCTCACACAGAGGAGGAGGTGAAGGAAATGGATGAGAGAGCGAGGGAGTCGCACTGGCTTTTATAGTGGGCCTGCACTGCCCCAGGCACAGTGGCTCCCTTTGCAGAAGGGACAATTTTCTAAGATGCTCACAATGAATGGAAAATATCCCAGCTAATGACACGAGCTGTCCTGCTGCTTCTCTCTAGGCT
>NW_028186922.1:6074-26373 GCF_003343005.1 Rhea americana
TTTTTTTTTTTTTTTTTTTGTAAGTCTGCCATCAGGGCTTGTTTATTTTTGTTCTGTCATGATGCTGCCCACAGAGGAGAGCAGAAAACAGTGATCACTGCTCTCCCAGCAGCTCTCTTATTCTGTTCCCTGCTCTACTCTTCCCTCCTTGCTTCTTCTGCAGTAAACACCCCTTCTCCTGCTACCAGCTCTTCAGCATTAGCTCCTTCCTGCGTTTATCCCAGCCTGCTGCAGTTTGCTTTGCATCAGCTACAGCCTCTACAAGCTGTGGCTGTGCACTGTATGGAAATGCGAGCGAGAAGGAGAATCCAGAGACTCTTTATCTCCCAGAAAACAACTCACATTTACTGCATTTCCAAAACCAAGAGCATACGATGTAAACATGTGCATAATGTCTAATGTATTAACTTTCAAAAGTTCCTGACATTCACCTTTGCTCTGCAATACCTCCCATTGCAACTTTCATGGCTGCCGGGGCGTCCGTGGCCAAGGGGCCCACGCCGGGGGCAGCCCCTGCCTGAACTCCCGCACTGCAAGGGTCATTGTGATGGGTCCACATGGAGGCGCCGCATCTGAGCTGCAGCACCGTCTCAATCCTGCTTGCAGCTGCCTTTCTGTGCACCGCTGTTGCCGGACTTCCACAGAACACTCGCCTGGCAGCAGCAGCTCCCTCAAGCAGCCACAGCCTGTGGCATCTGGGGCAGTTGGTGTCCTTTTGGAGTGTGCTATTCCCATGCAGCCATTACTGTGGCTGGGATGCAGGAGGTCCGGGAGTGCCAGCTGCCCCCACTACTGCGGCTCATGGTGCTCTACTTTGTGCTGGGGGCAGCGGGCTCATCTGCATCATGACAGCTGGCCACTGCTGATCCCATCTTGCCCGGCCCCTGTACTCAGCCCAGGAGGGCCACATGTGGCATGGAGCCACTGCCTCCATGTGCTGCTGCCCCACCAACCATCCCACTCCCACCCTTTTCTCCTCCCTACCGCGGCCCTGGCAAAGGTGCAGCAAGGCTGAGAAGAGGTGCTGGCACCGCAGCAGAGTCGGTGCTGGCGGACGGCAGTGAGGCATGGGTGGTGGAGCGGTGTGGCACTGTGTGGTGCAATGCGGCAGAGCCAAGGCACAGGACTGGCGGTGCTAGCCATGGYGCTCCTGTGTTCACAGGGCTGGCTTCGGGTCCCACGGCCTGTGTCCGGAGGCATTCTCCGCAGGGTGAGTGCCCTCGCTTTTTTCTCGGGTTTTAAGTCCATCTCTCTCTCTCTCCCTCCCTTGTCTGCCATTTCCCATTCTCCTCTTTCAGCTCTCTGGGTTCCCTCTCACCTCCTTTTCTCATCCTTCTTCTTACTTAAGTACAAGTTTCCTGTGCTGCTGTTATTCCATACATCTGTTCAATCTCCTGTGCCTTCTTCATTCGTTTTTGTCTGGAAATCATCTGTCCTTCAGTCTCTAGGCACCCATCTTGTCTCTCCTGTCTACTTCTCCTGCCTTCATCCATCCGTACACCTGTCAAACTTTCAATGCATCTGTTCCCACACCAAACTTCTAAGCTTCTCCAGTCTCTCCACACACTGATGCAGAGATCATTTTCCACCACAGCCACTGACCATATGTACCCACATATCTAGATCATCTGTCTCCCTCCCACTTTCTCTTTGCCAGACCCTCTGCTGGGAGCCTCCTGCGGAACCAGCAGTTGGAGCTAGGCATAAAATGATTTTCAGCATTTTTGTCTTCTTTCTTGGCAGGGGCTGCAGGCAGGGCCCAGGTGCAGCAGTTGTTGTCAGCAGAGGCCACCAAGGGCACCAGCATCAGCACCAGCTGCCAACATCCCAACATACAGCCAAACAAGTATGTTCACTGGTACCAGCAGCTGCTGGGATAAGGTCCCACGTTCATCATGAGTGCTCTCAAAGGGTCCAAAGAGGTGCCAGACACTCCAGGAATCCTGATCATGGCTGCAGACTGCTGGTCCAGTGCCATGCAGCTCGCACAGCTGGACAGCAGGACACGGTGGTATATTACTGTGCCCTGAGAGACCTGTCAGGACAGGCTGGGGCTGCGGCTGGGCATGAACTGCTTTGGGCAGGGCAGGGTGTATGGTGCAGGTTTGGGGCTGAGTGCGCGCCCCTCCTGGGCCCACCAGGGGGCGCTGCCGCTCCACCTGCCAGGGCCAACTTGGCTGGCTTGCCCAGTTGCAGATCGCTCTTTGCCAGGGCCTCAGTAGTGGGAGGGCCCCTGGTTTTGGCTCTGAAGGCCCAGAGGAGGCAAACAGTTCCTGCCTCAGCTGTGATGGAGACAGACATTCCCCAGCCGCAGTGGAAGCGGGTGAGGAAACAGCGACCTAAATGGTGGTGATGCCCATGGTGCCCCAGAATGGGACTGTTGAACTGATCAGGATCTCCTGATCTCCTCATTTGCTGGCACCTCGACACACGAAACCCCAGTGCCCACTTCCTCACAGCAGTTGATAGTACGCAGATCTACACACACACACACACTCTGGACATGGTGGATTCCTCTGGAAACTGACCTTAGACATTCATGCCCAATCCCTCCCTTGCCTGCCTTTGGACCTTCCCCAAAGCTTCCCATAGTATGTCTTGCACACTCCTGCACTGCTCTCCCACTACATCCTGTAATGAGATCTATACCCCAGTAGACAGTGAGGCCCTAAGTTTGTCCGGTAGTATGAGGAGAGCATCCTCAGCTGACTCATCATGTAAAGCCCTCTCAGGCAAGGGTGCTGATTGTTCTCCCTGTGATTGCCCTGGAAAAAGTCAGGTCGGGGTGTGCTGTTGGCTCTAACGAGCTTTCTAGTGTTCCTCTGCCTGCCACTGTTCCTCTGCTACTTCATGTTTGAGACTTTAAGCACATATCCTAACACCTGGGAAGGGATTAAAAATGGGCAGCACTTGTGCTCACCCACGCAGTGGGAGCCCAGCAAGGAGGTGAGCACCTGCACAACTGGAGGCTATACATGTGCCTTAAAGGGATGGAGAAGGCTTTTCAGCAAAGTAAAGGGCTGTGCTGTGATTACCTCACCCTGCCCCATGCTTCTCTGCCCCTCCCTTCCAGAGGAGGCAGTGTGTCTGCCTCTGGTTGAGGGATACTTGAGGATCTGCTTCTCTGTCTGGGGGAGAACAGAAGGAAAATCCTTATGGGGAAAGACAGCTTAGGTCCAGGTGTCTAGGTCTGTGTCTGATCCTACCTCTGTTCAAACAGTACCGAGACACAAGGAGATACAAACAGGGCTAAAGGGGCCTTTCCCCATCACCTGTGAGGTGGGTGAAAGCCTTGGTCTTGGGTTCAGCTCTGGATGGCAGGGGAAGATCACCATGGACACCTCTTCCTTTGCTGGGGGATAGCTGGGCTGCTTCTGATCTCCAGGAGGAGCAAAAGGCAGGAAGACACCCAGCAGCCTCCTGGTGCCTGACAGCAGGCTGCATGATCTTTGGCTGCTACATGATATTTTAGGTGCCCAAGGTCCCTTTGGCAATGGGGCACAGAGTTCAAAGGCAGCAGTGCTACAGCTGGGTACATTTGACTGAGAGGCTACCCAAGCAGCTTTGGACCTAGAGGGTTGTGAAAGAGCTCAGACGTGGCCTGACTGCACACAGGAACCTCCCAGTGCTGAAAAAGCCTCCCCTTGCCTCTTGGGAGCATGGAGCACAGCAAAGGGTGCAGCTTSATTGCTTTCCYTAGGTTGARCATTTTAACAACTTCAGCTRCTTTSTCCAGAGAGCCAGAGGTGGGCAGAGGTGCAAGGTCCCAAGGAGATCTGTGTGGAGCAGCAGTGTGAGAGTTTTGCCCCACCCTCTGGGCTGCGGTCTGGAGGATGCTTTGAGCTTGCAGAGGGAAGGGAAGGGAGGACCTGGTCTCATCAGCACCCTCTTTCTTGGAGACACCTGGACACCTCGTGTAGTGGAGATTATGACATGGTCCTGATTTTTCTGGCAGCCCTTGCAGGCTTGGCAGACTTTGGTGAGACACAATTTTCACTCTGGAGAGGATCAGAGCAAGAGAGTGTCCCATGAGTGCTGGAGKGGGAAATGTGAATGCTGACTTCATGAGGAACTAGCAGTCTCTCTGTAGGGAGAGCTGGGGCTGCCAGTGGGGCATAGCAAATACCCTATGGGATGTCAGGAGTAACAAGCATAAGATGGGAATAAGACTCTACACGTCTTTTTCTCAGACAACGAGTGCCCTTTATGTGTGCTTTTTTTCTATACATATTGAGAGAGAGAAAGCTGCCAGGGGAGAGATCAGGGCTAGACATAGAAGACTCTGTTTGTGAGGGATTTGAGATTTGAAGAAAACATTGTCAGCCTATGCTGGAATGACAAATTCTTCGAAGGGCATTCAGAGAAGGCTATGAGCATGCTGGGAGAGATGGAAAGCCTATCAGAGTCAGGACATGGACTAACACTGTGGTGTGACTTATGGAGAGAATGTTATAATGAAATGTATGAACAGAGGTAGGAGAGGAGAAGTTCATTTCTCCTTTGGCAGAAGTTAATACTGCTGCTTCTGAACTCCAGGAGGGGCAAGAAGCCAGTGACAGATCCAGAGTGCCTCCTCAGCAAGTTGGCTGATGGTACCAAACTAGGAGGAGTGGCTGATACACGAGAGGGCTGTGCTGCCATTCAGAGAGACCTGGAGAGGCTGCAGAGCTGGGCAGAGAGAAACCTGATGAGGTTCAACAAGGGCAAGGGCAGGGTCCTGCACTGAGGAAGGAATACTACATACACCCGAACAAGCTCAGGGCTGACCAGCTGGAAAACAGCTCTGCAAAGAAGGAACTGGGAGTGCTGGTGGATGACAACTTGAATATGAGCCAGCAATGTGCCCTTGTGGCCAAGAAGGCCAATGGTCTCTTGGGCTGCATTAGGAAGACTGTTGCCAGACGGTCAAGGAAGGTGATCCTGCTGCTCTACTCAGCCCTGGTGAGGCGTCATCTCAAGTACTGCATCCAGTTCTGGGCTCCCCAGTACAAGAGAGACACGGATATACTGGAGAGAGTCCACCGTAGGGCTATGAGGATGATCAGAGGGCTGGAGCATCTGCCCTATGAGGAACAGCTGCAAGAGCTGGGCCTGTTTAGCCTGGAAGAGAAGACTGAGGAGGGATCTTATTAATGTGTATAAGTACCCGAAGGGAGGGTGTCAAGGGGATGGGGCTAAACTCTTTTCTGTTGTTCCATGTGACACGACTAGAGGCAATGGGCAAAAACTGAACCACGGGAAGTACCATCTGAACGTGAGGAGGAATTTCTTCCCTGTGAGAGTGACAGAGCACTGGAAGAGGTTGCCCAGAGAGGTTGTTGGAGTCTCCTTCTCTGGAGATATTCAAAGACTGCCTCGATACAATCCTGTCTGTCATGCTTTAGGTGACCTTGCTTGAACAGGGGGGGTGGATTAGATATTATCCAAAGGCCCCTTCCAAGCTTACTGATTCTGTGATTCTTTGATTCCAGGAAAGGTGAAGGGTCACCTTGTTCCCCTACCATATCTTCCACAGTATATGGCTTACACTTATTCTGATTCAATTGCTCTGGTGAGGTGATGGTAGTTTCGACTGTGAGACTTGCCTGTGTAATGTTTCCTTTCTGTCACTCTTTGCTTACTTCTGTTCTCTGCTGTACAATACTTCTTCAGATTTTCCTCCTGCTGCATGTTTTAGTGCACTTCCCTCAGCATGGGTTGCCCACAATAACTAAACAGCGTGTCACATTTTCTGTGCTGCTTCCTGAAAATTCGTGATGGCAAAACTTTTGGGTAAACTCTGACCCACACTGAACACCCCCGAGGAAGTGCTTGGCACAGTGGTGAGGGGCTGTGTGTGCACAGGCTCTTCTGCCATTTCAGGGACAGGGATCGTGACTGCAGTTCTCTGACCAGGACCAGGGAAGAGCTTTGTGCCAGGCTGAAGCTGGAAGCAGTGCAACTGTATTGGGAAAGGCTGGAGCTACCGGCAAACAAAGGAAAGGCATGCTGGATTTAGAGGACAGAGCCACTGGTGCCATGGTCATGGCCCATGGAATGGGGGCCAGCATGTGGCTATGTCTCACTCACCCCATGGGACAGAAACCACCCTATGCTGGTCCCTCCTGGCCCAGAACCTGTGCCCAGCTCAGTTGGCCCAGGATATTCCTTTGAACCCAGTAAGTCACCTGAACTCAGCACAACTGTGCAACACGTGGCTTACATGAGCCACTGCATGTGTGGGCAGCATAGGGGACCTGCAGTCAATACCTCTGCCCTTAGGTGTAGATGATACCCCATCGTTCAAGTGATGGATGAGAGAGTGAGGTGGAAGAGGTCCTGGGCTGTCAACAAGGCTGTTTCTCCCATCATTCCTACTTCTGCCATCCTTCAGGGCCATGTTATGCCCAAGCCTCCTTCCCCAACTCAGCCTCCTTCAGAGTGAGAGGAAATCCCTTCCCCAAGTGTTTGTGGGGCTGCTCTCTTCCCAGGGCCTGCAGCAGTCCTGGGCTGCTCCTTCAGTGACTGCAGTGGTCAGGCTCCCTACCTGCAGGACATACTCCACAGCCAATGGAGTGTTTCTGGGTAGAGATTCAGTGAGGCAAGGACTGATGGCAACTAGCTCAGCAACAGCTGGAGATATCTTCCTTGCCTCCAAGGCACAGTACGTGAAAGGATCCCACTGCAGTGCATCTGTCCTTCCCATTACTCTGGGAAAGGTGAAAGTCACTTTGTTCCTTTACCTTAACTGCCTGTCTGCCTGCTTTGGCCCCCAATAGTGATGCCTTTCTCCCTGTGCAGCTTGAGATACTGTCCGTAGACGGGCGAAAAAACAAACAAACAAACAAAAAAGCAAAACATGGATGCAATTGAATTAGATGCAATAGAAGTTTAGTGAGTCTAAAGAGGGAAATGTGGTTGCTTCAAGCTTAGATTCTCAGTGTAGGGAGCAGGCAAGAAAGTGTGTCCCTTGAGCATGTCAGAGTTTTTGCAGGGTTTGTGTCTGCTGCCTCCACAGAAGGAGGGGAGCCAGCAGGACCCCCTGTGGCTGGCTTGGGGCAGAGAGGAGAAGGGGAAAGTGTCATGGCCAGTGGAGGAAAAGACAACCAAGAGTGGGGAGAGAGTGGAAGACAAGACGTTAGACATTGGCTGTGTGTTTAGGGAGCCCAGGCTAGCCCCTTACCTGGCCTCTTTTTGCAAGGGGAACCCCATATTCTTAGCCCCTACAAAATCAATGGCCTACAACAACTTCCGAATTTCTTCTGTGGTGCCATCACCAGTGACTTTAGCAGGGGGGGATATCTTCTGCCACAAGAGTGACTGGAAATGCTGGAGAGGTCACAGTTCTCAGAGGTGATGGGGAGACCCTCACAGCTGAGGATGCTGCCAACAGCAGCAGAGGTGGAGGATCCCATAATGATGTTCTGTGGAAAGGAGCTGAGGGCAAGGCAACAACCACGAGAAGGGGCTCAGTGACAAGGTGGGAGTCCTGGCCCTGCCTGACACAGGGCTTGTTGCAGCAGTTGTCCAGTGGTGTAGCACCAGAAGCTTATCATGGCATGCACAGGTGTTAGCAGGACATATCTAGAGGCTGGAGGTACACTTTTAAGAGACGGCAGGGAGGAAGCAGAGCAGGGACATAGGTGTGTGTGTCTGTGAACAGCAATCTGTCACCTGCCCTGACAGAGTAAAAATACTTTCCTGGCCAGGACTGGCACCCTGTGCTGGTAGGCACACAGACTTCTTGTCTATCTCTGTGTCCCGCCAGGGCCATGGAGGGAGCATACATGCCCAGGAAGGTCGTGCCTTGCCCATAACCCAGGATGCACCGCAGCCAAGCCCCAGCAGCACTCTAAGCTAGGCCTTCTTCCCCCTTCTCCCTCCCATGACAAGCAGCCCCAAGACACAGCCTAGGAGGAGGGAGCAGGTATTGTCTGAGACAAACCCAGAGGAGAAAGAGGAGGAGAAGGGGGCCTCAGGCTCACCTGGCTAACACAGAGGAGGAGGTGAGGGAAACAGATGAGAGAACGAGGGAGTCGCACTGGCTTTTATAGTGTGCCTGCACTGCCCCAGGCACAGCGGCACCCTTTGCAGAAGGGACAATTTTCTAAGATGCTCACAATGAATGGAAAATATCCCAGCTAATGACACGAGCTGTCCTGCTGCTTCTCTCTAGGCTGCCTTTTCATTTCTGGGTTTGAGCCCTGCTCATTCCCTCATGGAGGGAGGCTTCTTTTGAGTGACAGGATGGAAGGTCCTATGATTTCCAGAGCAGAAATGTACCAGCATGGGAAGAGATGTGGAACAATTGCCAGAGGGGTCCCCTACAGGCAGGTGACGTCAGATTTCAGCAATCCTGTGGGGCTGTTTGTGGCTCCATTCTCAGGAGGGGCACAGCTGCTCCCCACCCTGCAAACCCTAGATGGATGTCTATGGTCTCTTATGTGTGAGGCTGTGCCGTGTCCTCACCCTCCCTCCCAGCTCCCTCCAATGATCCCCTAGTCCACTCCTCCACAAGCAGGTGAGCTGTGCTGCTAGGTTTCCCATCTCTTCCTCCTAATGCATCTTGCAGGAGAAATCTGCTGACCTGTTGTTCTTCCTCCTCTCTCTGGGCAGGCAGTCCCTCAGAGTCCTCAAAGATTACTGTCAATGTCTCTGGGGCCTTGTCTTGCACAGAGTGCTCCAGCCTTGCTCTGCAAGGGAAGTCCTCAGCTTCTCCTCCCCTTGGTATCTCCCCATACCCTTCTGTGTGGTTATCAGCACTACTGGGTGTAAGAGTGTGTTTGTGTACCAGCCTGTGTGATTGAGCACATGCACATGTCTGTGTTCTTTTGCATGTATGTGCACACACCAGTGTGCATGTATCTGATGTGTGCATGTACACACATGCATGAGCTCACGTTCCTGCATGCATGTGTGTTTGCATGTGCATGCATGAGTGAATTTATGTAACTTCATGTGCATGTGCACTCATGCACATTTTTGCTTGAGTCTACACATCTGAGTACGGATTTGCACAGGTTTGTGTGCCCTGGCTGTGGGTTAGTGTTTGTGTACAGGATTGTACCAGATTTCATGGATGTGCCCAGGCAATTCCAAGGTCCCCTTGTGGGTTGGACTGTTTTCTTGAGGTGTCCTCAGCTCCTGATCTAGGTAAGAGTGGCATTGCTTTGGGACTTGCTTGGGTCCTCAGGGATGAAGCAGCCCTCAGCCACAGTGGGCCCTTAACCAGAGCCAGCAGCCACTGGGAGTGGTGTGAGTTCCCAGGGAGACCAGGAGAAGGCAGGCAGTGACACTGGGGCTAGTTCCAAAAGTACCAAAACCCAGCACCAACACTGAAAAGGGACAGGGCTCTCTACCACCAGCAGCGCCACTGGAATGCAGTCCTGGTGTACTCCCTCCCCCGTACAACACCTCACCTGAAGGATCACCTGGGAGCAGACCATTCCCACAGTCTGGCCCTGGCTGAGATGCAGGTGAGCTGGCTTCAGAGCTCCCATGGCTTGGGGGAATTCAGGGCAACTCCAGAAGCAGCTAGTATCTCCCCACAAGGAAAACCACCCGCTTGGTTTGTACTGAAAAGCCTTCTTAAAATATGCCCTGACAAAATGTGTTGGCATTTCCCAGGTGAAACCTTTCATTTGGAGATGCTGCAGCCACATGCTCTGAGTTTTCCAGTGTGAAGCTCTGCCAAGTCTGGTGGGATATTGTCAGGGTTTCCCATCTGCTCCATACCCCTCCCACCCCCTTTGCCAGGGGATTTCCTGCTCCTCAAACACCTTTGCCCACCTTTGTTGTCCCATGTTCCTGGGCAGGTTTCCTCAGCTTTGCTGCCTCTCCATCTGCCACAGATAAGGTGGAAACAGGCCTGCCCAGGGGCTCCCTCCTTGCCTCTCATGTGGCACCTTTCCTCTTCCCATCAACATTTTGGAGAAATCCTCCAGCATTCTTGGGCAGCCTGGGAGGAGGCCATAGCCCTTGCAGGAGCATCTCTCAGCAGCAGCCAAAATAGATGGGTGAGGCCCATCCACTGAGTGGATGTCACTGGGCTGGCAGGGTTGGGGTCTGTGAGTTGGGTTGGGCTCTGCACCAGGCCCCTGTCTCCCTAGCAAGCTGGAGTTGGGCTTTCCTTAAGGCCTGGTGGCATGGCTGGGCTTGACAGCCAGTCCTGGCACAGCATCACCAGCAACAGAGTGGAGCCGAGGGGGCTCCACCTCCTACTCACAGGGATGAAGAGAGAAGCAGCTCTGCCAAGGAGGCATAGCAATGCTGCAGGCTGGGGACCCATCCTGTGTGTCTCCCAGTAATCTCCTCATTTCAGAACACCTGAGGTTTCCCCTCTCCCTTGCTGGGCTCCAGCACCACACTCCTCTTGCTGGGCACCTCCCAGCCTTCCCAAAAACAGAGGAGATGGGGCACCCAAGCCACAGGGTGGCATCTGTCCTGCACAGAGGCCTCTCCCTGGACACTGGAGGCAGGGGGATCCTCAGCTCCTGTAGTGAGAGGAGGTCAAGTCAGTGTTCTCCAGCTGTGAGGGGCTGCTGGAGAAATGCCACAACCCTCAGTCTCTCTTGCAGCCCCTTGAAGTACTGGATGATGTGATTCAGGGGCTGTATTTGGTGTTCTCAGTGCCAGAGTCCTGAAGCCCTCATGCATCTTGCGAGTCCAGCGCTGGCAAAGAGTGGGGCTCACAGAGGTCCGACCATCACCCCAAAGAGAAGTGACTCCTTGGATGGACTCTCACAGCACCAGGTGCAGAGAACACGCTGTGGGCAGGGGGCTTCTTTCAGGTGAGTGGAACCCTGAGCTGAGTTTTTCTGGGAGCCCAGCCAGGTCCCAGCTCTCGGTTCCCCTTGGCTCTGGGAATACCCATGACCAAGTGCCCATGTCAGGGGGCAGACCCTGCCCACTCTCCTGCACACCCATGACTGCTACAAGGAGCTTTGCTCCAACAGGTCTCTCACGAGTGTCTGCATTCAGGTCCTGTGGCTGAGGGGAGGCTCCTGCTCGCTGCTCTTCATGGCCACTGTTCCTGAGGCCGCTGTTCCCGGGGCTGCTGTTTCTGGCGTTTCAGGGAAAAATTCTCATGCCTGCAGCAGCTCCACGAGGAGCAACAGCCAGCGGCATTTGAGGGAGGGGTGGGATTAATGTCTCTTTCAAGTGCACTGTTCCTGTGCAGCAGCATATGAGCTGTTACTGCAGCCAGGATGCAGGAGCTCTGGGGGCACCAGCTCCTTTGTACCGGGGGCACCAGGGCTCGTCCCGGACAGGATGCCTAGCTCCTGCGACTCCCCTCCCGTGTGGTCCCTATCGCGAGCCCAGGAGTGCCATGCGCGGAGGAGAACCACCGCCTCCATGTGCCACTATACAACGGAGTGCCCCACTCCTGCCCTTCTCACCTCCCTGCTGCAGCCAAGGCCTGGATGTGAATGAAAAATGAGGCCTAGAGCAGGACAGTGCTGGGGCAGGGGCAAGCCACAGCCCTGGGGCGGAGCTGGCACTGGTGACCAAGAGGAGGCGCTGGCGCCACAGCAGAGAGTTGGTGCTGGCAGGCGGCAGCGAGGCACAGGTGGCTCAGTGGTGCTGTGCGGTGCAGTGTGATGCGGCGGAGCCAGGGTGGAGGGCTGGCGGCGCTGGCCACAGTGCTCTTGGGTGCGTGGAGCTGACAGCGGCAGGGGGGATTAGGAGCTAGGGGCAGTGCCCAGGGGAAGCCACACAGGGTCTGAGGCCCTTAGGGCTACCGTCACCACTGCCTCTCAGGTTCTTATGCAGACCTCCTTTTGCTGGACATCCAGCCCACCAGCCAAGCCTGCCACCTCTCTCCCTCCTTCATCTGTGCTGTCTCCACCAGATGATTCAGCCATGCCTCCCTCACTACAGCCCTTCCTGGCTGCGATCCTCCTTTCATCCTTCCATTCTCCCCTTCTTCCTTGGCAGAAAAGCCATTGTCAATGTGAATTTCTCCTCTCTTGGCAGTGGCTGCAGGCGGAGCCCAGGTGCAGCAGGAGCCGTTGGCAGAGGCCACTGAGGGCACCAGCATCAACATCACCTGCTCACATCCTAGCATTGCTGCAGACTCAACTCAGTGGTACCGGCAGCGTGTACACCAGCCGCCGCAGCTGATAGCAATGGGTTTCAGAGGAGAAAAAGTGGTGCTGGACCCACCGGGAACCCTGCTCATCGCGGCAGACCGTCGCTCCAACACCCTGCGCCTTGCCCAGCCCCGCTGGTGGGACACCGCACTGTATTACTGCACTGTGAGAGACACAGTGAGACGAGCTGGTGCTGCCGCTGTGCACAAATGCTCTGGGGAGGTGTTGGGGGTTGTGTGTGCCCAGGTTCCCTCTGCTCTCCGCACATCGGTGGTGCCTGTGGCTGCCTGGCCAGGAGTGGGGCAGCACGTTGTGCTAGGCGCGTTGGGTGCAGAGGAGCCAGACAGGGCCCAGACGGAGCCATGGGCGGTCAGCTGGTAAAGTAGAAGGAGTAGGAGGAGAAGGAACAACAGGTAGATTGTCAGACACATAAAATGGAGCAGAAATTTTTGGAGCACAGTCCGAGGTACAAGCCTCTGTCCGTGCCAGTTTTAYCTTTGGCAGGGTTCCTTTCCTCCCTCCCTCTTGCCCTGAATGCTCCTGTGCCCATGCCCAATTATCCCAAACATACCAGTAATCCATTTGAGCTGGAAACATATCTTCTAGATGATATCGCCAAAAGCTAATTTTTCCTGATCAAAAGTTCCTTGCAGTGGCCACCATTGTGCTGGATTACCATCTTTTGTTGCAAACAGCCAGTCTTCTTGGCATAATGTAACTGCACGCTCTTTTAATAAGCTGGCTGCTCCCTCAATCTTCTTCCCATTTTCCAGTATCTCAGCTAAGGGCATCCCCTTCTTTAAGTTGTTTACACTTCCCATTGCTAGCGCGCCTTATGCTGATCAGGCTGCGCAGCTTTGGAAAGTTGCAGCAGGGGAGGAACTGAAACTCACTCCTATACTTCCTCCTGAGAGGGACTCTAACCGCCTCTGGAACTTCTTATTCCTGAGAGGGACTCTAACCTAAAGCAGGCAGTCAAGAAATTCCTCTCTTAGCTCTGCAGCTGCAGCTTCCCTTGTTGGACAATTAGGCTTCCYAATCTTTCCAGTTTGGACCAGATTTGGGGGCTTCTTTTACTTAACTAGGTGACTAGTTCACAGCTTGTGGCCTAAGGCTTCAGTAAATTTAGCTGCTAATGCTAAGTAAGTTATGCTAAATGACTCACTCTAGACAGCCTCAATCCAATATTCTTTGACACCAGGGAGAAATTCCTYTCTATTCCAGAAGAAATAGCACCATCTGCAGAGAACTGGGCAYCCCTGGGGAAGGTGAGGAACTGCCAGTGGGGAAAACCCTTGAAATCCTCAAAGGACCAAGCAGTAGTGTGCAGGAGAGCAGGCATTTCTAGCTGGGGAAATGAGGACTATACTGGGACTATATCAGGCCAGGAACAGCCACTTCTTACCATGGGGAACCCAGAGCCCCCACGTCTTCCCCTGTCGTGAAGACATTCAGCGGGCTGTTGCCTGAGGAGCAATGTGTGTCACTGCCAGAAGAGGCTGGGCTGCAGATGGCATGTTTCAGGTGTGACAAGAACAAACACTTTCTCTTTCCTTCTTTGTTCCCCTTGCAGAGTCATTTCCGGCAGCTCAGCTCTCTTGGGGCTGGGAGGTGGTTTTCTGACTCTTTAATACACAAACAGCAGGGTCAGCCTCAGCATGTACCTCCGATACCTCGTCCTCGCTGCCCTCCTGGGGAATTCGCTGGGTAAGCACAGTCTTTTACTCCTAGCAGAGTCCTTTTCTTTACCCTCAGGAAACCATCACCCCATCACCAGATTTCTGCAAAGATCTTGAAATACCAGATCACATGGGTGTTTTGCATGTGCGATCTGAAGAGGCTGTCACTGCTGGAAAAGAAAAAAGATGAGACAGCAAAGAAATATCTTGTCCCCAGATTATCTAAGACTCTTTTCTCCAGCTTTTTCCCCCCAACCATCCATCTACCTGTCTGCATCTCTCTTCTGATGCATCTAGGCCCCCTGTTCCATGGATGTGTCACTGCAGAAGCTCTCTGCTGTCTGCAGGGTCAAAAGATTGCCTTGCAGCCCAGATAGACAGGACTTTTCAAAGCTGATGCAGGTGCTGGAAAGCTCTTATTCCACAGATTTTACTAGGGTGTCCAGGTCTCTCTCCAGGTTTGGAGGTGTAGTGCAACATGCCCTGGCGACCCATTTTTTCCTGCATGTCAGCACAGCCAGGGCTTCCTTTTTCCTCATTTGCAAAGACCGGAGAGGCATGCAAGATGACAGGTAATCGCAAGAGAGATGCAGCTTTTTGCAGCACCTCCCCTCAGAATTGTTCTGGTGCCAGCACAGGAGGGCCAGGCAAGACAGCCTGTCCCCTGGGCAGCAGGAGAGTGGGGAGGTGGGAGCAGGGCCACAGAAAAGCTCTAATCCAGGAGCATCCCGGCAGGAAGTGATGGGATTATCACATTGCAGAATCTGCACTGAGGCAAGAAGGCCAATCTCCTGCCCAAAACCACTCACTAACAGGGCAGGGGTGAGGGAGCCTTCTACCCTGTGGGTTTACATCCTGAAGCCTTTCCCTGCACACTCACTGACTCCTGCTTTCTTCCAGATGCCATGGGCCAGATCACTGTGACTCAGAAAGAAGGTCTAGTCACAGTGGAGGAGAGGGGCACTTTCCAAACCACCTGCACCTACCAGACCTCCAGCTTTTATGGCTTGTTCTGGTACCAGCAGAGGAGAGGACAAGCCCCACAGCTGGTCTCCTATCAGGCAGGAGAAGGTCAAAAGGAGAGTGGCCGATTCACCATATTGCTGAACACCACAAAGAAATACAGTCTCCTGCGGCTGGAGGAAGTCAAGGTCTCTGACACTGCCTTGTACCTCTGTGCTGTGCAAGACACTCTAGTGCAGGAAGCTTCCTTGGCTGTGCAAAAACCTGAGGCAGGGAGGAAGGCGAGGGTGCCTCTGGACAAGGCAGAGCTGTGGGACAGGGTTCCTCAGCTCTCCCCTAGCAACACTACTTCTCTTGTGCACCCAGGGATCTGCAGGCCAAGACACACTTTCTGGAAGGGACTGGTGTCTTTGGCCTGACAGGGAGGAGAAATTGGCGAAGCAGTCTCTGCCATGGAAAGGTTTTCCCTCTACACCCAGGATAGGACTGTGCTTGGCATGGGCTGTGCAGGGAGTCTATGTGCTCTTCTGATCTGATCTCTCAGCACAGCACCAGGGCCCAAAGGAATCACACTGKCTCTCATCCAAGTCTTGYRGTCCCATTCCAAAATGCCTGTTCAATCTCTGTCCAGCACATTTGCCCAGATCACTGACAGGATGGACCTCCACCCAGACTGTGTGCTTTGGAAGGACCTGAGGGGTGGTGGCACAGTGCTTGAGCAGGAACTGGAGCCATGACTTGCGAGGAGTGGGAATCTCTTGGTGTGGTAAGGTGCAATGGACAGGAGCCAAGGTTTCCTAGTGCATTTGCCAATGCTAGTGACAATCTACTTGCATGTTGACCACCGTGTTGTGAGGCAGAGGGAGTGGCGGGAGGGATTCCTGTTCTGGCTGACAACAGCTCTTGCAAAATGTATTTTTTCACCCTTACAGTTCTGGAGGCCAGAGTCAGGAAAGAGGGATATTTCAAGCCCTGGGGGCCTGAGCAGTTTCACAGAGGGCATTTTGATTGCAGCCTCTGCAGAGCTGAGAGAGGAGAGGAGCTGGGGCGTAGCTGAAAGATTGTCAAATTGGTGAACTGTTCGGGTAGTACACTGGTTTGAAAATACTGACTGTATTTTATGCATTGAAATTGTGTTCAAAGCAAAACAAGGAAAGCAAAGCTCCCTTGGTTCATGTCATCAAGAGAAACAGGATTTCCCCAAGAGAGGAAAACTATCAAACCTCTCACCTACCAACCCTACAAGAAGCTATTAGTGGGAAAGAGGGAAGGAGGACCCTTCTCTTTGAGTGCAAAAAAAAATGTGGCTTTGTGACGGAAGCGCTGACCTGGCCTAGAGAAACCTGGACTGGTCCTGCATGGGTACGAGTGGCTCTGACTGAGCAGGAGAGCTTGCACCCAGTACCTCTGGCTGTGGCCAGAAACAACTTCCTTTGGGCAGTCCTTGCAGGTGTGTGAGGAACAAATACCAGGTAGTGACTGCTTGGGGAGGCTCCTCTGTGCTCAGGGACAGGCCTCAGCCAGACAGTATGTTCACAGCTGAGCTGTGAAACCTCAGTGAGGCTACCATCCTGCACCCCTAAAAGACTAAGCAGCGGTGTGCAGAACAGCAGGCATTTCTAGCTGAAGAGGCAAAAACAATGGTGGAGGAGAGGAAACCACAGCAGGGGCATTTCAGACATTGTGAGAGAAAATGTACTTCTTTCTTTGCTCTGTTAGTGGTGTCATTTSTRGCAGCTCTGCTATCTTAAAAGTGGGAAGTCGTTTTTTTTAACTCTCTCTCACACATGAACCAGGAAGTCGAGTTCAGCATGCATCTCAGTTAKCTCATCCTTGCTGCCTTCCTGTGGCAAGCACTGGGTAAGCACTAACTTTTACTTGAGGCATAGTTCCTCTTTCATATGGGAATCTATTGCACAGTTGCTGACTGCAATTCTACCAGTTGCAATGGGCCATGCCTCCATTAYTCTGCAAGAGGTACTAATCACAGTGGAAGAGATCAACACCTCCCAGACTACCTTTCTGTACCAGATCATTAACTTTTACACCTTATTCTGGTACTAGTGGAGGAGATATCAAGCCCTCCAGCTAGTCTCTTATCAATTGGCTGCAGGCCTCAGTAACAGCAGACAATTTACCACATTGCTGAACGTGACAGGGAAATACAACCTCCTACAGCTGGAGGAAATTGAGGGGTCTGACTGCCTTGTACTTCTGTACTGTGAGCGACAGCCTGGTGCAGGCAGCTTCCTTGGCTGTGCTAAAACTGGGGGASGTGATGGGGGTGGAGGTGATGTCTCTGTCCAAGGCTGAGCTCTGGGGAAGGTGCTCTCCATTCTTACTTGGTAACCTATTTGGCCTCCATATCTAAGGTTCAGCAGACCTTGACCCCTAAGAAGTGGGAATTTATTGGGGTGGGGAAATTGAAGGCCATACACCAATGTTTCCTATTACATTTGCTGAACCTTGTGACAGTGTGCATGCACTTTCCCTCTGACCTGAATGCATGATGACCACTGTGAGGGACATTGTTCTTTTGGATAAAAACAACTCTTGAAGGTGGCGTTTTTTCTTATCCTCATGGTTCTGGAAGCCAGAGCCAAGAGTGAGGAATGTTTCATCCTCATCTGAGCAGTTTCTCAGGGAGAAGTCTGACTGCAACCAYGGCAGGCCTGAGGGAAGAGGAGCTGGGAGCAGAAGAGAATATATCTTAAATCTATGCACWGTCCAGGCAGTTCTGCAGCTTGAAAATATCGTACTCTGTAAATTAATATTATGATCAAAGCAAAACACAACAAAACAAAACCCTCACTGTATTTTATAAGGAGAAAAATGGTTTTCTCATGAAAGCAAGAAACCTCATACTCATTTGCCCTCTGAGAAGTTGTTAGTGTGAAATGGCAGATGGGGATCTATTCTCTTTGTGTGGATAAAATATGGCTTTGTGAAGGAATTGCTAACCTGGACTTCACAGGCTTGAGCTGTTCCTCCATGTKTGTGAGTGGCTCTGGCTGAGTAGTAAAGCCTCTCATCAGTGCCCCTGGTTGGGCTGAAAAGCAGTGTCCTTTTGGCAATCCTTGTAGGTCTGTGAGGGACAATTGCTGGGAAGAGATGGGTGTTTCCAGCCTGGTGGGATTAAGAATATATCTGTACGTCAGGTCTCAGTTAGCTCAATATGGAGCTCCTGTGTGCTCAGGTTTCAGCCAGGCAAGTTGTGCACAGATGGAAAGATTTTGCTGACAGCTCAGGAGATTCATGGGGGAGAGTGCAGCAGGGTGAGGAACAGAGAAAGGCTGTGATGTTGCTGTCCTGTGCACGACAAGCTTTGGAAAATGCAGTGCTTGTGGAATCCCATCTCAGCTGGCTGGGACTTAGGAGAGACACTGTTGTGATGTTGTAGTGCTTAGAGTATCCACCTCATTTTCTCGGACCTAACTCTAAAGGGACAACAGTCTAGGTACAGACCTCTCCAAACTGTGGTTTCAGTTTTATGCTCCCAGAAGGGATGTCAGTCCTGATTGAAGCACCTCATCTAGGCTCCTAACCAACTTTAGAATTAAAAATTACATGAAGAATTTTTCTGCCTAAGGGCATGAGCAGCTACACCTAGATATTCACCTTTCTGGGTCTGTTTCACAACTCAAAGAATGATTCCCATGTCAAGAAAAAATATGTATTCACAGTAACAAATCGCTCAAAGATAACAGACTGTCCAAAYGTCCAAATGGACACAGCATGGGAAAACTAACAGGAGGACATATGGCGGTTAGGTTTAGCTCAGCTGGTTAGAGCGTGGTGCTAATAATGCCAAGGTCATGGGTTTGATCCCCGTAGGGGCTACTCGCTTGAGGGTTGGACTCGATGATCTCCGGAGGTCCCTTCCAACCTTATTGATTCTATGATTCTATGAAAAGTCTGTGTGCAGTTACAAGGCTCTAATTTCATTGGGATCATGGAGATGTGGGGGACGGCTCACAAAACTAGAGTGCTGTATGGTGCTAGATGGATACATACAGCCTCTTTAGGAAGGACTGGGCAGGAAGGCAAGGAGAGGGATTTGCCCTTTATGTGAGAGAGCAACTGGAGTGCATGGATCTCTGCCTAGGGATGTGCTAGGGGCCTGCTGAGAGCTTTTGGATCACGAGTAGTAGGCAGATGTAGTGGGTATCTGCTATAGATGGTCTGATCAGGAAGAAGAGATAAATGAGCTCTTTTTCAGAAAGTTTGAAGAAACCTCGCGTTTTCAGGCCCTCATTCTCAAGGGGGATTTTAACCAACTGAGCACCTCCTGGAGGCAGAACACAGCAGGGCACAAATAAACCAGAAAGTTTCTGCAGTGCATTATGATRATTTCCTAACACAGGTGACTGAGGAGCTGACAAGGAGAGGAAAACCTCATAGTTACAAACAAGGAAGAACTGCTAAGAAATAGCTGCTACAACTATGAGATAGCGGTGTTCACAATCCTGAGAGGAGGGAGGAGGGGGGAGGGGAAAAAAAGACAGATCAGAACCTTTGACTTCAGGAGAGCATAATTCAGTCCGTTCAAGGGAATTGCTTGAAAGAATCCCATGGGATATGGCTTTGGAGAAAAGAGGGACCCAACAGAGTTGGTTGATATTTCAACAGCATCTCCTCCTCCAAGATCAAGAATGGTCCATCCCATCATACAATCAAGCAAAGGTTGCAGGAGGTCTGCCTGAATGGACAAGGAGATGCTGACAAAACTCAGACATGAAAAGGAAGTATACAGAAGGTGGAAGCATGGACAGATGACCCAGAAGGAATATAGGGACGCTGTCAGAACATGCAGTGATGAGGTTAGGAGAGCTAAAGGCCACCTGGAGTTGAAATTGGCAAGSGACATGAAGGGCAACAAGAAAGGCTTCTACAAGTACATCAGCAACAAAAGGAAGGCTGTGGAAAATATGGGCCTGCTGCTTAACAGGGCAGGGGCCCYGGTGACAAAGGACACTGAAAAGACAGAAGTACTGAATGCCTTCTCCACCTCAGTCTTTACTGGCAAGACTGGCCTTTGGGAATCTCAACCCACCGAGACCAGTGGGGAATTCTAGAGCAATCAAGACCCCACACCTGAGGGGAATGGGGAATCAGATTAGGGATCACTTAAGCAAACTGGATATACACAAGTCCGTGGGCCATGATAGGATGCATCCACGAGTGTGGTGGGAGCTGGCTGGTGTCACTGTGAGGTTACACAATTATCTCTGAAAAGTCATAGCAAACAGAGAAGATACCKGAGAGTGGGAAGAGAGCAAATATCACCCCTATCTTCAAGAAGGGAAAGAGGGAGGATCCAGGGAACTACAGGCCAGTCGGCCTCACTTCAGTCCCTGGAAAGGTGATGGAACAACTAATTCTGGAAACCATTTCCAGGCATATGAAAGACAAGAAGATGATCAGGAGTAGTCACCATGGATTTATGAAACGGAAATCATGCTTAACCAACCTGACAGCCTTCCGTGATGAGATGACTGGCTTAGTGGATTAGGGGAGGGCAGTGGGTGTTATAACCTATTGTCTATATTGATTTTAGTACAGGATTTTGACACTGTGTCCCATAAC
>NW_028186923.1:0-64294 GCF_003343005.1 Rhea americana
TGGTGGCGGTGAAGCTGGCGTGCACCGCCATAATACGGTGCTAACGCCACATTAAATTATTTGTAGATGCTTGCAGATTGCGTTCTTAATTGTTGGGACTGTGCAGAAGGGGCTGACCCCGAGAGGCGCAGTAAATACGCCACGCCGCGCCGCGCTGGCCAAGGTGCAGTGCGTTAGGAGAAGCTGCTGTTATCCTAGACGGCCGCTGTTCTTCAGGCCTCGTAACCGTTTTAATGCTGGGGGTATTTTGAGAGAAGTACAGGGCCGAGACTGCTGAGTTGATGATGGAGGTAGATTTGCCATCAAACCTTCCCAAAAGGAAGGAAAAGGGGCCAAATAGCTTGATCAGGTTTTGCAATCGTGAGACCGCGGTAGCAAATCCTGGGTTCGACCCGATGTTGCCCGTTCAGCTGGGGCTGTGCACTCGGGGTGATTTGGGCTCTAAAGACGCGGTGATACAGCAAAACCTCTGTCACAAATCATCTCCCTTAGCGTAACTCACGTCTCCCTGAAATTTAGACGGGTCCCCAAATCCGTCCCTTGACGGGGCCGCGTAGTCGGGACGGCGTGAAAGGGCAATAGCGCCGCGTTCTGCTGCGGGACCTTTGCATGAAGCGTGGTGCTGCACCGTTCGGGCCTGGGATGCTTTTTCTAGATGCTTCGACGGAGATTTGAAGCAGAAATGGAAGCAAAGATTTGGAAAAATATTTTCTCCTGATCTTTTAAGCGGAAGCAAATGCGCTGTTCTGTGGTTTCTGGTACGATCGTTCCCTGCCGGGAGCGCCGCCGCCGTGCTCGAGCGTTACCGGAGCAGTTCGCTCACTCAGGCCTTACGAAGAGGTTTTCCTGCGCTTTGACTGACTAGCGTCACCTCCTAGCAGTCGGTTCTGATTTGTCTTAAATTTGAATTGCTCAGGACTGCTCGTGTTCTTCGTGCTAATCTGGGCTCTTCTAAGCCAACTTTATTAAATAGTATTTTGTCCATTGTAGTCCTCTGGGAAAAATTATGTGTTAAGTCCTGATTAGAGACGAGATAATGCTTTATTCGGCAGGATCAGAGTTGTTAGCAAACCCGTTGCTTAACTTTTGTTTTCTGTGTCTAATCACTTTGTTGATTTTATACTCTTTGGAAAGATTTACTTATGTAGGAAATACTGTGTCAACTTGTATAAACAGAGGAAAATTCATGTTCCTAAAATTAGATACTTTGTAAACACCACAAATTAGAGCTTTTAATTTATGAACTAGCTTATTAACTAATGGACATTGTCTTTTTCCCTCTCCTAATTTTCTCATTTATATTCCATTTTCCCCCCCGGTTTATCTCTGTCCTTTAAAACTGGAGCGGTGAATTGGCGGCAGCGGCAGCGTAACGGGGCGAGCGCTGCAGGTTCACGCTCGCGATGAAGCGGCGCGGCCGGCGTGAAACGGCGACGGTGCCTCGCGCGGGCCCGAGGAACCGCGCGCGGTTCGGGGTCGGGGCGGCTCGGGTCCCCGCGCGGGCTCGTGCACGCGTGGTTCGGTAGGCGCCCTCCCGCCGCGGGACGGTTGGTTTCCTCGTTAACACGTAGAGCCTCGACAGTGCCAGTTAGACGATCGTTCTCCTTATAACCCCCATCCCGGCTTAGCCGAAGCATAAACGCGTTACCACCTTCAAAACACGTGTGCAACACCCAAATTTTACTTCTATTTAAATCTTTTTTGGAAATGCAGCCGCTCCAGGTTGCATCAGCAGCACTGGGTCCGTAATGCATCACTTCCCACCTTGACATGGCTCCCGGCTCATCCAGACGTTTGTCCTCTCATTTTCTGCGTTTCTTCCCCTCCCCGACTTGCTTTTATTCGTTCGTCGGACTCGCGAACGCGAGCTCCGTGGGACGGGAGGAACGCCGCGGTTCCCTGAGCCGTCGCTGCCCGAGGGCCGCGGGCCAGGTCTGGCGCCCGGCGGGGCAGGACACCTTCCCACGGAGTTCGTTTCAGCAGCAGGATCCCCCGAGCCCAGGAGGAAGGACCATGGCACCGCTTAGCCTAGTCTTGGCTTAGGCCTCAGTTCCACGGTTCTCCCCGTTTTCTGCCAGTGCTTCTTGCTTAGAGCGGACAAAAGGTTTTCGGTTTAAAATTTACAAGTCAAGACGTAAGAATGGAGGAAGGACTGAAAACACTGTAATCCAGAACTTGACCAGACAGCAGATAAGAGGATTATTGCTTGCATTTCCATACTTTCAGAAGACCCACTGCCTGTTATTGCCGAAGTGCTTTTGTGGCTGTCATGCCTGTAGTAGCTGAGTGCAGGGAGAAGATAAGATTTATTGTACTTAAAGAATGATATTTTAAAATTTTAAAAATGTATTTTAAACATTTTTTAAAAATTTATTTTTGTCCATAAGAAGTCTTCTTGCTTTTCACCATCAGGCAAAATTGTGATGCATTTGAAAACAGGACAATGTCTAATGCTATGCCTAATGGAGAGTTGTTATTTTCTTAATCCAAAATAGAAAGAGCTTAAATAGAAAGTGCAGGATTATAAAAGAAGCGGCTTTATTCTTCTTAATATAAAGCAGTTTCCTCTTACTCAGCCCAGTCATATCCCCAGTTCTGGAAAAAATAAACTTCTGGTGGCCTCTGCAGGGTAGGTAGGATGAAACCCATTGCACTGACCATCACCTTGCAATGCTGTACCTTTGCGCCGGGTTACCCACGTGCTCTGGAGTCTCCTTGCCTCTTTGGGTAGTATTTTTACAATTATGTTTTTCTGTTTAAGTGTCTTCTCCATCCATAACTGTCTAAAAGGCCTACTTAAACTGGAAATTAAGAGCAGAAATGGATGATTTGCAGAATAGCGTGAAGTATAATATGATTCTGTGATTCTATAATAAGGCTAATTTGGAAAAAAAAAGTGAATTTGAAATATAGGTCAGGAGTAAAAGTTGAAATGGTTTTGAAAAGCAAAAGTCATAATGTGGAATAACTTCTGAGAAATAGCAGCTTTCCTGGTCTCCCTGGCTTAGGATTCTCCAGTAGCGGGAAGAGGGATGGGGCCGCTGGGCTGCTCACGCGTGTGCGGTGGCATCCTGCTSCCGCGCAGCCATCCGGGTGCCCACGATGCCAGCGCTGGGAGGTGGGTGTCTGGGAAGAGGCAGGAAAGCTTATCCCYTTTTAAGACAATGCCTTAAAATGGCTCTTTCAAGGCACCTGTCTCTTCATGCTGGCTATAAAGAGAGCTTGGTGACTAGATGCCTGCTTTTTAGATGGTTAAAGTTAAATGAGATGAATCCTATCTTAATGGTCCCCTGGGTCTACTTGAGTCTTTTTTAAGAACACAAAATCCTTCATTCTTATGTGTCTGAAGAATCAAGGGACACATCATATAAACTTGAAAACTATTCTTACTGCAGTGTCTTATGTTACTATTTATGTATTTATTATGTTTATTAAAGACTGCCATTCTGGCATTGTGCATTTTAGAGGGTTAATTGGTTCCAGCTACAGAGTTAATTGATTTTGGTTGGCTCCTGGAGACGAGATCTAGAAGGACCCTCCTCCGCGGGTGATGCTCCCCAGAGAAGGAGACCTACCTCCTCCTTGGGAGGTGCAATTTCTTCTTTGCACCTTAGAAGAGCAGATTTCCTCTGCATTGCCATTTCAGCCCATTCTTAATGATGGGTCCCGTAAAATGCCTTCTCCTGAGTGGCAGGGTATCTACCCTGGGTATCTAGCTGTGAATGCACATCTCCCTTATTAGCGTCTTTTGATTTTAATCCAACTCARTGACTAATAGCAAATGAGTCCAAATAGTTATTCTGAGACTTTTGACTCAGCCCAAATTTTGCCTTAAAATGGGTTTGCGTACATGCAAGTGGTATTTTGCTCTCCAACATTAAATGCAGCATTTTTGAATTATTTTTGATTTGAAAGGGTTTCTGATTTCTTTTTTTTTTTTTTTTCGCTAATCTAATCAGAGCTTCCTGAGAGAACTTATTTGAGAAGGAAAGACATCTTATTTACTGATGGATAAACCTAGGAAAGTTCCTCCTAGAGAAGCACCACAAATTCTGGATGCTTGCTGTCTAATCTTGGATTTATAAACTGTGTTGAAAATATAGTAAGAACAGTTTTTCTGGGAGGTATTCAGACTTCGTGTTTCTGGTTCATTCAGCAGTACTGCCAATATGGCACTTCTTTCCCTTTGGAGGCACTGAATTAATAAATACGAAAAAGTTAAACAACTGATGGGAAAATGTTATCTGGGCCCTGTGACTTGGTAACCTTGACTCTCTTTTCAGTAATAAAAAATAATAGATAACATGCAGAAGGAAGTGGTGGTGGATTTATATAATCTATCAGATCCACAACTGGAATAAATCAGCATAGCTCTACAGACACCACAGAGCTGTGCCATTCTACGCTATCTGAGGATCTAGTGCTCTGCTAGGAAACTAATGGGATAAAGTCTAAAATAGCTTTTATTTTAGTGAGGGCAGCGAGGAGAATCATTGCTTTCTGGAAGGAAGACATGCTACGGCTCTCTAGGTACTTCTGAAGATATCGCCTTGTACCCTTCCTTTTTATCTTCCATTGTAAAATTAAAGTACACATTTCCCGGTTGCTTATTTGGCTGAAGCCTCCTTCAAGTACACATTCAATAATTTGTCTTATTCATCTCCTCATCATGCTCATGGTTATGATACATTCACCTACCGTAAGGATTCGGTGATAAAGAGAGGAAGAATGAATATGGATGAATCAATGAATACAAGTGCTGTAAGTGATTTTTTAGAGCTCCTCGTATTCAGTTTGACACTCCCAGATGGAAGACTGTCTAGATGAGGCCCGTGTTTGAATCGTCGAGTGCGCGCTCTGCGCCTTCCCCCCGGAGCGGCAAGCCGGTCGTTGGCTGCCGAAAGCCATGGGAATTTTCCTGCCGCCTTGCGCGCGGGAAGGACCGGGCGCTCYGCGAGCCCGCGCGGCGCGGGCCCCTTCCCTGCCCGCTCCCCGGCCCCGCGCGCTCCCGCTGGTGAGCCAGCCGCGTTCGGGAGCGCGGAGGCCCGGTGCGGGCGGCTCCGTTTGCTTGTTTAGTCCTTTAGGCATGCCCAGAGGAACAATTTTCTCGTATACTCTGCTTGAGATGTTGCTGGAAGATGTTTTCAGGGGCTGGAACTGCCTATTGAAAAGTTGCTTCCTTTCAGTATTTTAAAGTGATTTAAAAATTATTTTTCCTTACCAGCTTTGCATTAATTTGCAATGGAACTTCTCTTTAAAAAATTAGCTGCCATCCTTATAACTAGTGTATGCTTTGTATTTCCTTGTCCTACTGTTTGGGTTATAAACATATTTAAAAAAATATATTCACATACACAACATTATCATGATTCGGCTTAAGCATCTGTGGTTATAAGTGCACTTCATTTCACCTAATTAAGTTATTTAGTCATTTACACATTAGCAATGTACTACATATTCCACTTTTACAGGAACTTATTTTAATTATACCCACAGTTCTGTTCTGCTCCATTATAGCCATAGATCAAGCTGAATAATAACCATTCTAAAAGCCATATGCTAAAAGAGATTATAGGTCATTAAGGCCAAATTAAGGTAACATTTCTGATGGTCACAAACAGAAGTCTAACCAACAATTATCTTCTTTCAGGTCTGTAGATACAGTCCTCTTTGGGCTTTTAAGATGACAACCAAAGGACAATCTCTGAGTTCCTAATTGTTGGCATTGGTTTCAGAGGTTGTAATTTCTGAAATTAATAAGGTTTGCTGAGGCATAACAGTGTTTGTTTGTTTTTCTCTCTGATTCTGGTATTTGCCAGAAGGCCCCTACGTAAACCTGATCTTCCAAACGTCCAGGCCTTGCAGTGTACCTGGCCCGTGCAAACGTCCTTTCGTTCCCTTCCTTCAGCGTGGATGACCCTCAGCGCTCGCTTTCACCGCTGTCCTGCAGCTCTGCGGACGCTGTCTGCTGCTGCGTAGAGTTGAACCTAATTGTCTCAAGATTAATTTTGGCTCCGAGTTTGCACCTAAGCAGCTTAGCAGGAGCTTGCTCCCGAGTGAGCCTGGACGGCGTTTTCCCTGGAGGAGCTGGGCCGTGGACAGACGTCCTCCAGGGAGAGAGCAGGTGCCCGTCTGTGCTGCGTGCTGCCCAGCAAGCGGAGGCCTCGCGCTGGTTCCTGACGTGTRAAGCCAGCTGTCCCAATGCGCTCRCAGACCCCCCAAACCTGCCTATCCATAGCTGTTAGCAAACGTTATTTTGCAAACAGAATCRCTTCCCCAGAAAGTGCAAGAAATACTCCAGTTACCCTCAGAGGAATTCAGAAAAAGCCCGAGGAAACGTTCAGACAGYCAGTGCTCCTCAAAGGTCAACACCGATGGTCGGGCTGATAGCATGAGGAGGGCTCTGCGAAGCCTCCTGGCTGCGCTTGGGCAGGAGCATCTTGGTGATCCCTTCTTGCCTTAATCTGTGAGTCTCTGTGCCGGGACAGAGCCTTGTCTCGAGCACTGCCAGTTGTCTGGCTTTGGGCATACAAAGAGAAAGTTTTTGTCTTTTTGTGAGATGCACAWTTTTCAGACTAGAAAACCAAAACCCGTTCACATCTACAGGGTCATCAGTTTCCCACTCTTTTCTTTCTCCTCTTGTGGGGACTACAGTTGTGGTTCTTTAAGAAAAATATTTACAATTCCTTTATTGGATAARAACAAATCTTTTGGAAAAAAATACATATATAGCAAAAAATGGTGATCGTTGGCCATTTTAAACCCGTTCAGTTGATGCCTGGTTCAAGCTGAGCTCAGGCAGAGGCAGAACAGGGATTATGCTCCTCTTTCTGATGCCGTGCTGGCGAGTCCTGCAATGGCTGGCAGGTCCCTTCCAATTCCAGCATGATTAATATGAAATATGAGATACTGTAGTATCAGATCCCATTAACAGCTGGCGTACCGGTTGTGTCTTAGAAGTAATAGCAGAAAGAAAAAAAAAGTCTCTTATCTAATGGACTTGCTAAAAACAGGTAATCCCACATTCCTGGCCAGTTCTTCCCATGGATAACTGGCTGGCTGCTCACAGTTAATCACTCCCGTGTGTCTTCAGTTACCAGTCATCAGCAACTGAATCTTATAATAAATCTTATAATAATAAGATTTGTATTGCAAAGTRTTTCTTTTGTGTTTATAAGCATAGGGCTGTATATCAACCCCATTTATTAGGGGGTTTCAAAGAAGAAGTTAGGACTGGAAGGGACRTTTTGGATTAGCCAGTCTAGTTGCCTGTTGTTACTTAAATTGCTGTGCTTTGTCTTAAAATTTGTAAGTTTTTTTGATCCAAAAATCTTGGAATAATATTGCAGCATCTCAGCCCCGATGGCCAGAAGCCGTATTGTAATGTTTTGACAAAATTTAAATATGGCCAGTTTACACTCGCTTGTTCTTGTTCCAGCACGTAAATAGCATGTTTCCCTTCCCCATCTGTCCCCATCCCCACCACATATAGCATGTCTCCACCAAACATGTCTTTTCTCCTGGGGAAAGTCAACCAGACACTTCATTCTCAGATGCAGACGTGCACTTACCCTCTGGAATTTGCTTGGGATTTGTTCCCAGGGAGGAAACAGAGGCACCATCCCCGGGTCCCTGGCAGGCGGCTGTGGTAGGTGCCTTCCAGGGAGCTTGGACCTCTGTTGGAGGCTGAAGCAGGAGATCTCCACTGTGAGTGCTTGATAAGAGACTTTAACGTGACTTGTCCTTCCCTGCTTGGATGCTGTGAGCTTTTCCATGGGTAGTCTGTTTCACCCAGGTTTTCCTTGGAAAGTCTTTCCTTGGAGTTCATCAGACCTTAATCAAGCACTGAATATAATCTGAGTGTTGGAGGTGGCATGGGATTGGATACTTCTGCACGCGTTTTGATCCTAGAAAATACGATAGGGTGCCTTTCTGGAAATTCGTTGTGTGCGTAGGTGCATGTGTATCTGTATAGCAGAATTTTGCCATTTGTTTTCAAAATGTTATTACTAATATAAATAAGCTTGTTGGCCAGGTCTATAGGGGTACTTTGTTCACAGGAGATAAAATCCATTTCATTGTTAGGACCAAGATAATTAAATCCAGTCTCCTRGTCTGAAATAAAAATACTGAACCATAGTAGAGCCTGACCGTCCCACCAGGTGTGGTGGTATCCAGCCCTCTGTGTTTGGGCTGTGGGGACCCCCRTGCCCCACACCATGCCGTTGTCCAGCTGTAAGCCTGGGAGGTAGGTCCTCACCTTGGGTCTCCAGCCCTGGGTTCATGATGTCATCACCCCCATGTAGAGCAGAAGTGATAAGGAAATTGGTATGGATATCAGAGTGACTGGGCACCTGCCTGAAGTGCATTTCCTTCCTCCCAGTGTTTCCATTAGGATTTTCTCTGCTCTCCCAGGTCAGCAGATGTTCSCAGTTCGGGTCCTTTTTCCTGCAGTGCTGTCTCATGCCATTTTGACTTCCATCCACTTCAACTGCACTCTTGGATGTTGAGTTTAGTGTAGTTTTATATCTGAAGTGATGTGTGAATGGCAACATCAGCGGCTCTTTTACAGTTTAACCTGCTGTACYGTTCAGGGGATTGGGCAAAAATCTGCTTGTGTACGATGGCGTGCATTGGCCGTAGCTTCGCAGCTTCGGTGGATTCGTGCCAGACTCGTGCTTGTGCAACTCAAAAAACTTTTTTTTGCATTTTGTCACAGAGCCTGATAAGTAGTACCATGGAATCGAAAGTGCGCATAATGTGCAAAGTCAAACTATATTTAAAGTGCCTTATTCACAGAGGAACACCTCTAACCTTTCAATATGTGAATAAGATGTCAACCTAGTTCTGTAGCTCCACCAGGTTTTGACATGATAATGCATTTGCAGTCACTTATATGCTTGCATTGGTGAAGTGCCTATGTTTATTTAAATAGTGTAAACTTTGAATGTTATCACCTTTTTATTTAAGAGAAAAGAGACTATAAAGATGACATCATGGGAGCACCGTGCATAGGCAGATTTTGAAGAGGCATATATATTTTACTGTGTTCCCTCCGTTGTCTTCTTTCTTTTTTTGAATCATATACGAAATTGAATTGCAATGTCCCTGGAACAGAAACCGAATTTTTTTCCTTAAACTGTGAAATTTCTATCTCCATGTCTATCATTTTCCAAAGCAGTTATAGCTTTCCCTGCTATATAATTAGTCATCTAAATAAGTGATCTGAATTTCACATTCTGTTATCAGTGAGATGGAAGCCGACTCTCGGTTTTGAAAAGCTGGCCGTTGATGTTAGGTATCCAAAATAAAGATGTGGGAACCTAACTTTAAGTCTTCATTTTAAATTACGAGTTATTTTGGTCACTGGATGCAGAAAAACTTGTATTGAGCAGGGTGTATTTCAATTTGAAATTTCAGGAAGAATCCATGGCAACAGTAATATGAAAAGAATAGTGTCTTTCATGAAACCTTTGGTCTTTAGGTAATCAGGGCTTGTTTACTTGCTTTTTTGTTTTTTGGGAAAATTTGTTTGCAGTTGATCTGCAAGCTTTCATACAGTTGTCGGTCTTCAGTAGGTAAATTATTTTGAATTAAAACAGTCTTGAAACTTCATAAATACCATTGCAGTCTTTCATGAAAATAAGAAATGTTGGGTACTCTACTGAAAATGCTTTCCCAAAATATTTGTAATTCAAAGATTAAAAGAAGGATTCATAGTAGAATTTTTAGTTCACAGTAATTAGTTTTGAAAAATAGTAAGAAAAAGATAGGCAACCGTATAAACATCCTTTCTGCACATGATCAAAAATGAATATGGAATGATATGAAAATAATAATGTTAACAGTGATAGCAGATAAATTTGGTAGTTATTCAAGATTTTATTTTTTTACTTAGGTCGTTGTAGCACTGTATTATTAATGTTTATTTGAAGTATGAATACAAAGAACAACTTTACCAGTTTGCTTGTCACAGAAGTTGCTTCTAAAGGGAAATATCACTGATGGAAAACCAGAGAGACTAAATAGATATATTTGGTCTCACAGGCAGTCCATTAATTTGCTCAAATTAAATATTATCTTTAAATATTGAAAGGTTAAATGTACACTGATAATGGATTTAGACAGCCATTAAGTCATAATTGCTCTCTAATGCAGTTAGCAAAAGACATTATTTGATATAACTTATTGAAAAAGGACTAAAAGCACCAGAATTTTTTTTTTCACTTGCCCTTTTCATATGAATATACAAGATTAAATTCCATTTTCGTTCAACACTGTGGAACCTCCTAAAGTCTCTGCGCTTGCGGGGCAGTAAGCAAGCGGGCAGGATGTGGCCCGAGTGCTGGGACGGAGCGTGGGGCCGTGGGGCGGGTGGACGGTCATCTCCGCGTGATCTATTATCTTCTTTTTTTCCCTTTTCCTTCGGGAGTGGCAGGAAGCCGCGGGTGAGGAGCTCTCCTGGGCAGGGTAAAGGTGGGCATTTCTGGAGGTGCCCCAGCTCGGTGCCTGCCCTGTGAGCTCGGTGGTCAGAGGTCTCGCAGGACCTTTTTTATGTCAGAAAGAAAGAAAAAAAAAGATGATTAACTGTTTTCTTGGATAGTGCCTTTTGTCCAAAGCCTGGAAGGGGCTTAATCGTAAGTGGATGTTATCCTGTAACTGGGATATTTTTCTTCTTTAATGAAATTTAGTGTGATCCTATCAAGTAGAAACCTTATTTAAAATAAAGGAAAATGTTCTCATCTAGTACAATATTATATTAAAAGTTAAAAAATTTTCTAGAATATTGTAGCACTTTTTTTTTTTTTTTGCTTTTTCTTGGTAATTCACCTAACTTACATAATGAGTCAGGATGAAATAATTCATGTTATTTTCTTGTTCTGTATCTTATGAAATAAAAATATTACCAGAATTGCTGCAGAATGATTCATAAGGAAAAAAATAATTACGAATCACAAAAAGATGGCTTAGCAAAAGAAGGCTTTACTTTTTTTTTTTTTTTTTTTTTTTCTGAATCGTGGCGTTGGGCGTAATTGCAGTCAGGACGTTCGCTCTTTGACCCGGCCTTGTTCGGCTGGCAGCAGCAAGCACGAGTGACACGCCGAATGGGCCGTGCGTTGCCAGCGTGTTTGGGGATGCCTATAATAAGAAGCTCAACTGAGTTGTCAGTTTTTTTGCTCTGTGAGAGAAATCACAGGTTTGGACCACTGGGAAGTGCCTTAGTTAAACACCTTAGAATATATCTTGCGTTCTGGCATATGTACGCAAATTGTTTACGTTGCTGATAAATGACTGAAAAATCTCTGTCTAAATGAAAATAGGTATTTCTGCAAAAATATACTTTTTTTTTTTTTTTTGGTAATTTTTGATGCTTTATCCTTAGGCTCATTTAATTTTGGGGCAGCTTTTAGAGGGCAGCCCTTGGCTCAATGCACTCTTTCTGAAAGGAGAGAGAATTGATTTCGGGAGATGTCACCAGTCACTGATTTTTGGAAGAGACCAAGACCRTGGTGAGATARCGTGGTGCATGAGTAGGCATCTTCACGATCCAGGGGCATCCCCTGCAGCGCTTGCTCATTTCGAWTAAAAAAACAAAAAACAACCCCCCAAACCCTGACCCCTTGACCAGACAACCTGAGCTGACGTGGTGGCACGCAGGTGTCACCCCTCGCCCCAGGCCCGGCGGCTTCGCCTTTCTCGTTCAGAGCAGAGCAAAAAGCGAGTAGGAAATCCTTCTCCTCCTCGACAATAATGTTGACAAATGTAATTTCCTCTTTGTCACATTTCCTTCGAAATTTTTGGAGAAAAAAAAGGAAAACTGGGAAGGAGGATATAATTTTTTTCTGCCTTTGGCCAAGAAAAACCTTGCTGTTCACCGCAGTATGTAATTGTTTGCTTCCCTTCCAGCCCTGTTTTTAAGGTGAATTTCCCACGAAGCAAAAGCTAGTTTGGGTTTTAGAGTTGGTTACAGAGGAAAATATTCCTGAGAAAATTGCTGCTTTGACTGAAAAGAATTATTTTTGTCAGAATTCAAATGAAAGATTTTAACAAATTAAATCATGTAAAATTTAGATTTTAGTTATTTATTTGAAAAATCTTAACAGGGGGGTGGCCTAGTCGTGGCCTGCAACTTTATTGTTGCTGAACAAGCCCAAAACAAAAAGATGGGACCTTCCCCAGGAGCTTGAAATCGGAGTGTAAAACAAGAGACAGCAGATGGATGGACAGATTGGGGAGCAGAGGAGAACAAAGAGACGGGATTGCTTGGCACCGATCGCTGTGGTCTGCTCGTGCCGGCAGCCCGACCAGACCAAGGCTGGTGCAGAACGGAGGCGGACGTGGCAGGGAGCGGGSGACCAGCAGCGGGACGCGGCCGGCAGCGCCATCGAGGGTATTTCCAGATGTGTTTTGAGCTGTGCAAGGGGAAAGCTGGGCGACCGGGGAGAAGCGGAAATGGAGGTTTAGGGGAAGAGCAGAGGAGGTGGTGAGATAGGACGTGAAGAGGTGGTGTGGATTGGATCCCTGGGGGGAAAAGCGAAGGGCTTAGAGGCACCAGCTCAGGAAGACCTTCTGTCCTCAAGAGAGGGTGAAGGAGAMGGCTAAAGGAAGAAGAGGGAAAGAAGAGGGTGAAAGTCAAGTTTAATTGTATAAGATGCTCTTTGGAAGGAACTGGCGAAACGTTGCACTGAGAATTRGAGCCAGGAGAGTGAACGGGAATGAGGAGCGAGTAAAAGGCAGAGAGGAGGCAGCTGGGATTGTGGGTGTGCGATTCAATTAAGTTGAAGTAGCAGAACTGTTCAGTGGGAAGGGCAGAGAATTTAAGAAGCAGGGAAGGAGCGTGTGGTGGAGGAAGTCTGCCTGGTCACGGGTTTCCACTCAGACACTTCAAGTTGCAAGAGGAGGAACGAACCAGCAATTGCTGACTGTGTCAGGATGGAGATTCAGCATGAACTTCCTTGTGGTTTAGGAGAGCAACAAAAGAYTCAAAGGTGGAGCAGAGTTATTTATGGTGAAAACCATCAACTGTATCTACGGAAAGAAGGAAAGAACAAATAGAAAGAAGAGGGCTGAGAACAGGTCAGTCATCTGCTCTTGGGCTGAAAATCGTGGAAATACATGGAAGCACACCAGGCAATGGACAGAGAGAGGCAGCTGAAGAGTTAATATGCCTGCCCTGAAGTTAGAGGCTGACTGGTTTGGAGAGTGAGAAAGGAAAGATGACTGCATGGTTAAAGGTGAGGAAGGGATCAGATAGAGAGCTTGGTGAGAATTAAGTCAAATGAGCAACTCCCTGGTGCACARGACTGAAGAGGTATCATGGGTCCAATGGAGTTGGAGGAGGCAGTCTGGCTTTATGGAATAGATCACTGAGGAAGAAAAACCAAGTTGCTAAAGGAGAGAGTAGAGAATTTAAAGAAGAACAGAAGAAAAATAAGAAAAGGTAAAGTCATTTGAAGTGTTGTGGAGGTAGGACCCCAAAATAACAAGCGGTAGGGGAAAATGAAGGGTATTTATGAAATATCAGTCAAATTAGGAAGAGTAGGAAGTGGGGAATAAAGTAAAGATCTGAAAGAACAAAACAGGGAGAGGAAAAATTCAACACTTTTTCTTGGGCTGCAAARGGACAGAGAAGGATAGACATCCGTAAAGGAAGGTTGCTCTGAGAAAGGCTCAGGTCTTTTGTGAGAGCTGGGAGGAATGTGGTATGGAGGGGTTATGAGTGGCTGAGATCTTTTCATACCTRTGCAAAAACTTTAGCCAGAAGGCCCCTCTCCCACAAAAGCTGAGTCGCTGGAAGAGCCGTGCAGGACACCTGGGATAGTCYCTTTCCTCAGGGACATCAATGCCAGGAATGATGGGAAAAGCAGTGCTACAAGGTTAGGCTGCTAGGCGTTCAGGCAACAAAGCTGCAACGGGAACCACCTCGGTTTTTAACATAAATCATTCACTGGGTTTCAATGGGATGRCCTTGAAAAAGAGTGACAAATGCCTCTCCACGTGGTATTTTCCTTTTATGCTCACCTTGTATAAAAATGGTTCCTTGGAAAAAGGATACCTGAAGGAAGGCCTGATGTCAGTCCAAGCTGTGTTCTGCAGGGATCTTCTTGCCGTTATGGTGCCGTATGCACCATTACAGATAYTAGCCACTGACAAGTGACGATAACAGCCTTGAAGTTTACTGCTCTGCTTTAGGTGTGCTGTGATTGCTTCTCTTGCTACTGTGTGTCATTCATTTCAGATTTAAATATCTAATGGCTCTCATCAAACAACATTTAAACTTTCTATGAAATCCTGCAAATGTTCCTTTCGATCATATTATAAGTAACAATGGATGAAATGAGCTTGAATGGGAGGGCTGTGTCTCAGTCTCGGGGGTTCTGCAGCTGCTGGTGATGACAGTGGAGCACTTCAATTGAGCTGCAGCCTGGTATTCAGCAGCGCTCTGCCCATTAAACTACGTATAAAAACAGTATAAATGGTCCAGCACATTTCCTTTTCCACACTATTTTCATCTTAGTCACTGGAGTGTTTCTGTAGAAAATAATTTATTTACTGGGAAGCTAACAAGGAATGTTTTGGTCACCGCGAGCACCAGATGTGGTGTTCGGATTGTAGCATGAACAAACTTAATTCAACAAGGAAGTCTTTATGTGCTGAAAGGGGGCTCACGTGACTGCTTCGTTTGCTGCAAATCCTGCCAGAACAGACCTGCCTTCGCCAGGGGGGTGGAAATGTGCCCCCTGTGTCTCAGCTGGAAAAACGGAGCTACAGCTTTGGAGGTCTTTAGTGGCTTAATAGATATTTATTAGTATCTGTTTATTTGTATCGTGCCGTATTTGTGTTAGGAACGGTACGGATGCATACGGAGACATGTTCGGTCACCCAAGGATATTGCAATCTAGTGTGGACAGATGTCACATTGAGTAAAGAAATCAAGCCATGGGGGTTGGAGAGTAGCGATGTGATAACGCCGGGGGAGTTGCAGAAGTGTTGCTGGGAAAAAATAGGTTTATTATTAAGAGTGCTCTCATGTAGAAGCTGAGTTTTGAATATAGTTGAAATCCTGCTGTGAAGTATATTTTAGTCAATAGCAGTAGCATCCCCGGCCACAGGTTATTCCCTTCCCTCGTCACTCTGTGCCGTTTAGCTGATTTTTAGGTTTTTGTTGCCTTCCAGACAGAAGTTCACAGGCTCGCTAAACCCAGGGGAAGCCACGCGAGGCAGCGCAGCGTCCGGGCGGCGGCGGCGGGCAGAGCTCGCGCTCCCGCTGCCCGGTGCAGCTGACGGCGCCGGGTCATCGGGAGGCGCACGGCCCGCACCGCTTGCTTCGTAAAGCAGAAAGTTGGCTTTTTATTTTTTTTTTTATCTTTTGTCGTATTTATGAAACATTCAGCCGAGTTTTCTTACATCTGTGACCATAGCATAATTTGCATGAAAAAAAAAATCTGCCTCCTGAGACTCTGAACTTTATTTATTCAAGAGTTTTCTGGGCTGAAATAAGTATAGAGTGAAATAACCACGTGAGACACTGTTATCCCGTTGTAATGAACTGTGGTGAAAATCAGTAAAAATAGAGTTTCAACATGCACCGACTCGGAGTTAAATACAGCGATTGGTAGCTTAACTGCTCTTGGGGAGTGCGCAGTGGGGTCTTCAGAGCCGTTTACAGCCTCGGTCCTCTGCCTTGCTCTGCGGCAGACGTGGGCTTTGCCTGGGCCCGTGTTTGCGTGGGCAGAGGCTGGGCGGCGGGGCGGCGAGCTGCACCGTGTGCGCGGGAGCGCGCGTCCTGCCGCCCGGCACGGGCGCTTTGCGCTGCTTTTCCTCTCTTTTCTCTGCCCYTCCTTGATTGATGGAAACACTCCCTGGGAGTTGTTTCTTGACATTCTTAAAAAAAAAAAAAAAAAAAAMGAAAGCATGAAATGTTATGATAGTGTTATGTCTATTTTTGAAAGTAAGGCTGTTAATGTAGAAATGGTGCTGATATGCTGGAGTGAATTATAAAGGCGAGATTATTAAATGCCTGAAAATTGCTAATTTATTATTTTTCTCACCTAATTTTGATTTATGGTGCATGATTGTAGTGACACACATCTTCAGAAACAAGTGAATTGCTGAGAAATTATTTGCATATTGCTAAATTTTTTTATGAGGCTTTATAGTTAACATTTGCTGGAAACCCCACCCCTCTTGCTCTCTGCTTTCATTTGAAACCTTCCGAGCTAAAAGAAGATCCTAAGGAGTTCAGTCTTCGTAGCTTCCCTGCGCAAGCGGAAGGAGGTTTTATCTTGTGCATAGTAAGGATTCCTTACCTGATCTGGCTGTTGATTCTGCTCCCAAGGGAAGCGTATTTGGGTTCATATTACTGCGCGGTGCATATTGAAAGCTCCAGCGCTTTATATATAGAAAGGTTTAACTAGGAACTGGCGGTCACAAACGTGCGTGTGAAGGAGCGCGGGGCGCGGGGCCCCGCTGCGTTTCCGTCGGAGCAGACCGAGTCCGTGCAGCAGGACTGGCTCTGCCGGCCCTGAAGAGCCTCGGCCGGGTCCCGCAGCCCCTGTCCACGTGCGCGGCTCTGTCCTCTCTCGACGCGCTCGCTCCCGGGTGGATGCCCTGGCGCGCGAGGTCTCGCAGCGCTGGATCCTTCCCACTTCTTTCCTTTTAAAGGGATGATGCTGTAAGTCCTGAAGACCCATTTCTCCTGCTGGTCCATGTGCTTAGCTGCYGGCCAGAGCAGCAGAAAACATATGTGGAGCATCTCAGGGAGACTTTTTGGAGCAGTTTTCAAGAAGTGGGTGTGGGAACCACCCCGTGCAGCGGCACGGGGCTGCAGCCAGCAGGTGCCTGGCCCTGCAAGCCTGTCCTGAGTAGGGTGCACGTGCGGTTGGCATGTTCGGTTGCCTGGATAAGGCACGGCCACAGCTAGCTGACGGGGGCTGAAGAGCCGCTGCTCCTCGCGGTCGGCCGCCGGAGCGCGGGGTTGGCGGGAGCTGCCGACAGCAGGAGATGGGCGTCATGGTGGGGGCTTCCATAAGGGCTTCRTAGCCCCCCTTGCCGTCCACCCGGCCCCCACCGCGCCTCTGTTGCACCCTTTTTGTCCAAATTCTGCTTCTACTCCTACCGGCATAAGCTGCAGGAATGTGAGCGTTCTTGGAGCTGCTCCAGACTTCAACAGATGTGAATAAGATCCCAGATTAGTAACGCTGTTTTTTTTTTCTTTTCTTTTTTTTTCTTTTTTTTGTGTTAACGCCCACCTAAGTGCACCTTGCTCTTTGTGTGCAAGAGATAATTTAATCAAAGTGTTCATTTAGGGCTGGTTCCATCCTGCTCCTGTTCAAGTCAGTGGAAAAGCTCCCATTAATTGTAAGCRTGCAGGATCACGCTCTAGCAGCCGGATTTGTAAAGGCATTAGGTGGCTTGAGTTGCAGATAGGTATCTAATAGGATTTTTAGAAGCACATAGACATCCGGCTCCCATTGAGAGTCAGGTATCCAGGCACTTCTGAAAATCCTGCTAGGAACCCATCTGAATCTTTAAATACCCCTAGAAGTCTGGCCTCAAAAGCCAAATAAGGAAAAAACAAATGAAATCAGTGGCAAAACTGACTTTAGCATGCAAGCAATAAAGCAGCTGAGGATACGGGAAACTATGATCACTTTGATTTTTATTCATATATGAAACAAGCTTGAGATTTGTTAATTTTGCTTAAGTGCCATGGCAACATACGTATCTGTTTTGCAGCTTATGAAATGTATTTTTGGAACTACTGACTCACGCACTTGCATATTTCTGCTGTACTAGGAGAATGTATTTCCTTTTGCTTTCGTGCAGCTATTCAGCATGAAAATAAAAGCAGTTCATTTCTGGCGTGTGTCATGCTGCAGCTCAGGGTTGTTTTCTGGAGCGGTCACACCTGGGCTGAACGTGCCTCGTGGGGTGCCTGAGCATCGCGTAGGTAACCGCCGCGGTGGCGGTGGGAGTCGCTGCGATGGCAAAGTGCAAGTCTTTCTGCGGGCGTGAAGCATAAGTCTTTTGTCTCAAGCCTGGTATAAGCTGCAAGGTAGATAAGTGAGGCTGGCAGAGGTATGGAAGTGTCGCGTTTTGCTGGTGCAAGCACCTTGTGTATGCGAACATACAGGGTACCAGATCTTCAGGCAAGCTTTCTGTCCTCAGACCATCGTTAGTGCCGTTAATCTCTAGAGTGGGAGAAGAGTCTGTGGAGTCCYGGTGACATAACCCTCAACCCAGCAAGTCAGAGTCTGCAGCATTGTGCGGTCTTCCAAGCCTTGGCTTTGTCTCAGGGTGTTGGTAGGTGTGCCACCATTGAGGTGGCTTGGTGGAAGAGCAGGTTGCTGCTGAGATGCTCCCAGGGCTTGCAGACCCAAGCTTGCAGYTAGGCTTGCCCAGCTGCCCGGGCAAGGTGGCTCACGTTCCTGGCTCACACATTGCTGTTGGGGCTCCATGCTCTGACCATGGATGTTCTGGAGAATTTTCCACTTTAAAATAACGCAGTTTGGCCATTTCGTGGTGTGCTCTGAGGTTCATACTGTACCAAGCACTAATCTCCTGTTGATCGAGACACTTGGCAGCTCTTGGCTGGCAGGAGCAGAGCTTTGCTAATGAAGCCGTTTGGGTTCAGAGTGTGCTGTGTTCACACCAGAGCCTCTGCACCCRACGCCTGTGACAATGCAAGAATAATTTTTACTTGACAGTAGGAAGCGAGCAGCACACCCTGCTATTATGAATATTGGGTGACATTGCTTGGGTGACCTCTCGCGCCGATCAGGCTCGTTAATTGTGTGTCCGTAACACAATGGCACGGCTTGCTTTTTTTGTGTCCCCAAAGAAAGTCATGCTATTGATTTTGTCATTGCTGGAGAGCTTGTCCCAGACACACCCGAAAGCAGAAGGAGGATGTTGCAGCTCTAGATTTCTTTTTCTGGCTCCGTTCGAAACCGCATGGGCAAAGTTACCAAAGACCTGTGAGAAACCTCTGTGCTGGCGAGCAAGCCCAGGCTTGCTGCCCGCAGGGCCGAGGCGGTGCCGGCGGCCACCCTGCTCCTGCGCCGGCTCYTCCGAGCCCCCCGGCCAGACTGACCTGCTGCGGCTGCAAGCGCTGTGGGTGGCACGGGGCTCGCTGCTATTTTTATTTGCTGTGCGCAGTGGAGCTGTGATCCTCCTGGAGAACGTTCACCACTGCTCCAAGTAAAAACCTTGGTCTGTCTGAGCTGCAGAAACTCAGTTTCTGGGTTGGACCGAACATACGATATCCTTGCTTATTGTGAGGCTCTTAATATTGAAGTGCTTGCTAGTGTACAGAGTGCAACGTACTGTGTGAATTAATTGTAACTATTTCACTTGTAAGTGGTAAATGCTCATGCCTTGTCATTGGGAGAACATCAGAACCTGGTGACCTAAAGAGTCTGCCTAGCAATTTTGATTGGTTGGTTGTACTGTGCTTGAATTAAAAAAATATATTGAACGATAACAGGAGAAGTAATGAATTTAAAATGGGAATGYGGTTTTTGATAGTAATTTTTAAGACGTGGAAGAAGAGGCAGCGCTGAAGGAGCGGCAGCCCCACGGTGTGGCTGTTCCCCCCGGAGCTGCAGCGTGGYGGCGGTGAGAGGACGTCCCTGCCGGTCTGCACCCTGCGACGGGGCTGCGCATTGCAGCGGGCCCACGGTGCACCTGGTAGGCACCTCTGAGCAGCCCAAGGTCTCTGAGGGGCAAAGGGGCTGGTCTGCAAGTTGAGACTAATAGCTGAGAAAGAGCTAGTATTTATGACRTGACTGACGGGGAAACGGGGCTGCGTCTGTCCTTGGGGGAATGGAAGCACCAATGCTAAGGCTGCTGAATGGTTGTGGAGGACAACTGAAGGAGAAATGTGGGAATGTGGYAGTGCATGTGGAATTCCATGGAACAGACGGGTCAAAGGAGTGGAAGAGATGTCTCTAGATAGATTTTTAGGAATATAAAGTATAATAGTGGGCTGAGGAGTTGGCTAGCCTCTGGCCTCAGAGTTGCATGCCCAGGGCTCTGTGGAACGGGGAAGCTCTGGGGTGTAGCAGAAGAGCCCTCTCACCATGCAAAGCCCCGTGAAGCCCCCGTGGGAGGGGGATGTTGGCTCAGCTCTGTGCCATTCTTCACTCTGCAGGTCTCCATTTTGAGTACTATAGGAGAAGCCGGAGACCCAACCCTAGCCCTGAACTGTCTCTATGCTGAAGGAGCAGAAAGTGCTTTGCAGCTTTCTTCAACACCGTTTCTGTGGTTAGATTAGTGTGTCTTGGCCCCTAATGAAGATGCCGTGACTTGCCTTTGTAGTTCTTCCTGCAGTGATACACCGTTGGACCTGGAGGATCTATGGGCACCTGTGGGTTTTGCGTGGAAGGAGCAGGGGACATGCAGAATATCCTGTTATTCCCTTCTCTGTCTCTTCCTTGGGCTATAGATGGCTTCACTGGCTCTGGGTTGCCCCATCTTCTCCTTGAGGGTGCTAACTGCTCACTGTATCTGCTGCCAGGTAGAGCYGATGTCCTCACGCCCTCAGGTGCTCTGCAGGCACAGTCCAGCCATGTGCACGTGTCCCCTTCTTTGAAACCCCAGAGCAGAGGCGGTTTGGTGAGGGGCAGGAGGAAAGCCCGAGGAGGGACCTGCTCCACGTGGCCCTCACGGCAGGAGCACCCATCTGCGGCAGGCACCATGGAGCCGTGGGCTGTGGAGCACCGCCAGGGCAGGCAGAAGGTGGTTGCACATTATGCAGATATGTTCTGGGCAGATTGATGCAAGACGTAGCCGGGGGAAAGTCTGTGTATTACAGGAGAGAAGAGCAGGGCCCCACCACAAAGTTTCAGTGCTCATAGCTCGCTTGGAACAAGGCTGTCCTGGCAAGGAGCCCCTGCTAGGCCTTGCTGCATCTTCGTCTGTGTTTAATTGCATTTGTCACTGGACTGTGTCTAGAGCTAAAATACTGTTTTACTAGAAAATGTTCTGGACTGTGCTGTCAAGACCAGGTGGCAACAGTTTTACAGCATGTTTTTTCTGTTCCAATTTTCGGCGTTGAAACTTGTAGAATGTCTTTAACTGATAATTTGTTTAACTCCCTACCTACTAATTGGACCAAGACATAACTTTGTAGCTTTATCTCTTTCCTATTCCTCATTTTATTTCTGTTTCAATTAGTGAGTGTGCCTTTAGCAAGAGACTAAGATTGTTTTTCTATGTGTTGTAAGATTTGCCTGCGAGAGAAATACATTTTATTGCCTGTCTTCTCAGATGCTCAAATAGCGTTCTCCCCTTTACAATCAATGAGAAGACCAAGAAGCTATTTTGCCTTAGGTTTGGCCTTCCTGTGCGATGCTATTTCCCTGCTGCTGGAGCTGGGGAGGAGATTTACCTGTGTTGACGCATTCACTTTAACAAAAAATTGCTTTAATCTCCATCTTGTGTCGCTGYGTTACGACTTTTAGATGTCGCTCAGGCGGCGTCTGGAGGTCCCAGGCTGGGATTCGTTTTTTTCTGCAGAGACCTGGAAGTTGTGCGCTGCCTGCAGACAGCGGTGCGGTGTCCTGACAGCGCCTTTCACAGCTGCCGAGCTGCCAGGACAATCTAGATTCGAGTCACCAGCCACGGTTAACGTGGTTGTTATTGATTACTTACTTAATTTAAAGGCCTGGTTGATCATCGGCTCAATTTATTTGAAATGCTTTTAAGAAATGGTCTTTTTGCCTCTTTAACAAAGAAATATTAACAGAGAAAATGGAAACTTCAGAAATTTGAAACTTTAAAAAATTGGTTTCAGAACTCAGCTGAAATAGCACAGTGGAAATAGGCTGTCTGTCTTTACAGCTATAACGGTTCAAAAACAAAGAGGTAGATCATTAAAAGCACTCTTTAACTGTCATTCTCGGTTTAATACATCCAAATACATGTTCTGTGCAAATACGAAGAGAGATTCCTCCTGGCTGGCTGCTAGGGTTTCTGCTTTTAATCGCGTGATTACCAGCAGCTAAACAAMGTTTTTCCCCATCAGGTTGCTTTCSCTGGTCGGTAACGCCCGTTAATCCCGCTCCTGAAGTCACGTGGCMCCTTGCCTTTTCTTAGATTAATATCAGATGTAAAGATGCTCCGAAAAAGTACTCTGCAACAGCAAACATGTTACATTTTGTTCTGTTTAGTTAATTCCAGAGTASCTTATTTTCCTAATTAACAATTATCCAAAGAAATTAAAAATGTCTGTTTTAAGGCGGTTTCGAGATYACTTGCTCCTTGTTACTGAGAACTCTCAAAGAGTTGCATTCGATCTCCAGGCGCCCAGATTTGCCCAGGTTTGTGCCTTTTCCTTGCTCTGTCGCTGRTGGGTCCGTGAGCACGGTCACACCTGCTGCGGCAGTTCTGTCTCTTGGACGCTCAACCACTTYGAACATTTTGGCTAATTTTTTTCATGATTTATCCTAAATTATTTGCTTTTAAATGGAAATTTCAACTTTTATGATCATTGTTAATCTTGTATCTTTTTTTTTTTCTTCAAAACATCGTGAGGGAGTCTCCTCACCTGAAGTTATGTGTCCACAAGTCAAATCATCAACTTCCTCCAAAGAACTTCCTGATTTACTGATCTTCTCCGATTTCCTCCCCTCGCGTTCTCCACCCTGCTCTCCCGAGCGCCCCGGCACGTGTCTCTCGCTGGCCACCGTTACGTGCGGCAGCGTGGGCACCTGCGTGGGGTGGGAGGCCAGCGCTGCTGCGGCCTCCTGCGCGGCACGCTCACCTTCTCACGACTCTTACTGACCGCGTTCAGATCCTGTAAATCTCTTCACTTCTCTGTGTTTTCCGAAAGACCCTCATTTATTTGAGAAATGGAGCACTTCTCTAGTCAAGGTTGTTTGTCATTTATTTATAGCCTCTGGTTTTACTTGGTCCCCCTCCCTTCCCCAGCAGCGCCCTGCTCTGAGAAAACACCCAAACCACATGCAAACATCTCCCCTTCTCAGGAGGCTTTTGAAGAGTTGTGAGTTCGTGACATTTTCCATACGGGTGAATAAATGATCCCAGACACAAAGTTAGTCCAAATATGTGCCCAGAATTCACATGGAACCAAATGTTTTTTGCAAGTTGGTGGAAAAATGTTCTGATAGCGTTTTTTCCAGTATTTTGCTCTCGAGCACGCCTCTGCACTTCCTGGTTTTGGCCAGGACCAGAAGTGGAAGTGCTGAAATATCATGAGACAGACTGTTCGCATGAGGTTTCCCACTCGCTTTTCCAGGCCCCAGCCGTCTGAGCAGCTTCGGTAAACATCTGAAATTTTTCAGTAATTATTTGAACTCAACCTCTGCACTTTTAAATCTGGGTTGCTCAGTGGTGCCCATTGATGTTGGTCCTTCTTGAAAGCACAGACTTAGCCATCTTCCGTGTGGTTACAGAACCACGTATGTCAAACATGACATACGTTTGCCAGGTACTTGTGGTCACCTGCTGTTTCCCCTCTGTGTTTGGTCCTCCTAGACCTCAAGAGCATTCAGCCTGCTTTTAATCTGACACCGCTCGGGTATTGCTTTCATCTGATGGTCTTTCCTAGAACTCTTGTCTCTTCAGAGCATCTAAAAGGCAAAGATTTTATCCAGGTAGAGGGATTTAACGGAGAGAGTTAAATCACTGACTTTAATAAGTCACCAGGAGACCCCAATTTAAATAATGAACTTAAACCCTCTTCTGCATTTGTACTATTTATTGATATTTTCCTAAAAAATAGTGATTCTCTGTATATTGCTTGCATTTTAGCCATTATTTTGCTAATGCTGGTAAGTAATCTTTATGTTTGCATTACATTAAAAAGAGTGAATGAAACTTTAACTATTTTTTGGTCCAGATTTCATGTTGTGGTTTCTAGCAAGTTTTGTATTTGGATGAAATTTAGAATTCAGTCATAATAGGAAAAACCCATCAATTTAAAACAGTTTTTATTCAATTGATGGCTAAGCTTGCCAAATTGTTCTGCATTAAAATGAACAGAGCACAAAAAATATGAACTATTAGCTATTTGTATTAGCTAGTGCATTGAATTGATTGTTTTTGGTTACAGTGTCCTTCAGTGTTTTAGAACTAGTAGATCTCATGCTTTCTCTTTTTATTCTTATTGATAGATAAGCGATCATACATTTTTTGACTTCAGCCTTGAACATACTAGCCATTGAGCTGTACTGGCAGAATGAATGGAAATGAAGGAAATATTCCATATGTGTCTGGAGAACGGGCTAGTTTTTCTGTACAGCATAGTGCTGGTTATTTCCACCAGATTCATGATTTTTAGTTCTTTGAAACATGAACACCAAATTTGCAGTGCTTGAATATTAGCTTCTCTTTCATTTGTTTCATTTATCTGCTGCGAATTAAGGCCTTAAGAGAAGTCAAAGGTTTTAAATTTACACTGAATTATTTTGAAAAGAAAACTGTATTTAATTTTAATATTTGAAGTTTGATTTTTGACTGATAAAAGTAATTGTTCTCCCTACCGTGGCATTAGTTTTCCCCTAGAGTCTTTATTTTTCAGTTTTGTACTGCAGCCAAGGAAGTAGTGGGAAGCAATGGCAGTGAAAAATCCTTTAAGATATTAAATGTTGAAAGATTAAATAAAAAAAACACACATTAAATTCGCTGTAGCTATATACTGCTTCTTTCATAGCATGCAGCAATATATTTCAAATGAAGAGAGTCAGGGGAAAAAAAAAAAGGCAAGCAGTTGTGGCCGAACGCAGCGGCGTTCGAGCTGCAGGCTGCGTGCAGAGCTTTCTGGTCCCGGGGACCGCAGGCTGCTGGGGAACTTTCTTCCCCGTGCTCCTGGTAAACGCAGTCGTAAGCATCTCAGCGGTGAGAGCTGCTTGCTTCACACTCTGCCTTTTTTTTTTTCCCTTGCTCATACCTTTCACCAAGCGTTCCCTCTTCTCTGCAATTTCTTGAGTGGAAAAGCATCTTTGGGAACGATGCAAGCRGATGCAAGATGGACATAGATAAGCACGGACCGCTTATCCTGAAACAGTAACGAAAGGGAAGCGCTGAGCGTGGCCAGCATCATTTTGCTGTGACTTACACTTTTACTGGTGAATCAGTGTATTTAAATGTGTTAATGTCATGCATACCCCTTGGAACGAAAGCAGGGTATAAACTTAAAAGAACACCGTGAACTCAGGAACTGAGACTGTGTCAAGAAATTTCTGCCAACTCTCATTATTGGCATCATATAAAATTGTTCTAATTGACAAAGGTCAGAGAAAAATAAATTGTAAATCTAAAATTTATGAATTGTAAATCTCAAATTTATTTATTCTGTATATTTGACGTTTTCACTGTATCTTTGGCTCTCCTGGGATCCCTGCTTTTACTGAGCAGACATGGGAGAGAACAACTATTGAAAATAGGAAAACTTAAAAATAAAATAGTGACCAGCTGGTCCATGATCAGGTGCATTACCTTTCACTCCGCTGAATTTGCTTTCTGAAATTTATGTTGGCTGTTGAACATTTGTGTTTTCATAGCATAGAAATGTATCATAATTTTTATATGAACTCATAAATCAAATGGCTCAGCCAGTAATTTCAAAGCTTGTCCAAGAGCCGTGTTTGTGCTGAAGCTCTCTGCACAAGACGTTTCAGCTCAAAAGAACAATTTTGGAATGAACATTGTATTTTGAATGAAGTGGAATGGCTCTTTCAACATATGGCAATTAGGATGTAGCTCATTCTGGCAGAGGACGCAGGAAGTCTGCGGCTCCCATTCCTTAGCATCTCGGGATGTTGACGGTCGCTCCTAACGTGCGCTCCTCGGGCGGCGGCGGCGCRGCGGGCAGGGAGCCCCGGCCGGCTGCGGGAGCCGGCGAGGTGCCCGGCCGGGGAGCGAAGCAGGAAAGCCCCACCGGCCGCCCCCGAGCGTCCTTGCTGGCCCCCGTTTTGCAGCGATGGATTTAGTGCAATGTTGCATTTTTTTTGGAAACCGAGTGCAATCCTCCATTCTCGCCCGCCTGAAGTTGGAGGGATCACCGGGTCACGGTGTAAAAATGCGGAGGGACGGGCTGCTTTTGAAGGAAACGCTGGCCGTGGGGCAGGAGGGTGCCGGGCAGAGGGGACCAAGGGTCCCTCTCCTCGTCCTCTGCCCAGCACGCGGGGAGGGGAACGCGATGGGCAGATTGCACGAGAAGGGCATAGAAAGCTCTCGCGGTGTTTCCACCCCATAAAATGTGTTTCAAGCATCGAAACCTGTAGCCAGTGTAAATTCGAAACRCGAAGGAGCAGAATGTATTAGCACTGCGAGGAGGAGATTATTAAAGGGTTGATTTAAGTAGTCGTGTTGCAGCCCATAAACCATATCTAAATCTCTGGAGCGAGCTTAAAAGACTACATTGGGGTCAATCTTTATAATACCTGGATTTAAGAAAATTGAAAACGAATTTCCACACGGAGGAGTTTGGGTTTGGCAGCCGCTGGCTCGCGGCAGCTCCCGCCTGTTCAACGTTTTTCCCCTTCTTGGAAAAAAAAAATCAGTGAAAATTAAATATATACATTTTCTTTGACTTTAGTGCAGAGTTGTTGTTTCTTTAACAACATCTCCTCCCAGCCTGGTTTCTGTTTTGAGCGTTCCCTGGGCTGAGGTCCTGGTCCGGGGATGACATCATCTCTCCAGCAGGGAAACCGCTCTGATGTAGTTCCGGTAATTCAGACAGTAATTCAGTTAATTCGCAATTAAAGCAGTCGTTGTTTCAGATGTGTTTTTCGCGCAGGATCAGAGAGTGGCTGGGAAGAAGGTTCCTTTATAGAACAGGGAGGTCTCTAATTAGCTCACGGTAAGGAAATATAGGGAAGAGCAAGAAGGACGAGAGGAGCAATATCCGCACTGTGATCAATTTGCGAAAACTGTCTCCATTTGAGAAGTACTTTATTAGACTATCTGGAGAAATCTGTAATGGTCTGCCAATGTAAGCAGTGTGCCCAGACTTGTTACCCAATTATTTCGCACGGGCAATTAGCAGCCGCGAGGAGCTCCCTGCAAGCAGCTCATCGGTGTTAGGGGCGAGCGCTTGCCGCTCGGTTCAGGGGTGTGCTGCATGCAATTTCTTTATGTGCAGAGGAGTACAGAATTTATACGCTTTCTCAAATAGTGGCATAGCAAACCCTACACACAATATCTTACACGTAAAATACAGCCTGTACGTAGCACCGTAGTGGCTGTCATTATTTTTAATGTGACTTTGGATGTCTGAAAGAACGGCGGAGTTTGGGACTGTATTTGGCGTTGTMGTTTGCGTGTGCATGCAAATGTGTCCGTAAAATATATAGATATATTAATGTTATAGGCAGGAAGCCTGTTGAAGCGCATCAATCAGATGTTCTCTTCCTGAGCGAATTTCCAGCCCCGGTGTCGAGTGACAGCCACCGTGCGAGGCTGGATTTGGCTCGCCGATGGGTAGAAGTTACTCCTGGTGGCTGTTCTCCGGGCCTGGGGGCTACGAGGGGATTGCTCTTCGGAGCGGGGGGCTTGCCCTGACCTCCTGGAGCTCGCCCGGCTTTGGGAGCGCTGGGGACTCCCTGGTGGCCTCCGCGACGGGGGCTGCTGCCCTKCGCCGCGCTTGCACCGCGCGCTCGGGCTCTGCCGCTCTGTCGCCCGCCGACTTTTGTCCCGGGAGTGTGTCCCACCAGGMGCCTGAGGAGCCCCAAGCTGCTGCCCTGGTGGGACCGCGCCGTGCTCACCACCCGCGAGGCTGTCCCTGAAGGAGTTGTAGAGGCCGCTGATCTCAGTCCATCGCCTCGATTTTGCCATGGAGCTGTTCCTGTTTATTGACCTGCGTCAGCTAATTTAACGTTATTTAGCATCGCAGTGAGCCTCAGCATGGCAGCTGCGATGAAAGGGATCCTGTAGGAAGCTTCCGTATGGAAAGGCGGGTCGCAGAGGGGTGTATCCCGCCTCCTAGCCCTTCTCCATGACTTCTGGAGTTTGTGAGTGGCAGGCAATGGCAACTGTAGGAAAGGGGGAAAAAGGATTACTCCTATTTATAGGTATATATTCATTGCAGTATTACAGGCCAGTAAAACTGACCTTTGGAATTCACCTTCCTCAGGACACCCCTAAAACCAGCTGAGAGCTAATGGCCTATTTATGGCGATAGACGCAAACTTTGCAGGGTATTTTGCAAAGTTCGGTGGAGACAAAGAAAGGGCAAAGTCCAGCTGTGAGGCACAGCGCTGAAAACTGGGAAGGGGGTTACTAGGGAGCGGTGCTYGATTGCTTCGTTTTAAATAACGAGAAGAAGGCTTCGCCCTTCCTCGTGCTGTCTGCCCCGCGAGGAGCCGACGYGCGGCCGAGCGATCGCCCCACGCACGTGCAGGGACGTCTCTGGCGCCTTCAAAATAGCCCATGAAAGTCCAGCGACGCGAGGAACGGGTGCGAATACGCTGGCGTGTCGGAGAAGGGGAGGAATCGGCGGGGCGGGAGAGCTTCGGGGATCGGCGCCGCTGCCCCCGGAGCGCGGCGAAGCGGAGCCCGCGCCGCCCCTCGGAGCAAGGCCGGGAGGCGGGGAGACGGCTGCACGCGTTCCCGCGCGTCGGTGGATTTGCTTTCACGAATAATGGAAAATATGATACCTGTGTAAATCTCCTCAGRTGAGACTAAACTCAAGTATACCTTAATGAGGTAAAATAAAATAACGTGTAATCCCCTGGGAGAGTACCAAAGGCAACGCTTGCTGCTGAAGACGTGTTTCTGCTAAAAGATGTGGGCTAGCTACGGAGGGGAAGAAAAGACTTTTTACTTAATCCTGGAAAGAAAGTTGAGACACACATTAGCAGCAAGGCAGTTACAAGACGTTAGAGAAGAGACAGTGATTATTGGACTTTATGACAGGAAGTCATTGAGAATTTCCTGAAAGAAGTAAAAGAAGAGTGTATTTGCATTCTGCTCAGTGATTTGGGAGTACTTAGATATTTATAGGAAAATTCCAAGAGGTTGTGTGTGTTTTCCATTATACAGATTTCCTATAAAAAATAAATAAATGTTGCCACAGCAAACTAATTGCTGTATGTTCTGCTCTCTGCTGCAAGACTTGCCCAAGTTAGATTATATTGGGCTTATTTTTTTTTCTGAATCGCTGATTTACTTTGCAGGAATTGCAGATTTTTTTACAATACAAAATACAAAAGGCTCATATTAATGCAGAGTTCATATTCAAGAACAAAAACACGTTGCTGAACCTTTTAGATGCAAAAAGCCCTTCTGCATCTTTATTTAGATTCGGAACCCGCACCATTTCCATTTCTCTTTTGTTGCTCTATTTTTAACGCACTCCCCTTGTTTTTATGAGGGTAACTTGGGTATAAGTCGAAAAGTCTGCGTGCTTTTACAGCTGACGGGTCGGTTTGAGCTGGGTGGTAAGTTGGGCGGATCTGTCCAAGCGGCAGCTTTGCTGSGGGTTTTGCGCGCTGGAACAGCCTTCGGGCAGTACCCGTGCGGGAGAGGCCGGCTCTGCCTTCGAGCACCTCGTGCCCGTGCCGGGTCCCTTCCCAACCTGGTTTCGTGTGCACACGAGTCGCAGAATCGCAGAAGGGTTGAGGTTGGGAGGGACCTCTGGAAATCACCTCGTCCAACCCCCTGCTCCAGCCAGGTCACCTGGAGGAGGTCGCCCAGGAGAACGTGGGGAGCTTCACAGCCCAGGCTCTTCTGTAGCTCTCTGGAAGCTGTCCAGATGCCTGCTTATTTCTCTCCTCTCCCTCTCAGATTTGGTGTGTATTCCAGCAGCAGCAGGATTTTGCTGCCRTTCTCTCTTTCAGGCCTGCAGGGCTAATAGCTCGGCTCGTTCCTGCGGCTTTCGTGTGCGTTTGTGAGTGAGTGCGGACATGGCATCTGGGCGTGAAAGTTTGATGAGGAAGAGCAGCGTGGCGTGGGAGCTGTGTTCAGCTGGGAGCGCCGGGAGGGCTGGTGTCCCTGCGTCCCTCCGCCGGTGGGGTCAGCCCTCCGAGCCCGCTCTGGGGGACCCCCGGCTCRGGTCCGCCTGGGGCCACGGCTCCTGCGGGAGGTGTGAATGGAGCCAGTGCTGTTGAGGTGCACCTGGCCTTGCAGGGGCTGTGGTCCAGCTCAGCTGGGTGGCTGRTGATGCCTAGACCCCAAACACTTGTCCTCCCCACCAAAGAGAATGAGATACGAGGGGTGTGAGGATTCGGGTCTGACGTACCCTGCCGGAAGCAGCCGAGGAGCCCTGGAAAGCYGCGGACCTGATCCCAGCACGTCCATCTCCTCGTTGTGTGCCTGTAGACAAGTCATTTAGCACGAAGATGTTGACGTCTGTGCGGAAACCTCATTCCACATTTGAATGCTAAAACATGTCGTTTTTCGAGCGATTGTGCAAGCAGGCTCACGTTGTTCTGTGAGAAAGCGCTCTTGATGAGCTCTTGTATAAATTAATCAGGATCAGACCCACCTCCCCATAGAGAAGAGAATGAAAATATTTTGTGTTTGTTTGGTATGGAGTTTGGGGGTGAAGAAGTCATGGTTTCCCCAAATTGCAGGATAATCTGATCCTATCGATTCTGTTTTTCCAGTAAATGGTTTATTTTTTCTYGTATCCAAATCCTTCAAGTTCTCTCTCAGAGTGTTTTAACAATTAATCTAAAACATATTAATTCTAGCTAATGCTTCTCTCTACACAATGGCTTTTGTTTGGCTCCAAGTTGTGCTGTGTGTGAACTTCCTTCCAAGCTCCTATTCCAAGCCTGAATTCGTGTGAAGCTGTAAAACCTGACATTGCCTTTGCTTTGGGGGAGCCGAAGCCTCTTCCCTCAKCCCGGAGGAGCTACGCTGGCAGCGAAGCCTTTGAGGGTCGGCAGGTCCCCGGCAGGAGAAGCCGGGGGTAGTTTCAGGGTGTGGGGCTGCGCGATGCAGCTGCCCGCGTTCTCCCCTCCTGCAGACCGCGTCGGTATTGCGGCTGAGCCGGTTGATTGAGGAAATGTACGTATTCTCCACCGCRAAGTCACGATTGCAGCGTTATTTGCAGCCCTCTTGCTCTCCCCGGGCTTGCTCCCCRGAGCCGATCCGTGGCCTCAGGCAGATTACGTGGGTTTCTTGCTAGACTGTTCTTTTTAACTGGTGTTGTGTATACACAAAAGCACATGCATTTTTTAAGAAGTTGATCTGTGCAGACATCAACAGGATATTATTAGTCCCGAGAACTGACGACAGTTTGACAGCCCGATGCGTAGAGGAAGGAAGTTTACAAACATCTCGGCGAGAGCCATGTCGAGCAGTTGAAGGAAATGAGGCATGTCCTGCTGTTATTGTGCTTATAGCACTGGGCGTCCCAAGGCGCCGAGCAAGCCCATCTTGAGACCTCAGTCTGGCAAAGAACAAGTTGAGTCATATTTTATTTTTGTTGTTTTTGTTACTAGTCTATTGTTGTTCCAATTGTGATGTTGCTTGTAAACAAACTGCCGCTATAATTTTATTTGCAGCTATTGAGTGATAGATTAGTCACAAACATACAAAACAAGCATCCAAAGCGAGTCATTATTTTTTAGAACTTTTCCAGCGCGGCGACGTTGTCAGCTGCGGGCTGGTGAGCGCGGGTCCGAGGGCTCCAGGTACCCGGCGCAGGCTGCTCCTCGGAAGCAGCTTGCAGCGAACACCGTGCTGGAAGTGGCACGGGATGGGCAGGGCGGAGGGTTTGAGCCCGCTGGTCCTGCGTGCTCGGGCCGGTGGGGCTGCGGAGAGGGCAGGAGCCCTGCAGAGCCTGCTCGTCATTGCTGCTTGCCACCCCCCTTGCCATGACTTCAGAAACAGGCAGGGTTAGCACAAAAAATTGACTGAAATCCTCTTTTTCCCTTGGCTTGCCATGATGCTTGTATTTCTAAAACGCCAAGAGCTAGGAGCCTTGTGTGCAGAACGAGTGCTGTCCCAGCACTCGTGGGCTCAGGAGCGGGTTTCCTACAGCAGTCAAGCGCCCTAATGTCCGACCTGCCGTTGGTTTGTCCTGGCTACGTGTTGGTCTTTGCCAAAACCTTTCCTGTATCCAAAAGCAATAGGCATCTTCTGATTACATCCCCGTGATGACGGCTCTCCGCTGCCGAGGTTGCATCCGCTCAGCACGAGCATCTCCTGACTCCGACAGTGCCAGGAGGTTCACTGTTTGGAAGGAAAACATGGAAAATTTTATTAGAAATTTGCATGTGGCTGCAGCTAGTTGCAGGGCAGTTGCAGGGCGGGTGACACCAGTGTCCCCCGTGGTGGCAGCCAGTGCCTCGGGGTGGCAGCAACCGACGCGGGCAGGACGCGCGCCAACGTCAGCAGTAGCGAGCGCGGAGTGCGGGGAGGGAGGAGAAATGCCATGCAAAAGAGCGCTCAGCTTAAAACTTCCCCTTGGGTTGTGCTTATTCTTTTGAGCATTTCCTTGCTTGGCTTTTTTATCTTTATTTCTACATTTTTTTTACTATGCCTCTGCCTCTTCGTCCCCCTGTTTCTTAGGCCCTGTGGCTGTTTTGCTGCTCTTTCCTTGCTGTTGGTGTGACATGGAGCCGGGGCGGCTCTTTGGGCTGTAGCAACACACACCGTCTTTAGGACAGCACACGCGGTAGATTATCGCTTGCGTTACAAAGAATGGTAAAAAACAAAATCAGACGAAGTTAAGAGTGTACGCTCACTCTCTTGTTCGTGTTACAGTACGGTTTTACTACTGAAGGTAAGACAGATAACTGGGCATTACTCCAGATCCTTGGCACTTTTTCTTTTCCAAGGCACTAATAATTGGGATTAGCGCGTTGTTTTAAAGCCATTACCTTTCTTCACCTTCATAATTGCTTGTTCTTAGGGGAGAACACAGAAAACTCTGTACTCAAAAAGCAGACTTGTTATGCAATGTATGTAAAATTATATTTTGTTATCCCTGGGATTTATTTTAATCTGTRTGTGCATTTTTGTATGCATTGCATTTGTATGTTCCTTGATTATTTAAGCGTATATATGGCATATGGGTGATGGACCAATACCAGAACTCAACATACTAGTCCTTTTGCGCTTCAAAAAGTTGGTACATTGGCTTATAGGAAATTATATTCACGTGCTGCTCTGCTGCCCATTCCTGGCGTCATCCTGACCTCRGCTGCTGTAGAGACTGTAGCAGTCTGTGGATGGCAAAATTCCCTTGCGCACAAGYGGAGAAGACCGTCTCCCGGTGCGGCTTAGTGCTGTGCTCTCTTCCTGGCCCCTGGGAAGCGGCTGCGTTTCTTCGTTGGGTGCCCGTAGCCGTCCGGAGACGTCCCGGAGCGAACTCGGTTGGGCCTCCAGCCACGGGGATGGTCGCTGCTGCGAGCTTGTCTCGTTGCGGGTATGTCGATTCACCGCGCTGGTGCTTGCGGGGAGGAGAGCCACCTCCGACCGGCGACCGAAACGTGTTCTGACCCTGCGTCGAAAATGGTGTGGGGACGGGAAGATGAGGTAGTCAGCAGCGCAGCAGAGGCCTTCGCGCGGTGCAGCTCGAGGAGTCGAAATAAGCTGATGAAGGAAGAGMCAGCAGGAGAGAGCATCTACTGCTAACAGCTGACTGGATCCTATGCCCTTGGGGAAGTTTTTGTTCTTTTCTTGGTAGGGGAAATAGCTTGGATGAAAGATAGGAGGATATGAAATAAGTTTAGCAGCAGGAAGTTGTGTAAACATGATTAATTCCATTAATGGAAACTTTCAAATGGAAGGTTGTCAGTCCTTGTGCGTGCACCTCTTGTTTGCTTAGGAAACAGCGTGCAGAGTACCGGAACACCATCATGAGGCAAAGCCTTAGAAACGTCGCGAGGGAAGGATGCGCTTGGTCAGTTGCTTGGAAAGAGTAAGAAAATGCTGTTGGCTTGCCCAAGATCAGGGCAGATTTGGAAGGCTTCATGTGATATTTTCCTGCTATGTTTTACTCGCCCTGTATGAGTGTCAGCTTGCAAAGCTGGTCGGGGAATAAGGCATATACGCGAACACTAAAAACTGTATAAAAAGAGCCGCTCCGAGAGTATGGCTGCAAGCACCGGCTCTGACCCAAGCGCCAGTGGTGTCCCTCAGCAGAAGGACAGGTTACAGTTTTGAGTTATAAAGCTRGTTTTGGAAGAACACCCGGTGGCGTTTAGTCTGACACGCGAGGTGCTAAGATGTGGCTACAGCCCATCAGACTGACACGAGGGAAGCAACCAGATGACCCAAAGGAGCGGTAACAAGGTCGAGGCTGGGGAGCAGCCCCAGCTTGCAAGCTGCTCTCCTCGGCGGTTTGGAAGGGATAGCGAGTCTGCATGCACTTTCCCTATTATTAGTCAATCGATCAATCCATTTTTCCAAGACRATAAGGATGCGTTCGTGTATGTGTGTGTATATCCATCCATCTTACGCCGCGCCGCCGGCACGCGATGCGGCTGACATCAGTCTCGTTGCCTTTTTATGATACGGGGATGCGGTGGTATCAAAGCAGGCAGGATGAAAGCACAAAAGCTTCCTGTTTCCAGCTGTTTTCCTCAGCAAAGATTTTTTTTTCCAGAGATGATGCTTCCTTTTAAGGCGTTTTTAATTTGCARACGGTTTCCTCAGTTTATTTCGCTACAGTAAAATGTGTTCCCTTTAGGTCATATCTGTGTCTTTTAAAAACCAACTTGCCCTTTTCAGTAGTTTTATTTGCTACTCAAAAGAACAAACATGACTTTATAAAAAACCTTTAATGAAGTACAAAGACCAATAAACCTTTTGCCACTAGAGCTGAAAATTGATAGTGATTTTTTTTGAGAGAAACCTTGAATAAATTAAGTGAGAAAATAATACTGACTTCATAACMCTTCAGAGTTTGGGGCAGGATTTAATACTCGGACTCTTGTATTTTTACCTTCGCTTAGTGTACAAAAAGTAGGTAAAATAATGGCAGAATACAAAATAATGGAAGAAATAGGGGTTCTGGTTAAAAAAATAAATAAATAAATACCCGCCGTGCCCCTGCCCGCAGCCTGCTCCAGCGGCCGCGCTGCGCGGAGCCCGAGTGCCCGGGCGGGACGCACGGCCTCGTGTCAGGGGTCCCCGCGGTCTGAGGCGCTGCAGCTTCGTTCCAAGGATGCTGGCGTCCTTAAAAGACGTTTTGTGGCTCAGCGGCCCGTCGGCCGGAGAGCCGGAGTTTGCTGGCAGCTCCCTTCGGAGGGCCGCGGGCTCTTTCGCAGGGCTGAGTCTCAGCAGCCTGCTCCAAAGTCGGCGTTCGGAAAGATGGCTTAAATAGCAGCTGCTGCGCGAGCACGGGGCRGAGCCTCAGAAGGTAGGAGAAGAAGGCATCAAGTGACCCTCTTTAGCGATCTCTGCGTTCAAAATCAAATGCTGCCATTACATGGGTTATCCCTGGCAGGGGCTTCAAGGGTCGCAGTCRTGCCTCAGCTGTTCATGGAGGAGTCGAAATTTTCCAAAAGCGACAAATCATTTCTCAAACTTCCATTTTCTCTAGGACAGTTGACTTGCATTGCCTCCAAAGAGCCCATTGAGAAGTGCAGCCTGCTGGTGGCCTGAACGCATTTGGTACAAGACGACGTGTAGGACAGATACTGAAGGTGGTAGGACAAATATTGAAGGTTGAGGAATTTTAGCAGATATGTTTGGTATTTGTTGTTATCCTGTAAAAAGAAGAGAAAGCTTTGGGAACGTCCATGAGATCATCTGGTTTGGAGAAAGAAAGCGCCATTAATGGTAGCTTATCTGCTGGGGAGGCTAACGCGCAGCGTGTGGGGGAGGTGGCCCCGTCTCTCCTTCGGCTGGGGCTGGCCAGTGCCCGTGGTCCGTATTTCACAGCGGCACTGTGCAGCAGGTGCGGCTGGATGAAGGCTGGGCGCAAGCGAAGGCTGCCTTGTGCATGAGCGAGGCGGCCGTACCTGCACCGGTACGTTGTGCTCATTGAGGACAGTCATCTTCTTATTTTTCCTCAGTGCGTATAACAAGTGGGTAGTGCTTTGWGCATGCCACAGTGATGAATTAATTTGGTGTTCACTGTGGTAGCACTGATCATAATGAATTAATTCAGCATTCATGTGGATGTCATGCCTTTTTTTTTTTAGCTTTTCTATTACAATGCAGAATTAGTTAGGAGACACTTAAAGCCTTACACATCCGATTCAGTTGTCACCGTAACCTGTTTGCGCTGTTCCCTTGTCTGGATGTTGCAAGCACACCGTACTCGCTCTCTGGAGGGGGGCTCGCGGCGGGGCGCTCGATGGCAGCGGTGGTGCACCAGCAAGCGGGTTATGTGAAAGTTGCCGTTCCTCTTCTGTTCGCCTGTTCTTAACGGGCCTGRACAGACGCCCAGGCTGCAATATGTGACTGAACCTGCGCAGCCTGGGATAAGGAAAAGGCATTTCTTTCTGCAGTGTAATGCCCAAATCAAACTGCGTCCTAAGTAATTTGTAGCATCGTTGAAGGCAAGTAGACTTTTCCTTCTGTAAATATTAAATAATGAAAATGACACAAAATGTACAGTCCTTTACTCCTTTTCTTCTTTATTCTCCCCAGAGGTGCTTTGTTGATACATAATATTACTTCTCTGTTCTTTTTAAGAGGGCATGTAATTGCATATTAAATATAGTAATTGCATAAATACATTTTTAAAAAACGCATTTTCTTTTCCATTGATAAAATAAGTGTTTTAGCTTAACTAGGAGACATGCTGGTGAGTTGCAACAGTTACGGCTGGTTTAAAATTGATGTGCCTGACATTGTGGTGTTGCGGGAAATTGAATTAAAGAGGACTTTCACAACAAGGGAGTGATTATTTTTTGGTTGCTGTTGAGATTTTTTTAACTGTGGGTGTTTTCATATTTAGTTCTTTCCATGCATTATGCCTATTAAGACCTTAGGAGGAAGAGGCAACCCTGGCTACAGATGTTCTACGATGAGATGCCTCATGGACATGGACAGTTACTTGGAATTTCTTGTTTATAAAGTGCCTAATTATTAGCGTGATCTGGACCTAAAAGGGTACAAACAGAGGAAGGAGAGTAATCGTTTTATAAAGTCAACAGAGAGCGTTATGATCCTCTTATGCAATGTAGCCAACTTGTCACTTTACCACAAGACTCAGTGTTTGATGTTTTATTTGGCCAGGGAAAAATCTCAGCACTTTTTTTTTTTTTGTCAAACAGAAAGAAATTTCTGTTTTGCTTGCAGTGAAAAGCAAGAAAGCGTGAGCTGAGTTTAATGTACCATTCCCTCCCCCCCAACCCTAAAGAAAGCAGAGAAGTGAGCAAGTTTCATTTAACCCACCAGGAGTGAAGCAGTTTGCGTTCAGTGTAATATGATCTAATTCCTGCTCCAGCTTTTGGCTGAACCGGAGGGTGTATTTCGGAAAGGATGTTTTTTCAGCTCAAGATGAATCTAGCCCATGTTTCAGAGGGTAATATTAAACACGAGAGAGAGGACRCTTGGGCAGGGACTGGGTAGTTTGTTCAGTCGTTTTGGTGTCAGGGGCTTGAAGCTCGTTGGGTTTACAGAGTGATAGTTTTACTGGATCTTTCTGACTTTACATAACGGATTTGTGAGCAGCTTTGGAAGAGGTGCACGAGTTGGGTAGGTGTTATTCCCTCAAAGATCAAGGGAAGTCTAAGAGYGCTTTCATGGAAATTTTGGGGAGAAAAAATAGGGATTTACGGTTTAGTAGAGTTGTAACATCACAAATAAAGCCAAATCTCAGAAGAGTGTTGAGAACGAACACATTGCGTTTTGGCACCCTTAAAACACTGATGCAATACTTGCATTTAAATGCTTTGTTTGGTAGCTTTTGAGAGAGCCGGCTCAGCTGGGTTTGGGGGATCTGAACTGCTTGCACGCGTGTGAAAGCTCCTCGCGGCACGCAGAGGTCCCATGCTCGCTGGCCGCTGTCTCTGCATTTTGTTAGCGGTGGAGCAGAAGGCCCAGCGCAGCGCGGGGGAGGCCGGAGTGGAGGGCTCGGGGCCGGGGCCGGGGCTGCTTCGCCGGGGCGCTCCCGCAGCTGGCCGGCCCCGGGAGGCGAGCACATCTGGCTTCCTTCAGCAGGAGGCTCCATTAAATCGGTCACGTCAAGTGGAAGAGCCAGAGGTTCTTCTTCAGCGCATGCAAGGCATCCCTGCATCCCTGCAGTGACGAGCTCTTTTACCCCGCATGCTGAAATAACCCGAGTAGTAGCTTTTGGGGGGGAAGTGGCAAGGTCCTGCTCTGCAGGTGGTGGAGGACTCAAACTAGGTCTGAAGTCTCGCATGCTGATGCCCATCCCCACGGGGGATGGAGGTGCCGAAGCCCCGCTGCTTTCTCCTTGGAGCTCCAAGCTTGGGTGAAYGTAGGAAGGCAAATGCCCCCACCCTTAGGCTCTTTGCTGGGGCAGCCACGTTTCTATAGCCCCTTCTTGGCCATCAGATGCACCCTGCTCACATTTACGGCTTGAACCAACTGCTGTCAAATGTATTTTTAAAAGCCCTGCAGATGCCTGCAGTTGTTAKGAGCTGGGATCCGTATCCCGCCCCCCATTTCCTCCTGCTTGCGCCCGTCGTTCACTGTCGCTGGCCTTRGACCAGCTGCCCCACGGTTTGTGTCTGCCCACAACGGCAGCCTTAAGCCAAGCRGACTCGTCAGGTCTCCGTGCCTTGGAAATCCCGTGGCACCACAGTGCAACGAATCACTGGCAATTCCCCTGGAGCCGGTGGCTGGTGGATTTTTCCCTTGTCGGTTCGTATTCTTTGCCCAGAAACGTACGGATTGTCTTAGGAGCGCGAGTGTCCAGCAAGGAGAAGGTGTTTGCTAAGGGCTGTCATAATGCACTTCAAATGCAAACGCATCTAGAGTAGCTTTAATGTAATTTTAATATAGATGAAGTCATTTTAAAGTAGGCTYAAATTAAAGTGCTGTTCTCAAAAGACCAGAAGTTTAGCAGAAAATGTCCTCCCGTTTCACTGGACTTTTTTCTGCTGTTTAYGTTTGATTTCCGTTCCGAGAGGTTTGCATGGTTTGCAGTCAGGACAGTGTCTTTTGCTCGCTGCCATTGGGGGAATTCGTGACTTTTGCAGCAGCCAGTTGGAGAACGGGCTGGACTGGTGGGGGCTGTTTTTTGGTTGTGTGTGTGTGTTTTTTTTTACCTCAACTTTTTCCAGTTACACATTCCTCACTAATCTTTCTGTTTCCAAGAAACATAAATATTGGGAATTAACCAGTCATGTACTGGCCAGAGAGGTACAGAACCCAGCTGCTGGTGTGCTCCGTAAAATCTGCTTCCGATGAGGGGCCGGTGCCGAAGCGCGGGCGCTCGCGGCGCTGAGCAGTTCCCGCGCTGGCCGCCGCCTTTCCGCTCCACCTATAAGTGCAGAGAGTTTTCATGCTTTTTCCCACATCTGATTTTTTTTCTGGTCACCTGGGGCCCTCCCCGCACTGCCGTGCRGTGTTGCAGCATCACCGCCAGCATGATTTTTGGAATGTTATTATCTCAAAATAGGTAACTTTTCTTTTGTAATTCCATCCATATATCTAGCTAATGACACTTGCAGACACTTGGTGCCTTTAGAAAAAAAAAAAAAAGATAATTTTAGGTGGCTAACTATGAAATTACTCACCAAGCTTTGAGCACCTAACTTGGATTTCGGGGAAAGTTTTCTGTTCTGTCTGTGCATGTGTTTTGTTTGCAGCACGTCTTGTCACACGGCTGCATCTCGCAGAAAGTCAGGGTGTTCCAACTGTGCTCAGCTTTCCCTCAGAAAGCTCGTATTTTTGTAGACTACACAAAAAAAAAAAAAAAAAAAAAGAAAAAAAAAGAAAGAAAAAGAAAAAGAAATGAAGAAAGAAATGGAAGCAGCCCAGCACAGAATTGTCCCAGGAGGAGCAAGGTAAACGTGAGCACGGAGGAGCCACGACCGGGCAGGTGCCACCTCCTGCGCCAGCTTGAGAGCCTCTAAAACATTTAAAAATCAAAGCACACAAAATAGCCTTAAGATAACTGGCCAAAGACTGATGATTAAAGTGCTGTGGGTTTTGCATGGTGCAGAGGGACTTAGTGATGCCGCCACGGGAGATGTGTGCAGGCAGGCGGAAGAAAGACGGGTCCTCAAAGCTGCACGTGGAGCACAACAGGGTTGCAATGGAGCCCTCCTGCAGGTCGTCTCCTAATCAGCCACCTTCACAGGTGGCCGGACCTTAGGTGGGTCTACCAAAGCTTCCACCTTCCCCTTCTGGCTTTGCCCGGCTGCTAGTTTAGAACGGGAATGTCTATCTGCTTCATACGGAGGGAGATCTTCGTCACTGAAACTTGCCAGTCCTTTAGCTTACCCAGCGTCCAGGCGACCATAAATGATCGTAACTTTGGAGTGATCTGGGTTAGTGACTTCAGGTAAAAACTTAAGCTTTTTTACATTGGTGTAGAATTGCAAGTATTTAGTAGATGAATTAGACAACCAGACTTTATAAATCACATTCAATTTATGAATGAAAAAGAGAAAAGAGAAACTGTCACTTTCCTACTACGCTCTCTCGCCTCTCAGGCTAAACAGACCAAGAAGAGGCATGTTTTCCTCAGGGCSCTCTTCCCCAGAGTCCTTCCCCAACCCAGTCCAGAACCGAAACAAAACCAAACCTTGAGTAACCTGATAAGCTGGAAAGTGAAATGTAATGTTGGTGAGACTAGAACCTTGAACTTCTTCTTASTACCTATTTATAGTTTCAGCAGATCTGCTAAAAAATGATTAAATGCTGGAATTATGCAAATGCAAATGGAGTGAATATGTGAAAGTCATCTGTCCTTGCAAGCACAAAGTCCGTGTCATATGTGTATTAGAAAATAGCTTATGTAACTCAGCTAAACACAATGTGAGGTTTTATGATCTCATCCCAAGGCAGGACAATGTAATTCTTTGTTATGAGAATTAAGATTGAGAACGGTTTAGTTTGTTTACACTATTGAAGTTTTATAGCGAGTGCTGTCAAGTGGTGCCTCAAACCGTCCATGGGTATTTGTAGAGACTTTTAAAATTCACGCATAAAATAAAATGACCATCTGATTCAAATGAATTTTCCAATTATTTGTGGCTTTAACAGAAGCTATTGAAGTGTATTGTATATATCTGGCAGCTGGTCCTACTTCTTTGAAAAAAACTAAAGCTTTGTATCTAATCCCTTGAGCAATCCAGTGGTAAATTGTTTATCAAATAAGTAGGAGAATTTTCCCATTTCGAGTCTGTGCTGTCTTTACACTGCCGTCCCGGGAAGGATAATTACCTGTTTGCAGTTTGCGCGTGGTGCCGTTGAAGGGTTTCCCAGCTGGCGCGTTCCTCGCTCCCGTCCCAGCCGAGCTGTCCCGCGGCGCGTCCCACCGCCCGGGCCGGCGGCCTCCGCGGGCCGCCTCCGCTGTGGTGTCTCGTGCTGAACTCCTGGCCTTCGTCTCTGGTCCGCCTTCGGTGCTCGGTCATCATTAAATGAGCTCATTTTCCATTTAGTTCTAAAAAGGCGTAGTACTCAGAAAAAAAAAAATCTTTTGGAAAACCACCTTATTAACAGAAAAGGTCTCAGTCCACAAAATGGGTGTGTTTTGTTTGATTTGTGTCAGCAGGATCTGACTTACTGTTTGAGTAAGGTGCTTCAGAGCACAAAGAGGTAATAGCAGTCCCTAAATACCTGTTAATCATAGTTGTCTAAGTATGATAATCATAATTAGAGTCTGAGATTTTTCCACCCTTCTCATTTTTGACAACTGTAATTGATGCAATGAGAAATGATAAGCAAATGCTAGCATGTTCTGCGTACAAAAGTGTCTTTTTATTTGTGCAGGGGCCTTGGTCCTTTTAATTTGAAGATATTTTTGACTATTAAATCCCCTATAAGATTACTACATTGGTTAATATACTATTTTTTCCCTCGAAGATAAAATTCAAGTAGGAAGAAAATGTCTCTCTCTTTCCATTTCCTACTCTGTGTGTTTTAGGTCATGTTAGCACCACACAGTCAACAGTCTCTTCTCAGCAAACACAGCGTGCGAAAGGCTTTACTGATGCAGGTGAAGACRTACTGGCCAGATAACTTCAGAAGTGGAACACTTGGCTTGCAAACAGACCACAGTTTTCCATACACTTCCAATATTCTGGCATATTTTCTTCATTTTTACATTTTTTTTTACATTTTGTATTTTTTAGCGTAGAAGAGTGGATCTTTGATTCTCCATGATAAATTATCAGAAAGGTAGCGGGTGTGTTGTAATGCAGTAGCCTTTGCATTGCCTTTTTTCTGCAGACGACCTCCTTGGAAGGCTGTCGTGTTCAAGCCCACCGGGACAGACCYATACACTGACCTGCCTTCCCCCGGTGGGGAGAGGTCGATGGAGAAGCCATCAGCTCTTTGGAGCTGATGCACCATTCTCCTTGGTATCTTTTCCCAGTGCAAATGCATGACAGCAATTTCAAGGAGATTAAGGCATATGTATTAATTGTGACTACAGTATTTTACCTTTTTGCTTCAAAAAGCATCTTAAGTGATTTGACACCCTTGACCAGCACGGATTTGGGAGGTCTTCCTTTAGCTGTGATCTTTCACAAGTGATTTCCCTTTGCTGAACAGGTAACGTGTGCTCAAGAGCAGARCACTGGCATCTCTGAAGCATATATTCGAGTTATTCAAAAAAGAGAAAAGTCATCAGTTTAAGCACTTTTGTGCTCTTATGTGTTAGAGTATTTTCCAAGTGTGTTGCAGTGTTTTGTAATTATAATAGTGCAGTTCTATTTCTGAGCTACAAACACAAATAACTGTAACAATAAATACTTTGCACCTACATGCATGAAATTCCAATTTGTAAAGAATTATCTTTGGCTTGACTTGCAGTTTATCCAGAGCCTTTAAAAGAGTATCATCTAGCACTGAGCCACAGGAAAGTTAAATAAACATAATTCAGTATTTTCCTTGTTCTGGGGCTGACGGAGAACAGGCAGACTTTTCGCCCGCACCGGTGTTACGACAGCCGGGAACGGTCGTGATTTTGGTTCTGCYGCTCCTCTGAATATTGCTGTTTTAAGCATGCAATAACCTTGATTCTGGATTAAGTGGACACAGATAATAAAGGTGACGTTTTAGTCTTGACTGAAGTCGATTAYGGAGCTCCCATAAAATGGACTTTCGCTCTGTGCCTTTGCATAGCAAGGAGGTTCGGCCAACGAGAACAAGCTGAGCTCGCTCCTTCTGCTCGCTTTGCTCCCGGAGCATTTAAAAACCCTTGCGTGCGGATGCGCGCTCTTTGCTGGGCCCTCCGGCACGTTTGGCTCGTGCCGGCGGCGCGGGACGGCCGGGCCGAGCTCGGCTGCCCGCAGGGACGGGGTGGCGAGCGCGCCGGCTGCTCCGCGCGGGGAGCCTCGGCCAAGAGCGAGCCGGCCACGGCGCCCTCGTTCCCCCGCGCGGCTGTACCGGCCCTWGCGTGAAGAGGGACTTGTTGTCTCGTGTTGTTGCTGCAGTTCTGGATGATTTTCTAAATATTTGCTGTAGATTGTTCCTGCAAAGAGGAGTTCRTGTTTTTTTCCAAATGTGTGTGTTTTTCCAGAAAAACGTCCATTTTCTCTTCCTAACATCTCCGTAGGAACACCTCAAGGGATTCGGTGCAACTTCTACCAGAGGAGGTTCGAGGTCGGGAGAGCCCGCCTGGGAGGCGGATGGCACCAGCCGGCCGCGTGTGCCCCCATCCCGCTCCTCGGCGCCGGGCCGGAGCCCCACGGGCCGCCCAGGATGCGTGGCAGTAGCTCTGGGGTTGGGCTGGGGCAGCCTGAGCTCCTCGCGGGCCTGGGCTGCCTGCTCGCACCCCTCGGCGCTGGCGTCCTCGAGAAGCGGCAGCGGGACCCGCTTTAGTAATTACTAAGGATTTTTCTTTTCTGTAGAGGGAAAAACGTGCTGTTGAGTTGACGGCTGTTTAGTGGGGACAACAGCTGCAGCCGGAGGGCAGTGGGAGGTGGCCGTGGTGTGCACACAGCCGCGGGGGGAAGACTTTGACCAGGTCCATTTCCATTTAAAAATACAGGAAAAAATATTTTTCAACAAATTCACCGAGGCAATCAAATTATACTGTATTACTCTTTATACCTGTTTATGCCTAAGAATAATTTTCATCCTGGTAAGCTCTCAACTTCCCAGCTGAAGAACTCGGTTTGTTTAAAGAACGCATCTTTCCTCCCAGCGAGAGCTTGCRTTTTTGAGAGCTCCGCGATGTGTGCTTTAGACCGAGTTCCTTCTTTTTGACTGTAGCTGAGATAAAGAATTAGTAGTTTAAAACAATAACTACATGTTCCACTGTGATCGAGGAATTAGATAATCTGGCATGTTTGCTTAAGGGGTCTGTATCTTGGGGCTTTTATAGGGCAGTATTAAAGCCCTGAGCCTTCTTATTATGCCAATACCCAGAAGATTGCTTTAATGAGAAGTAAAGGGCCTTTTTCCAATTACAAGGGAATAACTGTATTAAGTTCCTGTGTTATGTCAACCTGCTTTGATTTGATTACTGCAAAAGAAATGGATTTATCTGTCAGTGTTACTTAATTAAGCCTTCTCATTGATGTTTTGCAGAGTAATGTAGTGTAGTTTGCACATTTAAGTCTAAATACAAAGAAAATTGGTCGAAAGCTAAGACACGGCCCCTGAAGATAAGGTACAAGAGTCATTGCTTTTCATTCTCCGATCAGAGCCCGGAGCTTCTGGCTTTGGTGGAAGAACCTCAGCGTTACACGGGCTCAAGCTAACGTAAGGYAGAGGGCCAGGAGTTACCACGCAGATTCAAGGCTGCTAAAAACTTTGCAGCCTAGGCAAACGTTGCAGTTGCTCCGTGCGGCTGGTGCCCTCGTCCCCGCTGCGGAGGCGGCTCTGCGGCGTGGCTTCCCGAGCGCCTCGTCGCGGCCCCCGTGGCCGCAGCGTCTCCGTTCCCCAGGTCTCCGCGGAAGCGTGCCACGCAGCCGTCCGGAAGGCCGTACGGCCCCGCCGACCTTGCCCCCGGCGCGGGCTCTGTCTCGGGGGCCTCGGCAGCGCGGGCTGTTTCAGATGAGCTGGTTTTTCCCAGAACCGGGGTGTTCGTACGCGGAGTTGCTAATGGGGCCAACGCGGGCGCGGGGTGCCGTGAGCGCCCGAGGCGGCCGTGCTGCGGACGGGGCTCCGACGAGTTGGTTGCCTGTTACGTAACACAAACGTTCTTTAAAAATATGCCTAATTAACCTAACAGAGCGGTTGGTCTGATCTGTCAGGTAAATGATAYGCGTTTTCTTTCTTTTTTCTGGAGCCCAGTTAAATATTTAGCTAAGAAACCGCGCGCGTTTTCCCGGTTAGAGCGCAGCCCCCGCTGGTGCTAGATAAAGCAAAGTGAGTTATGTTTACTCTAAATATGCCTTACTTCACCTTCTAAGTTTTGTCTGTTTTATTACATTTTATTTTTTGATGCTTGAGAATACCTATTTTTGTGCTGAAGGTTTTGGTGCAACTTTAACGGGTACAGTACGGTCACTTTTTGAACTCTCAAGAAACATGGAGCCAATGAAGTAATTTTTATGCTTAAACCTCAGGTTCCTGAGGGTCCAGTTCATTTCTGCTGTGCATTTAAATGAGTTAATTTAAGCAGTGGGTCAGAAGCCACTACCATCGTAGTAGCCCTGTGCCTGATTCTTAATTAAAGGCAACAGGAGATTAATTTGAAACATTAATTTAAAAGTGCCTATACAAAAGGAAAGAATTATTGCAATAAAGCCTAAAGAACTTTTTTGTCCCTAGATGTAGAAGACAGAACTAGCTCAGGGTCCTGGGGGAATACAGGACATCCTAGTCCATCCAGGGTAAGTATATCTAATCTTTTTCCCCAAACCAGACTTCCTGCATATGTAAATTTACAATCTTAAATATGAGTTTTACACCTGATTGCATAGAAAATCGGGCATGCAAAGTTGGTCACAGTCTGCCTTCTCTTTAAAATTGCTTTTTTTTTAAAAAAAAAAAAAAAAAAAAGACACTCAAACCTGATCCTGAGATTGCATTTGCACCTGCTGCACCGCCGCTACAGGTGGCGGGGTGCTGATTAGCACGGCGCGGTGCGGAGGGACAGCCGGTGCCTTTCCGGCAGCTCCGCGTGCCCGGGGTTTACTCAGGCTCCATCTCTCCGCCGTGCCGTTTGTCCCGCCTGCAGCGCCGTGGGGTTCGGCCGTCCCGGCTGCGGCGCAGGGGGTCGCCGCTGCCCGCCCGCCGTCCCAGCCTCCGCGCCGGGCGCGCCGCAGCGGGAGCCCGCGGCGCCCGGCGCGCTCCGGGCCGGACCGAGGTTATTTCTGCTGGCTCCCTGCGAAGTCACGCAGCGCGCTGGGCAGCAAGTGGCTTCGCTCTTACGTATGCCCACACTTAAAGAGCTTGCTTAAATTGCTTTTTAATTGTTTTCTAATTAATGCGGAGGATCGGCGCTTGCAGGCGTTGCTGCCTGAAGTTCAGCGCCCCGGAGAAGCTGTCTGGGGAGGCGACGTGAGGTTTTATTGTTCGAGCTGGGTCCGTCCCTTCTCCTGCGGGCAGCCCCTGCCCCGGGCTAAGGCTACGGCAGCTGGCGCCTTGGAGCCCAGCGCGGCGCGCGGGCGGCCGCGGAGCCTCCCCCGGGGAGGCGGGGAACCCGGTCACCTTTTCTTATTCCGTCCCGCTTAGCATCCATTACGTCATTACTGCACACATCTGTCAGTTTTATTTTTATCCCCTTTTTTTTACTTGACACTTGTATTGCTTCCTAGGGAAAAATGTTTTGAAAAGTAAATTCTAAATTTGCACACACAATTATTTATGCATGCAAAAGCTTGAATGTGAGCGTACAATTAAGTTTTGAGATGTAAAGAAAAGCGCACGAGCCTGGGAAGAATTCTGAAGTTTTAATCAAGACTGTGCATTAACTTGTGCAGTTATTCTGCAAACGGCTCGACCTCTCCGTATTTCCTGCTTTGTAAAATGACGACGGTATTTCCGCGTTGGAGGAATTAGCTTCTTGTGAATTCTTCTGCACAGAAGAAAGAAAACATTATGTAACTGCTGTGCATGGCTGATACTTGTAGCTAAGTTTAAGATTTTGCTACTCTAGTGACTGAATGCAGAAGACTTTTGAAAATCAGAGATGCAGCAAAGTACTGCCGCATCCCGGGACGAAGGGGCAGGCGATGTTCATTAGTGACTTTGCAAATTGCATGCATAAATACTAACGCCATGGAGGATTATTCTTCAGTGAAAAGTAACTTTCCACACCCAGACAGTGTGAAACAAATTTTGAAATTTTATTTATAGGTGAGTCCCTGTATATACCAATGAGATGATTAAGAYGCAAATCTACACATAAAATCTAGATTTAAAAGCAAAATGCTTAAAGAAATATTTCTTTTCTGTTTTTACGGTGTTACTAGCAATGTTAGGGAAGGTTTTTTTGTTGGGCTGCACAACACAAAATGCCAAGAACTTCATATCAATCATCGGTTCAGGATTACCCCCAGAACAAACCAAAGTCAATTGCTAATGAAATAAAAATTTGAAACAGCTTTAAAAATGTTCTGGAACACATCACTTCCAGCAGAATCAATAGAAGAAAGCAATAAAAGGAATAATAATTCTCAGAGCTGGTTTAAAACTCGGAAGGGAAACAGGGACCTGTAGGCTTTGAGAAATGCTTGTTAAACTTGTAAAATTGTGTTTTTCCCGATTTGTTAACAGAACTATGGCGACGGGACTCACTATGATCACATGGCGAGCAGAGACCTTGGCTCACATGACAATCTCTCTCCTCCTTTTGTCAATTCCAGAATACAAAGTAAGAAACTGCATTTCCTACCGCGCCCGTGGCTTAGAAAGCGGAGCGGAGGGGCGGCGCGGCGGGCGCGCGGCTCCGTGGCCGCGGAGGGAAGAGCGGGAGAGCGGCCGGGCCGGGAGGGGTGCCCTTGCTCGTCAGGTGGCTGATGGCTGCTTGCTCTAATTACGGCTGGCAAATGAGTTGAAGTAAATACGCGATGTAAAATTATTAGTAATGCTTGTGCTTGGCCAGGCTCACACCCTCCCTCCGCAGCTGCCGGCGAACCAAGCGAACGCTTTGCGCTGGAGGGCTGTGCGTAAGCCAAAGGAGACAGCGCCGTAGCTGCCGTCCGTCGTTCTTCAGCTCTAAGACACGCTCCTAAAATATGCCTTGTTTTTCTATATTGGGAAATATCTGTGAGTTGTTCGACGCATGGGATAGAGTCGGAGCTTGTAGTCGCTTGTCGGTGTTCAGAGGCTTGCAAGTGGGCAGCGTAGCTCTGAATTTATAGCTTTTAAACAGCCTAATCTTTGTGTTGATTAAATATTTCTTATCTGTCTTCAAATGATTATTATTAATGCTTAAACTAGGAGCAGGCTGGATAGTTACGTGATGAATATTATCCATTTTGCAGGCAGGAATTACGGGTGACAGTTTATTTGCTCTCGTGCGCTCTGCGCGCCCGCGCTGGTTGGGAGGAGGTGGTGCGGAGTCCGCGGCCTCCGCCTTGGTAGCTTCCCCCGTCTTCCCCGGAAAAACCTGGCTCTGCGCTTGCCTTTCTTCGGCCTCGTCCGGACCGCGCTCCGGGTGAGCTGCTAGCACGTGCACCTAGCGCTGCGGACGGCAGTTTTCTGGACAAGAGAGGTTTTGCAATACCTGGGGGTACTTATTGGCGACCCGGTGCCTGTGGACCACAAACGGTTGTAGGCGCRTTCTGCTTAAACACAGGCTCATATTGCACAGTTTGCTCCGCAAATATTTGTCTTAAAAACGCCTTTTTGAGCGGCCGCCGTCCGGTCGGGAGTCTCCGCGGTCACCTTCCCCCGGAGCCGCGTGGCGTTTAGCCGAGGGAGCCCGCAAAGCTGCGCGCGCTCGCTGGGCTTCTCCTCGAAGTGCCGCTTGGAGACTCCCGAGACGCGGCTTTCGTTGGGCGCCTCCGGAGCCCAGGCACTCCTCCAGGCACCTTTTGCTTTCCTGAGGGTAAGTGAAGGACCTGGAGTGAGACCAGGAGGACGGTGACAGCGCAGGGCACGGTGCGCGTGGCAGCCGCGCGCCGCTCCTCGCCGGCTCCGCCGTTCCCTGGTTCCTTCTCTGCGAGCGTGTTTTATCCTCCGGCTTACTTGCTCGTGCATTAAATCATTTGCTAATGCTCAGTAACTTGTTCCTAACCCCCCTGTAGCTCGATGGAGSGTTTCTCTGCGAGGATTAGCTGGAGGTTGCGGGCGCCGTTGAAGAAAGCTGCTGGCTTATGTGGTGACCTTTGAATCTCATCTGGGTTGGTGGCTGATATTTTGATTTGGTTACTGTGGTCATGTTGTGACAGCTGCTGGTTCATTATAATTCRGTTCCTCTCCTCGGTTTGCCTACCAGGAGCATCTAGGTTAGCGTTGCTTCGAGGGGCTCTCACCACCCCGGGGTGGCCGGCGGTGGCCCGCTGGCYGGGGGTCGCCCCCGGCCCTGACGGGCGCTCGCCGCGGGGTGCCGACGGGGAGCTCGGCGCCGGGGAAGGCTTGCCCTGAGCTTTACAAACCTGATCCTGTGAAGCACGCCGGATGTAGTTAAAGGGTAGAAGAGAAAATATCCAAGGCATTTTTCTTATTTTTCTGCATGGACGCCTTTTGTATTTCTCCTCTCGCCTGCAATATTTCTCGTGTTCACAGTATGAACTCTAGAGACCTTATTGGAAAAGTCCCCAATCTACTGACTGACTGAAAGACAGGCTAGAAAACCTCTATTCTGGACACCGCTTTGCGGCTCTCGGGAAGGACCCGCGCTCACCGAGTGCGCATCCCTTGATTTTTATAGGAGTTGGCCAACGCGAAGACGTAGCGTGTGAAGACAAAATCTTGGCGCGCGTTTCTTTTCCTGTGGCTACACGCAAAAGGCAGAGCAGATCCAACCCAGCGTTAACGTAACGCAGGAACGGCTTCTTCCCCGGGACCCCCGGTGCAACCCCGGCGCACGCCGCGGCCCGCGGTTTTCCGGCGGCTTCTTCCCTTTCCCTTCTCCCATCCCGAGGGCTCCGCTCCCCTGCGCGCCTGGCGCTCCTGAGAAGGTGGCGCTGGCTGCCAGGGACCAATTTTTAATATTATTTTTAATGCTGTGATAGCGCTTGTCTCTCTCTGAATACTGCTGTGGTATTTGTTTTTAATCTGCCCAGCTTTGATTTTGTTACTGTTATCGTAAGTAGAACGGGAATTTGTGCAGATAGTTCAGTTTACCCAACACCGCATTATAAGGCCCTGCTTTCAGCTGCTAAACTATAAACACTGGGGATGAAATTTTCCATGCTGTGTATCTGACTCAGCCTGATTATTATTTTTTTAACCTTTTACAGAAATGATTTCAACATTTCCTAAAATGAGATTACATTTTGTCCTGGCAGATTTTTGGTTCTGTCGGTGAGCGGCTGCCGTGTCCCGACCGTTCCCCCCCTCTCACACCAGCCCTGCTGCGTCGGGTGGCTTTGGTTCCCTTTCGCAGCTGCAGAAGTTGAGGTGCTTGAAGAACAACCAGGCAAAAATCAAAAACCGTCCCCTAATTTTCAGTTGTAGATTACAGATGCAGAAGGTTGCGATTGCATCTTAGACCTCCGCAGGCGTTTTTTGCGTGTCCATGTCACAGTTCTGCTTGTGTTCAGTGACACCAGAAATGCCACCGCTTGGGGAAATGGCGCTTGTGATATTTCCTACTGGGCACCCGCGTCGTGGGAACGCACGTGCAGTAGCTGCCTCTTTATCTTAGCATCGTCTGCTCTTCTCTTCTAATTTCCTAAAGCCTTTTCAGAGCAATATAATTTATGAGTATTAATAAGAGGCAACTGGCCCCTTGTTAAGCTGGCAACTTGGAGTGGAAGGAAGAATTAAGACAAGACTTTATTACATTTGCAAAAGAAAGTAACATGACATACAAAAAGAAACGTGACAATTTTTTAAATATCAGTCAAAGGTGAAATTTCAAGAATGACAAGCAGAACTGTTTTCCATAAAAATCTGTGACTGTCTGGCTATCCATAACATTATCTAAGATGAGCTGTAACAGCAGAAAGTCTGAATATAACAACTAAAAAGATCAAGAAAGGGCTTAAGAAATCAAAGAACTGGAAATCACAAACTCCAGTTTTTAATTTAGAGGTTTTGTGTTAGTACACCTGACACAACAGAGCACCTGCATTTTCAGGAGAAAGCCGTGAATGGATGATGCATGACAGAAGAGTGCTTCCAAAAAAAGAAAAGCATAAAGTTGTCAAGTAGCCTCCCAGCTGCTGAATGCTCAGAAATTTCCCCGCTATGTGGAAGGTGTTTCAAGCAATCTGAACACGCATTTCCATGTAGGGAAGGCCATTTCGTATGAATGCAGCATGAGTTCAGATGAAATACTGCCAGGGAGGTGGACCAAGYGCTGTGGTTCCTCTCGGATTATGATGGCTGCCAAATGCAAAAAGGAAACTTTAGTGTGGCATGGCTAGGCTATGAGAAGACCTTTGATTTCTCAGATGTTCACGGGTGGAAAACGTGCTGAGAATATGCAGTGCCACAGGCATCATCGCTATTTTTGTGCATCTCACCTATGACCTGGAGAAAACAGATTCCACCACCATGAGTGCTTCCTGGCGACTGCAGCTCTCTCTGGCTTGCCACAAGATGTGGGACCAGGAGGTCCTGGAGGGTTAAGAGGAAGGTCTGAAAACCTGAATTCAGCTGCCGACTTTGAGCTCTTGGCCTTATAAAGGGAAAACCCTGAAGTGTGACATCAAGCAGTCATCCCAAGAGATGTATCTGCTGATGGTCAACCTGGACTGGCAGTTTGCCTGCTGCATGTGTGTGCGTGCAGSCATCCCTTTGCATCAGCATGTGCCCTCCTTTCCCCCCAGGCCCGTGTGGCCTGTCCCAGGAGAGTATAAGCCACGTAGCTTGTCCCAGCCACTGTGTTTGAATGCTCTATGTAGATTCCTGCCCACCAGCCTAAATATGCTCCACCGGTGCCCTTGTGAGTACAGAAGACCTCTGCTGAGATTACTGGAAGATATGAGATAGGGTTTTCAAATGTCACCTAAATCCAATAAAATACATGTATTGATTTTTTTTTGCCAAACTTAGAATTGTTTCACCAACCAAAATCTCTCATTTGTGAATGTCCCCCAAATTCAAAAATGGAGCTAATATGGGAATAAAAGTGCAACCTTGAAAACTCTTGAGAGGTCACCATAAGGAAATCTCCAGTAATTAAATTAGAAAACAACCAGTTTCAGACTTGGTCTTGAATTGATCTTAAATTAAGACTTGAGCAGGGTCTTGGACTACATRATTTCCAGAGGTCCCTCCTAACCTCGACCGTTCTGCAGTTCTGTGATTCATGTTCCATCCTACATAAAGAACATCTGTAAAAGATTTCTTCCAGCCTTTTGCTTCTATATTAGTCTTAGTGGTTTCTTCACATCAAAGTAGAAGTGCTTCTAGATGACCCTGAGCRATAGTTTTAGTTTAATCATATGGCCTGTCAAGGCTGAGACCCTCAGAGGTTGGATGGAGCATTTTAGCTTTCTAAGATAGCCACAGTTAAATTCGCAGAATTTACTTTCGAGAAGGGCCTTGAAAAATTTCCATAAAAATGTTTTGTAGAGGACACTGGCTTCTACAGCTGTTCCTGTCGTATAATATGACTGCTGCTTCTCTCCTGTCCCAGTTGCAAATGTACAAAATTAAGCAGAAAAATCTGCAYAGAAAAGCATTTTGTAAATGTAAATGTAAATACGTCACGTTTCCCAATCAAGAGTTTCAATGTGTTTTGCAGCAAGTCAATCTCGCACGCGCTGCCAGTCGGGATTCTGAACTTCAGCATTCAGCCCAAGCCTCCCGTACAGTCTTGAAGAAAAGAAATTACAAGGACGTTTCCATTTATTTGGGGAACGAGCAGCAGATGTATAAATAGAAACTGTAGACTGTGGCAATTAATGTCTGCATACTGAGCAAAGAATTGAAATATTATTTTGTACTACATAGTTTTCAGTGAAGTTTACATTCCGTTGTATTTTGTTCTTAAACAAGTCCAAGCATTTTTAATAAGTTATTTTGTGTGACAGTTGTATTCTGCGTAGCATGGCATAGACTAAAGCTGTGTGAAAATTCCTCATTTGAACTGCAAATGTATTTGATCTGTATTTGGAGTGCGAATTGCAATGGATTGTAAGTTTGCAAAATATTGGCAGAAATCGTTCTCTCGGTAAACAGGGAAGAAAGTTCCCCGTGCTAATAACCAAACCCTCTCTTCTGGCAACGGCCCTCTGCGGACCTGGAGGCACTGCAGAGCCTGCTGGCGGGGCTAGAGCAGGTACGAGGGTGGTCCTGGAGAGGGGAGAGCAGCGCGCGCGGCCCCGGGGTGCAGAGCCGTGGGGGGGCGGGGGGTGAGGGACTCTGCCCCGGGGAGCCGGGGCGCGGGACTCGGCCGCGAGCCCGTCGGGGCGGGCGCAGCGCCGTGGGGGCTGCCCCGTGGGCTCCGCCGCGCGCGGCTGCCTCCCGGGCTCTGCTTTTCGGTACTCCCGGGGAGTGCGTTCGTCTGCGCTGCAGACGCGTTAATAGAGAAATGTCTTCTGAAATAACATTAAAGCTTTTAATTTAAGGCTTTTAGAGTAGCATAAGGTATTTTAGTGGTTAATGAGCTTCTGCCTTTTATATAGATTAACTTAGTTTGGCTTTCAAATAGGAGTTCGCTGCTGTTCTCCAGTGGAGCTGATATTAGTGGGAGAGGGAGTTTGAGCTCGCACCTGCTTGAGCGTTAAAAGGAACGTGTAAGTGGCTTCCTTAAAGTATTCGTAGAGGAGAAAAAATTAAATTCCTAGAAACTCTTACTCAACCAGGAAAACCACTGATAGGCACATTTTTAAAAAGTGTTTTTGGTTTACGAATTAGTTGCAATCTTCCTGTTTTCCAGAGGTGTCTGTAGTCACCCAATTAGTGAACGTACGCTGAAAGGTAGAGGCGTGCTTCCAGAGGGGACGGCTGGTCTGGGTGAGCAGGAGATTTGCATTACAGCTGGAAAGCATACATGTGGGAAAATCTGTGAAACAAAACAAATTTGTTGAATTACTAGGTCATTTACATAGCTGCTCTAGTCATGGTCCGTTAAGCAGGCAAAAACAATGGTTTTGTTATGCTCTCTAGTTAAGGCACAGAAAGTGTAAAACAATGCAGAGTTAGCTGTGTAATTATTAATCATTTTGAGCCTGTGCTTACCTTGAGTCTGAACTTCACAGGGTATAAAGACATTGAGTCAAAATAATACATTAGCTAAATAAGATCGGCTTCTTTTCTTAGKTCTTGGCGTGTTCTCCTACAAAAAATAGATAAAGCTGCAACTTTCAGGGCTCAGAGGTGGCTGAACCTTAACGTTGGGCTACGCTGGAGCTTACCCAAAGGCAAAGCCTTGGCAACGTATTTTTGGGCCAAGCCAACTGCTGCTTGTGTTGCTGTAACAGATTCTTGCTAGGGTTTTTCTTTGTAACAAAGCACACGTCCAGGAAAGAAATTTAACATTGGCATCTGTAGGAAGATGTGATAGTCTTGCAGCAAAAAATCGTTTTTACTCTTGTAGTTCTATTTTTAATTCCCTTTATCAAAGCTGCTTCTGACAACTTCTGTAATGACTTCTCGATTCTTGTCCCTAATCTTCAGTCTCTAATTCTGCTCTGGATTTTGCACATTTGGTCAGATGCACAGAAAATACAAAATCGAATATAAAACAGTTTTCAATGAAAATAATAAAAAGGATAGGGCAGGAGGGAGCAGTAATTCTCTGCAGCATCATGCCAATAGATGCATCTTACCATATGGTATAGATTAAGGACAGCACCAGTTCTCACACTATACAAGGCTGATGGTATAGTAGGTCCATGCTTTGATCCTTGTACCATGTGAAATAAAAAGATACGGAGCATGCATTTAACAAGAACCATCAGTACTTTAATTAGATTATATTTCTTTTTAACTAAAATCAGAGTGCTCCAATACATTTCTTTATTCTGCAAACTTTTACTGTGTGACTGTGGTCCTAAACATTTTCTACAATTATTAAAAGAATATAGAATGAAAACTGATACGGAAAAATACATTCTCTGGGCAGAAAACATGCTGACTAAATGTTAAGAAGATAAGAAGAATATGTAGGAAGAAATTAGGCTAATTAATAAATATTAAGAAGAGGTCATTTTATTTATATATACATATATATATGTATAGCGTGTGAGTTATCTGGTGAAAGCAATGTTTTGATTGATTTTTGGATAAAAAAGCTATGTAAATAGTTCAGCAAGAATTTACTTGATGGTATTTTTAAATTATATTGATTACATACCTTTTAATTATGATACCTATATCAAAATATTCACCCCCTTCCTATGATTTCTGTTTTCACTTTTATATTTCACTAGAATTGATTGTGGTTCGAATAGCCAAAAAAAATTATTTTTCCAAATATGCTTTCCAGGAATATATTTTTTCTTTCCTAAGTTTTACATTTCATGTAAGTTGCATAGCCATCTTACAGATTCCAAAGATGATTTTGGCTGGGATTTTGCAATTGGCTGAGAATACAAATCTCCCAAGGTATGTGGAGCAACACCCAGAAAATAATGGAAAATCTGAAGAGAGAACATATTTTCGAACCATTACATGGAGGAGTTTGCAGGTGTCYGTAGAATTTGGCTAAGATCTACTTAGCCATTCTTTATTTCCACTAGCAAAACCAAAAGAAAGGAGAGGTGATGCCATGTAAAGACACAACATAAAGGAGAATTGGTACCTACTGAAATGTAAATGTAGCAGCTACATTCTACATCGTTATGCTAAGAATGAATATACTCTGTTGAAAAATAAACTAACCAACCTAATATAGATGAACAGGCAGGGGCAAAAAGTAATCCTAAGAAAGGAAGGTGAGTGTATGAGACATAAAACATCAAGTGCTGCTCAGAGAATGTCTGAAATGAGGTTGAATGTTAAAAAATAATAATCTGAAAGCAAAGAGAGAAGAAGAAAGAAAAGACTGTACATGAGGTTAAGATAAATAATCACGAAAGATTATTGCAATGCATAAAGAAGAGGAGGTCAGTAAAGTAGATTTTAGGACCTCTTAGAGATGGAAAGGGTAATTTATTGACAGATGATGTAGACACTGCTAAAAAATAAATGGATTTTTCGCCTCAGTGTTCACAAAAGAGGATGGGGAACAGATGCCAGAATCAGATATAAATTTCCCAGGAGAGAGGCCAGAAATATTGAAGGAAATAGGGATTATTCCAGAATGGGTGATCACAGAGTGGGTGAGAACGTCAGTAGATGGATTAAACTCCATAGAGAAGCCATCACAGAATTCTTAAATATCAAAAAGGTAAAGGAATATTCATGATGATGAAAGAAAACTCCATGTCCCTTCCATTCCTTAGTCTCCTCTGCCTTCTACAGAGATAACCATGAGAAGAGCTCTGTGTTTCACTTGAATGCCACAATGTTTTTGTCCTCTAAAGACATCCGTTGACAGGTATTGTGTATGACTTTGTATTTTGTTTATTTTAAAATAAATGGTTAAAATGTATTTTACAGTCAGGATTCTGATCTCCACAAAATGTACAGTTCCATACAGTTCTGTTTCTGGAACAGAAATTCTGAACTCTGGGCCATCTGGAAGAAATAGCAAGGATGGCTCAGGAGTAATTTTTCTTTGAAGGAACCATCACAATTCAACAAATCTAAAAGGAAGAGATTTCAGATGGTTTCTGCTATGTAGTAGATGCTGCCTCCTGTAAGAAAATAATTGGTATCTTTTAGTCCTGCTGGATTAAACGTATTTTTGATCTGATGAGAGCTTTAATATTGCATTGTCTGATGTTCTCATTTTAAAATGAGATACTTCAGGACATACATCTGCAATATTTTCATTGTAGTATTCTGCAGGAGTATGTAAGAGCAGAAGCAGATATGCTTCTATTTCTATGTTGCATTTATCCGCAGGTTCAGAGTTGACACTCAGGCCATCAGGATCAGGGTCTACCAAGCACTACACTCTTCTTCTTGATCTTCCTAATGATCTAGGAAAATCATTTTATTTCTGGCACAGTCTTCTGTGTATGAACTTGAGTGAGCTTCACACTTTTTATGAATGATCCAACTTAAATGCAACTCTGTTCCAATGTAGCAATGGAGTTTCATCGAAATGCAACTTTGTTCCAAGGTAGCAATGGAAGTTTCATCTTAGTCATCTTGCCAATCTTATTACTGACTCTCGTGTTCCTGCAGAGGCTTTTTTGCTTTCACAGATTTGATATTGGAAGTTCTCATTCCTCTGCCTGGTCCAGATCCATTACCTTCTTGTATTCATTGGGTTTGGCTGTCTCCACAGGAAAGATGTCTAAGTGACTGGCAGGCAGTATCTGTTACTGAAGCTGGAGACAAAATGAGATGCTTAATTTCCATTGAGCAGGCAAATGTGTGAAAACTGATGGAGTTAATGGGTTAGACTATGTAATGCAGGGCTAAGTTGTCACAGGGCTGTGGACTCTAGGCTTTGTGGTCTTCCTCAGCATATGCATTAGAGCATCAATTAAAATTTACCAATTTCTGGTGAATTGTGGGGAAAAAAGCAGTGCAAATGGAAGCTGAACTTAGGTTGTCTGTCTGGCAGAAGACTCAGCGAAACATTACATTCTTAGAACCTTGTAATACTTTAGAAATGGAATCCAGATCAAACAAAATGTCACGTCCCCTAGCCCTAGGCAGAAGTTTCATTTAAATCCTTTCAATAACTTTTGCAGAAAAGTGAACCCCTTCTCATCTCCCCTGGGTACAGTCTCACCCTCTTCTAAGCACAGCTGCCCACAGATTTTCAGTGTTGGCTTCTTGTCCCACCAGCTGCAGGGCAGAGGTTCCAGCAGAAAGACAATTCTGCCTTAATCTGGTCCCTTCCCACCCCTTGACCTACAGACTTCAGAATTTCTTTGTTGTTGCTGATCATCCTGAGGAGACACACCTTCCTCTACCTCCACCCATCCTCTTTGGTGACGTCTGGGATCCTGCTGAAGGTTAATGTGTGAAGAATGGAAATCTATTTGGAGTCTGACAAATCTCTTGAAACTTCCACCTGAATTTATCTAGACCTCCCTTTTAAAAAATCTTCTCCCAGCTTCTTCTGAAAAAGTAAAATATATTAGGGAGACACTCTTAACTTGGATAACATCGTGTATGCCTGTTTATCACAGTGCTCCCACAGTGCTTGTATTATGGGAGTAATCTTGTGTTATGCCACCAGCCTCTGAAATAGCCTATTTTGGAATGTAAGGGATTGCAGAAGATTCTTTCAACAGATTATGAATTCTCTCATAATCTCTGTTTCGTAGATGGAAAAAATGTAGTAAAGAGAACATGTGAGCCAGAGTCCGAGCCTGTTGCCTGTAGCCCTAGCATAGTGCAACACTAGTCCACGTTTACATTTGTATTGCTCCCTGTGCCCCTCCTGTATGCGACCAAGTAGCATCCTTAGTAGTCATTTTAATCAATATCCTCAAGTCCACTGAATATGATCCTGGTCTTCCATCAGTGGATTACTTCAGGTACAGCATACAACCAGAAGCTTTCAAAGCAAGAGTGGCTACCAGAAGAAGTCATACTGAAAATTTTGCCCTTGTTTTTCAGCACATTTCTAGGTTCTGTTGGTGTCTTCTGGGGCTTGAGGATATTGCTTGAGGATGACATTCAATACAGAGGCTCTTTAGCCTTCTGTTGTTAATACTATCAGCTTTCTGTGCCCACAAATTTAATTTTTCATACATATAACACACCTGGAATTCCAGCCATCTTAAAATATATCTTGTGCCTTCTCCTTGTTGCATTCAAGGTGCTGGGGACCTAGCCATTGCGTCTCTCCTGCTGTGTTCTGAAAATTTGCCTGGAATTCACTGCCAAAATGTTTCTACTTTTCTGAGGGGCAGAGAAGAGCAAGAGGCTCAGACTGGCTCCAGAGTCAGTGTTAGACTTCCACTCTCAGGCTATGCTTGGGTTTTGGTCAGCTTAGGGAGTTCCCTTCCTTCTACCTGCCCCTAAATTCCCTTTCCAGGGAACAGCCAGGTGAAATGGCAGGTTGGCACAGCAACAGTAAAGACATGTTTGGTAGTCTTATAGAAGCTAGCGAAGCACGGGAGACTGAACTGTGTCTTGTTTMACTTGATCGTTTAAATAGCCAGACCTTTTCAGTGTGTTTTGTTTGACTAGCTTTCACCTCTTTGTATGGCAGAACTATTCTTTGTTGAACTTTGATTTTTTTACATGTGAAATGTTTTTGATCACATTATATAGAGCTGTCATCGCCCCCTGAACAGTTGTAATTTCTGTGCCTGCTCATGTGGTGCACACCTGTAACATGTTGGGAACGGACTTGGCTTTGAAGCTAGGCTTGTTCTCTCATAAGAGTCCACATATTTCTTCCATCATGTAATGAGATTTGATGATGATACCAAACTGAGGGGAGCAAGCTGCACTTAAAAGGAAGGCAATGTAAAATACAGCTTTGGCCACAGTCGTGCAGTTGGATCCGTGCAGGAGGAGTCCTGCAACAGTGCAGAGCCCTATTGRCTTGAACGAGGCCCTGCAAAGGAATGAAAATATGCTTGCTAGTTTCTACTGCTGTAAGGATTTTTTTGTGCTTTAAAGATTTTAAAATGCTGACTAAAATGTTACTTAAATGCAGAGTAAAACTAAGAAGAGAGGGAAAGAAAGGATAAGCATGTTGGTGGAAGTGTCTGAAAGCAGATGGTGGTTTGGAGAGACAGGTAAGATTGTTCCAGGTGTCAAGAAGTGGCAAGGGGACATTCCTCATCTACTGAGTGGAGATGGAGGGCAGCCAGCAGCAGACCGCTGATAGGAACAAGGTTGATGTGGATGTAAGAGGTTTTAAAAGTGTGAAAAGGCCTTTTCTGATTCAGCCATGGAGATGAACAGGGAGGGAGAAAGGCTTCTTCTCTGACAGGTTAAGCAGACGAGAAGCCAGGCCAAGCCCCAAAGTGAATCGGAAGCCAGGTCCTGCTTTCGCGACGCCAGCGCGGAGTTGTTCTCGAAATGCGTCAGGACAACTGAGAGCAGGGTCTGGTTCTGGTGGCTCATTCCCGCTGTCAGGGACCGTGAGGTCTAGGTTGCTGTTTGATRGAGAGAGACAGATCCGAGGGTCAGATCGGATCTTTAAACCTTCACCCAGATACAAAACAGGCTTTTTTTCTTTTCTTTTCTTTTTTTTTTTTTAAGCTAATGGTCTGAGATTCATGAACAAAGGTTGAATAGAAGTCAAAGGAAACTATTTTGGCACTTTATAAGGGATGAGTGAGGCCACATCCGTAATCCTGTGTATGGTTCTTGTCACCTTATTATTAGAGCTGCGTAAATCTGGCAAGGATTTGTATTTGCCAAATATACCTCTGGCCTAGATTTGGGCTTATATTTGGAATTGAGGCCAGTTTTAACGCCTGTGCAGTGTGTAATTTTTGCCAGTTTTAAGCAAAATAACAGGAAAGAAGATAATGAAGGACAGAGGAGTCAGGAAAGCAGAAAACTAAGGAAGGAAGGAACTAGAAAAAGAGAAGGYGGAGGAATATTTTCCTTCTTTTCTGCCTTCCCCACAGCCCTTCCTTCGCGTATCCCYTCTTTCTCCTTTCATGCTTCATTGTTGTTGTCTTTGAATTTGGAAGAATCAGATAAAACTAGCCACTATGTTCTGCTCTGTTTGTGCTCTCACATTTTTTTTTAATTTGAAAACTTCTCCCTTAGCGTCAGTCTCATCAACTTCTATTCTCCTATCTTCCGTCCTTTCCCTGTGCCCCCGAGTCCCCTGTGCATGTGCTTGCTGTGAAATTTCTCCCGGGCTGCGTATCCTATCCCGGAGCATGGGCGCTTCAAGGTACTCGCCTACCCGCAAGATCAGAGCTGCAGGGATTGAGAAGTGTCGTACTCCCATTCATGAATTGAGCCTCACAAACACGCTGGTGAGACAGATAGATGTTAATTGCTCATATTATCTCATCCCGTAGGTAGGTAGGTAATATGGGGTAGGGAGAGCTGTATTCCCTGAGAGCCGAAAGCCCCACGAGACTTTCTTTTTGAAGGTCAGCTTGCACCATCAGGGCAAGGGTGTGTGGTTTGCTTTCCCCGTGGGTAGGCTCTGAACCGGACTGACTCACCAGATCCCCCCAAAACAGAGTCACCAGAGCAGAGCCTCCATGGAACTCGCTCACGCACTAGCCAAATGCTTGTGCGGACCCCCAGGCTCCACGAAAGCACTGCTTCTTGCAGTATGTGCTCATTGCAGCATCGGTCCTGCTGAGCAGCAATATCTTCTGCTGTAGGGGGTCTTTCGAATAGATAATATAGTCCAAGGTTTTGTTTATTTTCTCTGGAAGCATCTGTACTGTCTGGGTGAAACTGAGATTTGTCCACCTCCCACGTTCCAGCTTGTCGTCCTTGGCATTGACGATGTCTGCTGTGGATCTGGGATTAGGGAAAGGGAGAGAGAACAGGAGTATCACTAAGAAGGTGATGGGTTCTTGCTTACGCCTGGTGGGGAAGAAGAGTCAGCCGAAGAGGGATTGTGCTGTAGCCTGACTGAGTGGAATGATCTGTATGCCTTCTGCTACATTAAGGAGAGTGAAGCTGTGACTTTCTCAAGGTCACCCAGCAGATCTGAGGCAAAAATGAAAGAAGGGCAAGAAGCCCTGCTTCCAGTTGTACGTAATGATGATCTTCAACTTATCTCCGTGGTCTTACRTTATTGGGAGACCAGAATTTTAATAGAAGATGTTAGCACCTTCCCACCCTCTAGTAGGCTTTATCTGCAGGACTTGAGCCAGTTCCTCCTCATCTTTCTTGGGCTGTGGGGAAGGCAGGAAGGAAGGAACATGGGAACTACCCATGTAAGATCACATCCGCGCAGTGACAAGGGTGCCTGGCACCAGYGGCAGAACTGGAGGTGCTCGGTGCAAGGGTGGGCTTACAGAGGCGCCAGGTCTGAGTTGGTTTTATTAGAGACAATTATCTGAATTGTATGGTTGCATTCGATGGGTGGATCCAGTTTACTGCATTACTTGGTTGCCTTCTCCAGGGATGATTCATTGATAAACACGTTCCGATTTGGACGTGGCATAGAAATAACACAGAAATGTGGAAGATACCACAGAGAACAGCCGAAGTGAACAAAGACTTTGAGGAGTCGGTTATTTATAAARGGGAAAAGCTCTGCTTGTCTTCTGGCGGGAGGGTGAGGTTGCAGGGCATCGCGTTCTGCGGGGATCCTTACCGGGCTGTTTGATCTAGTGGCAAATATGAAATCAGTCCTGAGCCTTGAGCTCAGCAGCAGGCAGATGTGGAAGGAATTACCTGCAGAGGTGCTCGTACAGAGAAAACAATCTGGGAACGCATTACTGGCCAGCATTAGAACCAGATACTATCAGAAGTTAAAAATAGAAGCATTCCTGTTTGTGGAATAAAATATCCTTGTTAATGGGTTGGTCAGAAACACAAACCAACCTAGATAACTTCGCRTATGTCCTGAAATTTCCTCTGTTTTATGGATTTTGGCCGTGAGTTCAGCGTAACATTCCATGCGTTCTTTGAGCGAGTACTGTGGGCAACATCAGAGAGAGGTAATGCGTTTTTCCTTAAAAAATATTATTTTTGGACATCTTTGGTGTGCTTTTGTGACTGTGCACTTCTCTCTCCAGAGGCGCCTGGAAAGCTGCTAGGTTTTCCTAACTTTCGGACAGTATCTGAACTTGCAAGGCTCCCGTGCCCAGCCCTGCCGGTTCCGGGTTCCTGCGGGCTCGGAGGCCCGCTGCCCCGGGCAGAGCGTCACCTCTTCGCTCCTCCCAGCCGCCTCGGCCCCGAGCTCGCGCGGCAGGGAGACCTGCCGCGGCGCGGAGCCGGGGGATCTCGCCAGCGGGATCCCTGCGGAGCGGTAGCCCGAGCGCAGGCACGCGGCGGCAGGGACCAGCTGTGCAGGAGCAGCTGATGGTTATTTTTCAGGTTTTAAGATTTACCTGTTGTGCTCACTGTAACAAAAGAAATGAAWTCCCTGTAATTACACCGGAAGGAGGAGGCGATCGTGTTTTAGTGCCTTTGATCTTGAGCTAGAGTAGGCTCAGCTTTTGGAAATTTAATTTGAAAGAATCCAGCGTACACATCTGCTTTTTGTGCTGCAATTTCTTGAGCCAGAAAATAGAAATTTATTAATGCGAACGTGTAGATTCTGTTCGTTGGAAGGGAAGGAAGCCCATTCAAAACACAAGTTGAGTCTTTATAGCACTAGAAAATCTTAACGGGTCTTAACCCATCATACCTATTWTGGAGTTTATAGGCAAAGTTCTGTGCAAGCAAGCAGACAGCATAAAATGGTAGGACACTTCTGGGAGCATAAAAATTTCTGGGAAATACAGTATGTGAATATTTCCAAGGTACTAATGAAAAGAATAGGGTAAAAAATTCCTCTTAATAAGCAGTTTAAAAAACAACAAGGTGAGCGTGTCGTAAAACTGTTCTGCGAACTTGCCTGTACTGAGCGATGGAGGGAGCGCATGCTGCCCTCCGGGAAGCAGGCTTTGCTTCGGTTGCTCTGCTGCTGCCCGGCGTGCTGTAAAATTGCTTGTGCCTTCTAAATTGAACATGATCCAGACTTCAAGGTAGATACTTTCAAAACATTACTTCGAAGGTGTGACTTGTGTTTTTCAGGGCTTTGCAAAAACAGCTAATTTAAAAAAGACGTACCAGACTGAAAAGCAAGCAGGAGATATACTTTGGCTCTGGTAGATGTTCCATCAGAATTTCCCCTATGAACCTTTTCTTTCCTATTCCTTGTCACAACTTGCCAGAAAGGAGCTTGGTCACTTTCTCAGCTAATGCTGTTTAAATAAAAACGTGTATCTCAGGCATACGTAAAGGGAACCTGGTGGTTCTGCGCGACGGCGGAGCACTGCAGTCAACCTCAGGGGTCGCGTGTGTTTATTTTTACGTTGAGAGGTCGTGCTTCCTCCCCGCACCGGCGCGCCGTTCGAAGCCCGGGCTGTCCGTGCGGCGTGGCCGGGCTCTGCTCGGGCCCCGCTCCGCGCGGCGGCTGCGTGCACGGTGCGGGGCTGCAGCTGGGATCCTCCGCAGCTGCTGGCCAGGCTTTTGGTGGCCTCGGGGTGACGAGAGCTGCACCTCTCCTAGCACGTCCAAACACCTTGGTAAACTGAGATGGGAGCTTGCAGGTGTGATTTGCTCTTGCCAGGCTTTTGGTGCTTCA
>NW_028186923.1:66354-94904 GCF_003343005.1 Rhea americana
TGGCTAATTATGCATCGGAGAGCTTCGACAGCTGCATTCATCATCATAAAATGTAATAATTAATGACATTCCAACAAAGAAAAATATGCAAATGAGAACTCATTAGCATTTTCATATTCAGCTTTGATAATGCTTTTGCTGACAAGGTTGTAATTAATGAAAATTCATGTCGCAGTCAGGAGATTGGATCGGTTTCATTCCGCTCACAATTCCCAAATGCTTGCATTATGGAAAATCGGCGGCTCTGCCAACTTTTCAGGGAAGAAAAAAACACACACACACACTAAAAGCACCAGATGCAAATTAATGGTAGGGAGCCTTTAACTCTTTAAAGTCCTGTCCCCCGATCCCCCCCCCTCCCCCCAAAAGCCCAAACCGAAAAGAAAAAGAAAAGCAGCCAACACGCTGCAGAAAGAGTTCGATATGCAAGTTGAAGGGTCTTGCAGGAGCAGCTCCTGGTTGCTTCTCAGAATATGGAAATTTCTGTAAAACTTTTTTTTTTTTTTTTTTGATGCTCTGTTTATTTTTGCTGTGTATTTTACTAGCAAAGCCCAGGTGTTCAGGTCTGGGGAGGTGAGACGTGGGCCGTCCCGGGCGCTTTGGCTGCGGCGGCGGTGCTGGCCCAGTCCCAGTCCCGGTCCTGCCGCCGAGGTGCTCCGCGCTGGCCCCGGCGCCGTGCAAGGTCTCGTTCGGACAGCAGCGGTAAAACGGAGGAGAGGCACGGAGCCTCCCCGAGCCACGGCGGCGAGAAGGCGGAGGTGCTCCTCGTGCGGAGCGTGGCGCCTTATTTCGGTTGAGATAACCAAGCAACAATTTCCAGGACGTGTTCCGTCCCCCCCCCCCAAAAAAAAAAAAAAAAAGGCAAACTTCAGGCCTGTTCTCCCACTACCCAGCAGGAGCACTGGGAATGTTCCCTGCCTGCGAAACGCCTGGCGATTGCTGCCAGACGCTCCGGCGTTCCTGAAGCGCAGCCGCCTGTTTTGTGCTGCTCCTCGTTTATTTATTTCTCGCCGCCGCTGGCGGCGGGACCGGCGGGCCGGGCGGGCCGGGGGAGGCCCGGGGGGCAGCAGGCGCAGCCCGCGCGCCGGCCCCCGCTGCGCTCCGCCGGCCCAGCTGATGCGCAGCGGCTCCCCGCCTTTCTCTTCCCATAAGTTACCAGGGAATAAATTCCGCGCTGGGGGTTCGGTTTTGGAGAGCTCTCTGCAGCGCGATGCTGGCTGGCTTGGAGAAACGCGGCCGGATCGCTGCGTACAGTTGTATATTTTGCGTGTAACTAGTTCTTTAAAACGCAGCAGGTTTTGCTTTTGCACGTCGTTTCCTTTGGTGCGGGCGCACTGCCCAGACAGATGGTGTAATGTCACCTGTAAGCAATCGCAATGGATAGGTTCGTTCTTACGTTTTAGAGAGCTTTTTATTTCCTTTATATACAGCACGACTATGGCTGAGAGACGGCTCAAGATGGTGTTTCTGTTTTGTCTCCTTTTAAAGAGACTCCTGCCGTGATTGGTTCCCTTTCCCCCCCCAAACCGGTATTTTGGGGGCTCAGTGGAAAATCTGTGGCTGGAGAAACTTTCCCGCTATTGTCGAACCAGCATCACGTGAAATCCGCGGCCGTTTCCGAGGAGCGTAGACGGAGATTGATGGGATGGGATAAAATGAAGCTGTTCGGAGACGTAACGCTTTAATTCGGAGTTCAGTATTTGCTTAAAAAAAATAAAGAAAGAAAAGCCTGGTTTTAAGCAGAGCAGCTCCCGGCTCCTGCCGAGGTTTGCGGGCGCCGCTCGGCGCGAGGACGCGGCGCTCGGCACCCGCCAGCCTGGCCCCGGCCCCGCGTGCGAGCCCCCGCGGCCTGAACTGGTGGTGTTACAGATAAGCTTCAAATTAGTTAATTTTCTACTAGGAAGGAATTAGAGATTGCATTAGTAAGGACCGGATAACTGCTTGTCTTGTTATGCAACCAGTCCCCTTGCCTGCAGTGGAGCCGCTGGCAGCAGCCAGGTGAGAAGTATTTGTATTTAGAAAGCTACAAAGAAGATAAGAATTTGTCACCAAGCTTAGATACATTTCTACCATACAAGCTCCTTAAAAAAAAAAAAAAGAAAAAAAGAAAAAGAAAAGCGTGCAGGATTCAGTAAGGCCTTATTTGTATGTTTTTCCTTAGGGAGGAGTTGAATAAAAGGTTTTTTTTTTTTAATTTATGGTGAATGCAAAGCAATGGGATGTTGAATGGATTGAGAGAGAAGCTGGTTTTGTTCTCAGAATGAAGGAGAGAGACGTTRTATGTAAGCATGCCATATATTTTATATGTGTTTCTTGATCATATAAAATCCCAGGGCACTTGAAGTAAAATATTCAAAGCTGACTTGCGTGTGCAGTGTGTGACGCTCTGGATCTTTCAGAAAGCCAGAGTGCTCTCATAAACTTTATTTTAAGTTATGAATACTTCATTCTTCTGACAATCAGGCCTTAAAGTGATGCATCTGAAATTAGTGACTGCTTCCAAGGGGAAAAAGGAATTTACTGGATTAGAAGAAATAAACAACTCAGCCATGTTAAAAAAAAATTGGGTAATCTTTTCATCATTGCAATATTTCATACTGAGAAGCCCATTCCCATATCCTTCCTTGCAGGCTGCGGGGGCATTAGCTATAACAAAGCATTAATGGTTTCACAGTGCTTTTGCAGGGGAGAAAAAGAAATTATCTCAGGCTTTTTTTAACTACAATAAAGGATCAAAACTGAAAAAATTTGGTTATCTTCTTACTCCCCTAATCTGTGATTTTTTTCAGGCCTAGTTTGATCTCTTATGTATATATATGTATATGTATATATGTACACACACACATATACATCTATAAGGAATTTCATAATTAATGAGAATGTTTCATGCTTTAATTCTAGAGACCTATATAATATTTCTTCCATTTTCTAGAACATAATAAAATTTTCTATGAAAGATGATCTCCTTTTTCCAATGCAAAAGAAAAGTTCTGATTTGAGCTTCTAGTTTACCTTTAAAAAAATTGCCTTTAGAGTGTCTTTGTAGGCGCTCTTAACACTTGAAAGCTTATTCCAACTTCTGTCCGTGTTCAAAGTCTTATATTTCCAGAATATTATCRTTCCGGTAACAATTCACCTGGGAGTGGAAAGCAAAGCAACTAATAATTTATTGTCAGAAGTAGAAATATTTGCTGTGGTTGCTAAGGCAGAAAGAGGAAAGTCTAGTATGAATCAACCCTGTTCTTACCAGGAGCTGGTCTCTAGTGACAAGAATTACTGCACTGTATTTTAAGGGTTTTGAAGATAATTGAAAGTTAAGATTTTTGGAACTTTTTCAATCTTAGCTATTTTACAGGTGAAAATGATACCTAGTGTTCTCTGTGTTAATTTACAAGCACCTTTCTGGGAAAATATTTGAAAGCCGTGTTTATTCATTGGAACTCGTTAATGGTTCGGAGTTACTGCTCACCTGCAGTAGGAGCTGTGCGAGTCCGAAGTTCCTGAAAGTTGAAGCGTCTGCGCGATGGATTAGTCTGTCGGGGTGCTTAGGAGGGCGGACGAGAAGCTGCCGTTGCTGCGGCCTGGAACGGCGCGCGGGGCTACAGCTGGTTTTTAGCCGCATTAAACGTTGTAACTGGTTTGTTCAACTGCTTGCTAGAGTGCTTTGCGTTGTGTTTCGTTTACGGTTCGGAAAATAGTGCGTGTAGAAAGCAACCCAGGCCAAAATTTCAGACTTGCCAGCAAAACGCGGGAGTCCAGCACGGACAATTGCTGTGCTCGGAAGCGCCCCGGATCCAGGGCTGCTTTACGCRATGGTCGTAATAACTGGTAGTAAAAATGTTGGTCTGGATCTAGCGCGAGAAGCCGCCTCGTTCCGCGGGTTTTGCCGGCCGCGCGCGCCCTGCGCTGGGACAAGCCCCGAGCGAGCCAGCCGCGGGGCGAGCGCCTCGGGCAAGGCGGCCGGCTCCCGGGCAGGTGACGCCTGTAATACGTAGGATTCCCGGGAAAAAAGGTAAAAGGGAAACCTGGGCCGCCTGCCCCCGGGGCCGAGGCCAGCCCCACAGCTGCCTGGCTTAGGAAAACCCCTCCTCGTCATCTGGAAGTCCATCTCGTTTCCTTCTGCTTTAAAGTTCGCTCGTGGTAGCAAAAGCAGTAGCGACTTGACAAACTTACAGCCCTAACAGTGCTAGGAAGAGTTTAGAGTCATCTGAAAACGTTTTCTTGAAAGGGATAATAAAGCACAAATAAGTATCTTTCTGAAAGGAGTAAGAGGTTAAATATTCCTCCTTCCAAAAGCAGGATTTCAGGAGTCCGTTGACAACTGCTTCAATCAGGTGGCCCCTGGTATTTCTGCTAACCATTTTTTTAATCTCCGTTTTTTGAGATCTTGAAGGCAGCATGAGTTTGCACTTTAATTTCGTGAGCAAGTGTACCTCTAAATAACTCTGGAAATTGTATGGTGGCCTGTGCACTGGCGGGGACTGGAACAGCACTGGAGCAGGTTGCCCAGAGAGGTGGTGGAGTCTCCTTCTCTGGAGATCTTCAAGGCCCGCCTGGACGCAACCCTGTCTAACATGCTCTAGGTGACCCTGCTTGAGCAGGGGGCTTGGACTAGATGATCTCCAGAGGTCCCTGCCAACCTCAACCCGTCTGCTATTCTGTGGGAATGTTGGACTCCAGCCGAGGTCCGTGAGCTGGAGCTCAGAGGGGTGACGAGGGCCCTGGAGCTCCCACGGGCAGTGGCTGTGCTCAACCCCGCTCGTAAAACTGGTGAGATCCACGCGCAAGCTGGCTGCGGTTCCCCCAAAGCCCCTATCAGAGGAAATCGGGAGTCCGGGGAATCCCTCAGCAGGTTCCTTCCCAAAGCTGTAGGCGCCGCACGCTCATGCAAGGCAAATATTCATTTTGAATAAGAAGAATGCACTGAATATTAGAAAATAATCAGTATCGTATGTTTGCAAGCCTATTGAATATCTAAAAAATCACCGCTTCCCCCTTCGTGCTCAGGAAGGCACCGATCAGCCTGAGGACCCTGAGTTCCTCTCCCATTGGTTTCCTCACCCATGCGACCATGCAATCCATCTGGAAATCCCTGGCCAGCGTCTACAGACGCCCGTGCTGCTGCTTACTGAGAGCAACGTTGGCTCAGCATTTACAAGGTCAAAATTAGGAGGAAAAAAAAAAAGAATTCCAAAAATAAGTGCTTAAAATAGGTCCCCAATTCCAGAGCCCAAATAAGTGGTTTGTTTTAGTTAGTTGACCACCAGCAACTTTCACTAAAATCAGTGACACCAGCTTGGATTTATAGTTCTCCTGACTATATGGTTTTATTTAAATGCCTAAATAAGGGCTTAGCTTAGGTTACCTACTTTATTTTTGCATCTTGATCCCAGGGAATTGCCCCAAAATGGCTATGCAATTATTTCTGGATATTTTATTAGTGAATGATGGCAGACCGGCTTGATGTCAGACCAGAATAATGACATTTTTATACAAGTCTTTTTGTTGTCTTTCACGAAAAGAGATTCTTTGCAAGGAATTCTGGAAATGTTTTCAGCATTGCATATCCAAATTATTTATGAATTTCATTATACGCAATTAATTTGTGTGGTTTTCCTTCTAGTTGTTCCATTTGTTATGTAGGTCACTCAAGATTGGTCTCCATAAGGGTACCAAAGCAAGTATTTCCCCATTTTATACTGTTTCCCAATCCAGTGCTCTGTCAGTTGGTTACATGGGTTCCTCCTTCTTAAGCCCTCAAAAATTCTTCTTTTCAGAGGAAGGTAGTGGTGGATGGTGGGTGTCTTACAGAGAGGGTTATTCCGTTACTATTCACATCTTGGGTTGATTCATTAATGTGACTGAGTAATTGAAACAGAACAAAAAAGGGCCATGGCAGATGTGGACTCATACCTGATAATTATTCAGAAGTGGATCTAGTTATGTGTGTGTGTGTGTGAAACCAATGTATACGTGATGTTAAACTGTGCGAAAGCCCAGGGGCTCGCATATGTTTCTACTGTCTTGCACCATAAAGTCATAGACCTTGAAGATGGAGAAGATCTTTTGGATCATTGGCTCTGTTCTCTTGCCTATGCAGGAATAGTCCTGGCAGCAAGGGGCCGATCCTGTACGAAGTGCGTAGCCAGAGGCCTTTGGGGGGTTTCAGTAGGGTGATTTCCAGGATTATTCCTCCTGCTAATCCGCAGTACCAACTCAAGTGTCCCAGCTCTTCTTTGCTTTCTATCAAGAACTCGTCACCAAGACTTTGTGGGAGGTTATGCTATTTTCTTCTCCTTTTGCTTGATTATTTCTTCTTTAGTCTTTAATAGACTACTAATAATATTTATGCTTGTTCATAATAGAAACGTTCTGCGCTTCGCAAAGTTACCCAGCTTAAAAACAGTTTAATCAGGACCACTATTTAAAACAGCTAAGACCATAAGACTTCACAGAAACCAATTTTTGTGAACCACCTGTTCATATATAGCTGGTTTGATACATCAGATAGGGACTTTAGAAGGGCTATATGAAAATTGAAAGACTACAATATTTAAAATTTAATAAAAAATAAAGTAAATCAAAGTAAAGTCTATAGTCAAACTCCTTAATTGTGATGCATTTGCTGAGTTTCCCTCTTCCATCGTCGGCCCTGCTCTGATGCCATATGGTCTACCATGGAACATTTAACTTGTCAGATATAATGGATTGTCCTGGAAGCAGATTTTTGCTTTGAGCGTTCGGCTCCTTTCTTGCATTTCACTCTCAGCTCCAGGCTGCAGGATGAAGGATTGTGGTGGAAATGCAAAGAAGAGACACACAGTTGATTCCCCTTAAGAGAGTGACCTATATGCCACAAAATTTTACCCACGTAAAGAGGCATTATCCCTGTCACTGACCCTAGCAGGCTGCATGTCAGAACCATTTAAATTTGTCTGGACTTAACAGATTGTGCAAATGTTTCAGAATCGAGTGCTTAGGAATAATAAAGGCTTGTCATTTCAACTTAGGCACTGGCAGTGCCGCTCGCCATGGCCGAGGGATGAGCAGTATTTATTGTGACCTACATGTAACCTAAGCTGCCGGGCTTGTAGACCTGGTAAATTAAGTTCATCTCCCAAGGCTACTGAAACTTAAAAAATGTATTATGTGATAAGGAACCCAAATGCCCATTATTCTCCGTGCTGGAAAGCAGAGGTGAAGGTCGGAAGGGATCGCTCCTACGCATGGGCCGGCAGCAGTTAATTCCTGCAGGTATTTTGTGTCTTAAAAACGGAGCAAGTGAACGTTTTCCCGTTGTGCCTTCGAGCCTATTGCACACAGGGGTCCTGGCGGATCTGGGAGAGGGGACCTCCCTCAGCAGCGGGGATGAAATGCTTCGTTATGGGTGGGCACGGCAGAGTTTTCCCTTGCACGAACTTCACCAAGGGATGTTTGAAAGGAACGTGACAAGCAAGTGACAGATTCATCCCTGGATCAATTCTTTTGTATTTCTTCTGACTTAAATAAAACAGAAAATAAGGAAATTTTAACTAAAAGCTAGAGGTAGTACTCCCCAGCTTTTTAAAAATATTCAAGAATTTAGGATAAAAATCTGGTTACACTAAGGATACCCAGTTTTATTATTAATATTAGTGCAGCACCTATAGCGTGTTTGTAGATCAGTCTGGATTTCGCAGTTCAGTTTAGCGTTCCTGTCGCATGGGGGTTTCTACGGAGCGATGGGGGTTTGCACAGGGGTTGTTGCCTTTGCATTTAGGAGCGGAAGGTTCCAAGCAAAACGTTTCTTTAGCAGAGGTGAAAAATCCCGCTTGCAAAGAGGTTTTTTTTCTTTTTCTGTGTAGGAACCAGGGTGCTCAGATTTGTTTTTGGGACGGTGTTTGAGGTCGGTTTTGCCCTGACAGCGCTGGGGCGTGTGCGTACGGATGCTATGAGTTCGCCAATACTCTCAGCCCAAATTTTTTTTTTTTTTTTTTTTTTTTTTTTTTTTAGGAAACGTTAGTTCTCAAGTGTAAAACTCTTATTAGGGGATGCATGCCCTCTGCTGGATATTACAGATTGGAGACTACAGGGTATTTCATAACGTGCCACACTGTGTTTACCAGAACGTTCCTGCCGTTTCGCCGCACTCTTGGAAGCCCGGAGCTAATCCAAACGCTCCGATCCAAATTGTTCTTTAAAGGTCAAAATTATACCAACAAGTAGTGTTGTCTCAATGTCTCAATGCAGTGTGTCTCGGGTGCGTGCTCCTCCAAGCCCCAGCTTCGGAGGCTGGGTGCACGGTTGCTCGTTAGCCAACACGGTCGTTAATTTGAGATTAGGGAACGAGGAGGTCCGCGGAGGCGGGTTTCTGTAAAACGTCCGTGGTTTCCTCCGAGGCTGGTGGTTGGGCTGGCCGCGGAGCCCGGCTGCGGAGGCCCGTTGCAGGGTGGTTGCAGCGGGAGCTTGGGCTCGGCGGGACGGGGCAGGGGCGAGGGGACCGTTTAGTTTAAATCTGGTGGAAAACGGTCTTCGACGTGCTCTCGTCACGTTGCTATTTCCACAGCTGCGAATACGGTTTTGTCGCAGCTCGGGGAGCCGGTCTGGGCACGGCACGCTGGCGGCACGGTTGCATTTCACCTGAAAAAGCCCATCTATAGGTACAGATTATATTTACATGCACACACATATGTATGGTGTTCGTGCGTGTGCAAGGAGGTAGTTTGGCCTTCAGGATACGCGGGAATTAACCTTGCCCGTTAAACATAAGCACTCGCCCAGCGAAGGGAGCCGGTGTGAAGGACTGCTTTAGCTCTGTTTCCTTGCTTTAAGTTGCTCAAGTCGGATCTGTAGCATCATTTTAGTATAGGTTTTAGGATTTAATTTCCTTTGCATTTTGATGGTGCTTTTTTTTTTAAAAAAAAAAATCTCCCCTGTAATAGCACTTGCTGTGGCACCATAATGTCTCTTTAAGAACCGTTACTGTTTACTGCGCATCAGTGTAAGTGGAAAAATCCTCTCTTGTGTCAAAAAGATCTCCTTCCCCCGGCATTGTGCCTCATTTTAGGGTGCGATGGCATTAAAATTATTGGGATTAATACTGTCCCTTTAGCTTTATATCTGGCTCGTGGAGCCTGCCTTAGACCAGCTGCTGTGTCACTTCTACTATTTGGCGAATGTTACTGCATAAACTTTGCTCCAAAGCTGCAGGATTTTCCCCTGTTGTCTGTACGGAGCGTGGAGGAGCTCATTAACGCGCTGCTTCCATCAGCACCAGATAAGACTCCCTGTAATGTAAAGCGCGCTGTGCAGAACCTCGTTGGAATAAGCGGGTTTTGTACCGCCCGTCCTGTCCTGGTGAGCGCGTTCCTGTTCGACATAGGCACGTAGAGAGCCTGTGTCCAGCCGGCTTAGCTGAGCCGAGTAGCGCTCCGCCGGGTACGCAGGAGCTCTGCGAGGGAGCAGGTTCCTGGGGTGGCGTACGTCCTCCACATCGCCCGGTCGATTCAGCAGGGTTTTGCCTAGAGTGATTTATAATTCTGTACGGATTTTAGCACGATTCCTATGCTAAAATTAGTTGGGTTTTTCAAATCTTTGATGCAGCCCCCTGCCCAGTGTTGAGAGCCTGGATGGTCACCGCGAAGAGGTGCTGTGGAGAGCTGGTCAACGTGCAGGAGAGCCTGCGCCTGAGACCACAGGTGGTCTCCACACACCCAGTGAAGGCTGAAATGATCCCTGTCCTCCTCCCTTTGCAGTGCCCAGTCCTTCATTTCTTTGCATTTGGTGTGCAATCAAACCTCAGCAAGCGTAAAAAAAAAATAAATGCAAGAACTGTAGATTGTTGAAGTAAACTGCTTCGTGATCCTCACCGTGATGCAAATAAACCCTGCTACAGCTGACAACACCTAAATACCGGTGCATTATATAAAGATGAATGTGGAACTATAAAGTTTAGCCCATTCTTCAGTTGCTCAGAACTTTTTCCAAAATATGCTCTCAGCTTCGTGGGTCTCATGCCTGGTCTTACTTCAAAAGTGAATTTGCCCTTCGTTTGTTATTCTCCTCAGAGGAACCAATCAGTCTCCCTTCCGTAGGCACTTGAGACACAGGACACTGGAAAGAATGATAAAAAATAATTTTTAAAAATGTTAGAAATGCAGTAATAAAATAAGAAATAAATTTAAGCCAAATTGCAGCCCTGAACAGATCCAAATTCTGAGCCATTCAAATTCCAGTGCCTGATGCAATTACTTTTTTTTTGTTTGTTTTTTTAAGCATCTTTCCCTTCTTTCAGTCTAACCAAGAACTAAACCCCAAATGTAGGGCATTGGAAACCTGAATTAGAATATTCCGGTTGAACTCATCTCTAAAAAAATGTCAAACATGATATCAATGCAAACATTGAATTCAAATCATTTATAGAAATAGCTCCACTTCCTTTTTCTCTGCAGATGGAGAGGGTTGCCTCATGCCTTCTCATTCTGCCTACCAGAATAGAGGCGAGGTGCCCTGTCTCCCAGGGCAGGGGGAAATAGAGAGGGAATCAGATGGCTCGCATTTGTGCTCTGGAAGTTGCTTAAATTTTCTACTTAATTTGATTAATTTTTCAAAGTACACCATGGAGAGGCGAGTGGCTTCTTCGTTGATTGATTGGCAATCCTATGCTGCTTTATTTTTTGCAGTTAAACAAAAATGCAAGCAAAATATTTATGAAGCAATCATTTCGGTTTGATGAAGATAATCAGTATTTTTTTCCCCGAGGTGTGTGGGGAGCGTAGCCCGCAGGCTCGGCGTGCGTGTCGGCGAGCAGGAGCTGCCTGCCGTTCGCTCTTTGTCTCTCCTCGGAGCGGCACGCAGCGCGCCCGCGGACGGAGTGCGCGCGCGCCCGCGCACGCCCGTGTGCCCGCGTGCTCGCACACGCGCCGAGTGGTCGCTGCAGGCGATCGTGAGGATGCTTTTGCTGCGTTACCTTGAGGAAAAGTGTGTGCCTGAAAGTTATCAGCCAGCCTTTGTAGGTCAACTTCCCCTGCGCCGCTTTGCTGCGCCTGTCACGTCGTCGAGCCGCAGCAGGGTGTATATTTTGCTGCGCGTGCAGAGCACTAGAAACAAACGGCACATTTTAACATTTGGTCCTCTAGGTAGAAAAATTGATCAGACGTCTGACAAGATTTGTTATTCGTCTGCATTTCAAGCTTGCTTTTTTTTTTTTTTTTCCTTCCCCCCTTTCTGCCCCGCTTACAACAAATACTACTAACGGGTACTTTTAGGGTTTAAAATACGGCCAGCAGTACTCCGTGCAGTAAAAGACTCGAACGATTAATGCTACCCTTATGCCTCTTTTGAGTAGTTTTAGCCATGGGGCTTGGCACCGCCACCGTTGTCTTTGTGCCAAAAAATATCCGCAGCGGCTGCCGCATTCTAGTACTGGAGGGTTGTCTGGAAAAATCCGCAGTGAGCGCGCCGCCCGGCTCCGCTCCGCGCCGGGCRCCGCGGCGGCACAGCGTGCGGCCGGCGTGCACCTTCCCCGGCAGCTTTTGTACTTGGGAGCACAAACAGTTACTCGGGGAGCCCACTCTTGCATATTATCAGCACTCTTGCAAATTTTATTATCTGAGACGAATGTGCCAGTGAATTTTAAGCAGAAAATCGGCATCAAGGCTGTAGCTAATTTTAAATGGACAGTTTATACAAAAGATTTTTTTCTTTTTTTCCCCCGAGAAAATGAAGTGTCGTTATAAAAAGTATGATAATTTCATAATTGCAGTGGATAGAGAAAAATCTATGTGTGTATATGTTTTTAACGGATTCTTGACTTTTTCCYGATTTTTTTTGTTGTTGTTGTTACCCATTCTCAATAGAGCAGGCGGATTTCTAGCTGTGGAGGGGAACAACAGCAGCGGCAACCACAAGCGTGRTAAAGTTCGGGGCTCCACGCGCGCGGCGCGAGGTTCGCTCAGGAGCTCCGGAGCTCGCTGCTCTGCTCGCTGCTCCGCGTGGATGCCGTAGATGCAATCCTTACCAGGAGCACAATCCTAAAAAAGAAAAGAAAAAAGAAAAAAAAAAAGAGCGAGAGGGAGAAGTCAAGCTCCTGCCGGCTGCTGTGCCGCTTTGGTACCTCGCAGACTTGGACGGAGTCCTGGACGAGTGCCCATTGATGTCATGGAAACACTCAAATTACGGAGAATGATTCATGTCTGTGCTGCTGCCTGATCCTCCCCCACACAAATAGAAGTCGCTTTTAACCCTGACAACTTGTAATTTGCAGCGGGTTTATTTTGGTATCTGGATAAATATTTTTTAGCGACCGAACCGGAGCCGGGCGCCGTGGCGGGGGCCGCGGGGGCTGCAGCCCGGCTGCGCGGGGCGCCGGCAGCGCGCGCTCCGCGGCGGGTGCTGGGCTCCGGCCCCCGGCCGCAGCGGGGCTTTTCTGCGCGATTTCTGCGTGCGCGTAGATSGGCGTGCGAAGGCGTCCGGCCCTCGCTGGCGCCCACGTACGGCGCTTCGCACGTGCAGACAGCGCCGTGGGAGCGTGCTGGACACCACGTGAAACGCTCGGAGGAGACGCGTGCGCCCGTCTTTCAGCGTCGGTTTTAATGAATTTATTTATTTCTGTTAACAGGTAAAACAGAAAGGGGTTCATACTCGTCATATGGAAGAGACTCGAATTTACAGGGTTGCCACCAGGTAAGTGAAAATCTCCTTTGCAGAGAGCTTGTGATAATCAGGCTGCTAAACGAGGTTCGTGCCTTGAGCTTGCTCGCCCTCGAGATGGGCTCCGTCACGCGCAGGAGCGTTTGCAAACGCGCCCGTCTCGGAAATAGCCGGTATTTGCAAATGTTTGCCTTAAAAYTTCTGCCCGCGGCGTCCTCGCCCCGGCGCGCGGCTGGCTGCCGGGTCACCTCCCGGCGCCCTGCTGAAGGCTGCTGCGAGCCCCCAGGTTTGCGTGGCTACTGCAATAAACTATAGTTTGCATAGGATCTGTACGATGTTGTGTGAAAACAAGGTTGTATTGAGGGATAAAAATGTCTGTGAAAATATGATTTGTTGTCCCTTTTTGTTTCTGAATTGTTTTTGGCTGGAAGTCAAGGCCAGCAGGCTAACAGCAAAGCCGTCTCAAGGGAAGCATGCGTGAGCTAGGAAAATAAGAGTAGTTTAATTAAATAATAAAATGCCAGTGTAATACAAAGGTGTAGCATGTGTGCGTGTGTGCCTCTGTGCACTTTGCATTTGCATACTTTTAACTCTCCAGAGAAAATCTGAGTCTAAAAATACTATCAATAGCCTGTGCTTGGTTTCAAGACAGTTGATTTCCTTAAAAGACACTTTCTTTTCAATTTCAGTAGCAGTATTAATCGCATGTTTAAATTCATTTTGTTTTTTTGAAGAGTGCGAGGCTTCCTTTCCTTTCTGTAAGTGCAGCGGCTTCTTACTTCGGAAAACTATCGAGAAACCTTCCTATTAGTYGAGGCTTTATACTGTGTAAATCTGCCAAGAAAAAGGAAAAAGCAAAATGCATGCAAATTCCCTGCAGGACAGAGAAACACTTGATCCTTTCATCACTATTGTATGTCCCCATTCTTTAATAATATGGGGAAACAGCTTATTTGGGGCCATTTCAGCTGAAACACCTCCTCAGGCCCAGGTTCCCTCTGCCGCCTCGGAGGCCCCTTGGCTTGCGAGTCTTCGTGCAGCTTGCCGGGGTTTGGGAAGTTCCACGTGCAGAGTTGTGTACGCCGGGCTGGGGGTGGAGAGGGCTGCGAGGGAATCCTGTTCTGCCTGGTTTAAYGCAAAACTCTGCGTTTTTAATTCTACGTGGAACAGGCTGAGAGGACATGGCGATTCCTTCTGGTGGAAGTTCACAAACCAAGCCGTGAAAGCAATCTTATTGATGCATTTAACTCCACATACATCACTATTTATTGAGACAGTAAGCGACTTACTGGTTCTGACTAAATTGCAATAACCAGAGCAGGTGAATACCAAAGATCACACATGTAACTCTGTCTTTACCTGATTCAAAACAACTGCAGTAATTCTTGGTTCCTTTTAGCAACCAGTTCTAGCTAGCCCTTCTTGCTGTAAAATCCCTGCGTGCCTTTGCTTCCTGTTGCTGAGAGCCGGCTCATTTTCCTCATYGTGAGGATGACTCATTTTCCCTATCCTTGCACAGCGTTTTGGGAATTTGTGCCCCACACGTAGTCTCACCAGCCCAMAGGTGAGACCCTCCTCTGCAGCCCGGGCACCTGGGCTTCCCCSTGTGCTTCTGGGCTGGGTCTCATCTCGAAGCGTATCTTCTCTTGGTTGCATTTTGCTTTTAGTTTTGCTTTCAGTCTTACTGTATTTGAATATCCTTGTGTTACTGAAAGGAAGTTAGAAAATGTTTCAGAGTTCAAAATGCCACTACAGCTTCATAGGTTGCCTGAGCTGTCCATTTTGCATGAAGTCCTGGTAGCTAGTGAGAGGACTCATACTGCAGTCTGCACGGATCCGTGCATGCACAGGGGTTTTATGGATGTCTGCTGGTCACAGGTGTGGATTTTCTTTGATTTGGGGGAAAAAGATAAACTTAGAAATTAGAGGCAGAGGTGCACCTCTAAGTTTGAGGGGACAATTTACCAGAAACAAATCATATTTTTTAGCATCAGTCAGCTTTGGGCCCCAAAAGCAGGCCTGCATTTTGCACTGATTCCCTACAGTAGCAGCAAGGGAGCTAGAATCAGTCTCAAAGAAGCATCCTGAACCCGATAAACCCCATATCGAAGGAGCCGGGGCTCCCGGCGGGCTGCAGCCCTCGGACGCAGCGGACCGCGCTGCCCGCCGGCGCTGGGGACGCGACGGGGTGAAACTCCCCGAGGGGAACTGCCGGCTCATTGCCGCGCGCGGGACGGTTGCCTGGAGAAACCGGCAGCCCAGGTTCCTCTTTTTTGTTCAAAAAAGCACCAACTGCGTGAAGTCGATGTCCGTGGCCGTTGCTGGTGGCTGGATTTCTCTTCGGGTGCAGGACACCGGAAAGGTCGAAACCTTGACGAGCCGATAAGCCCCGGCCTTTCGGGAAGCTGTCGCGCGCTCCGCGGAGSAGAGCGCGGGGCCGGCGAAGCAGGGGACTGCGGAGCACCCGCGCCGCCTCCAGCGGAGCAGGGGCTGCCAGGACCCCGGCGCAGGCCCGCCGTTTCTGCAGCCCGCTGATCCAGGGGCTGAGGCTGCCGTGCGAGAGTTGAGGCATTTGCTCTTCCCCGGGCTSGCGCTGAAGGATCAGGTCGTACCCCTCGAAGGACGAATCCCGGAGCTTCCGCAGGCGCTAGCTGCTGTGGACATGGATTTGCTCTCTGTGCAGGTTGTTTAATTGAACCTCCGTGACCGTGCTCCATGGTTGTGCRGAGCCAGGGAAGATTTGATGGAGARAACTTATTACCCTGTCTATTCACTCTTCATCTACTCAGTCTTCTTTTCTGTGTGTTTTCATTCATGAAAATTTGAGCAATATTAGGAAAATGTTAACAAAAAGTACAAATAATGATAGTCTGATCCATGGAATAGGGTCTCTCTTCCTGCCATATGCATGCAGGTTCTTGAAATGTGATGGAAGAGTAGATAAAATAGATGACCAGTGCTCAGGCAGGAAGGAGAAGAAATATTTCTAAAATAAGAATCTCTTGAATTCCTGCAAGGTACGGAAGGAATAATGCTTAACGCTGAGGTTGGGCCATCTGTTGTCTGTTCTCCAGGCTGCAGAACTATCAGGATCCACCAAATTACTAACAAGTATGAACCTTCAGGCTTAAAATAAAATGAAGAGCTACAAGTCTATTGCAAGATTTCTGGGGTGTGTTTCCATATGTATTAAGAAAGATTAGCTTATCTAAAGAAGATACTAAAGTGAAAAACTTAGTGAATTCCAAAGAAAATGCTGGCGGTAATATTACTGATAGTTCAGAAGACCCTAAAGCGCGTGGTTGTCAGAGGTGCTGGAGTAGCGGAGTAGTTGTGCCTGTTTCCTAAACCCAGGAGGAGAGTGCAGGTTTTGTTGATTTCTGAAAGGTAAATTGCTACCTCCAGATGTGATGCATTGCTCTCTGTAGATGAGTTCCTGGAACAATTAAGGAAAACTAAATACCTAACGATATTGAACTTGCTACCTATTAATCTTCTGGTAGGAAAAAACCCAACAACCTCTCYTCACAGAGGTAGCAGCAGCGGTCTGAGGTTTCCATTCCTGTACTTTATTCACACCAGTGAGAGAGGAGGTCAGARGCACAGCAACCGACTTACTTCAAGGTGATTTTTATTTCAGAGCCGAGGGCCCAATTCTGCTCTCACTGCAAACCGTAGCAAATACAACACTGATTGCAATGGGGGTGGAAGAAAGCTCATCTTGGGACCTATTTAATTCCATTAGAGACAAGTCGTCTAAGAAACATGTACTGAAGTTGTYGTCTAGACACTTTTGAAACACTGGCTTCATTGAAGTTAATGACAAAAATCTCATTTCATTCAGTAGAGTCAGAGYTTGCATGTTGTCTTAATTCTGTGCTACTTACCATTTTCCCAAAGATCCATCTTTAAAAAAAAACTATGATGATTTGGGGGGAATCAGTAAGGTGGTAGGATTGCAAAAAAAAGTTTGCCTATTTTATTTCTCCAAACGTTTTTCTGGTTTCCTGTATTATTCTGTATTATTGGTTTGGCACTGAGATTGTAAATAAGAGCCTGCACTTCCTGATGAAGAGCAATACATCTGTTTCTTTATTCAAAGAGCCTAATGTAAATCAGCACTTTATAGTACAGTTTAAACTGGTAAAGCCAAAAAGCCTTATAAGAAAGAAAGAAAAGAGCTTTGCTGCCTCAGCAGTCGGGAAGCACGGATCGGTGCAAGGGTGCGCGCGGACTCGCGGCGGGAACCGCGGAACGGCTCCCGAGGGGATGCAGGCACATTGTTCAGGCTGGGGGATAAACTTGTGTAAATCACAATGCTTTGGTTTCCCAAATGACAGATAAAAATGAGGGGTTGTGTTAATTCTACTGTGTTTATAAAACATTGATATTCCTTGGTGCAAGAGGATCTGGGTATACAAAATACTATTATTAGACTAATAGTAACGTGTGCTGCTTAGAGTACCATGGATCCACTAATCAGCTAATAGTYGATAGGACCAACTTTGAATAATCCAGAGCTATTGCGCTTTTCTGAGCAATAGTTAATTCAAGAAAGCAGTGAATAAAGAGAACTGTAAAATGAGCTTGACGGCCAGAAAACACTCCCCAGATTTCCAAGGCAACACAAAATTAGGCAGTTCTTTTAAAATTTGGACTGGGCCTTTCTGGCAAATGCATAGTAACTGATATTTMGTTTTCAAGGTGTTTTAACTTAAAATAAAATCCAGAAATCCTAAGGTGACTTGTTTTTGCTACTAACACTTTTGGAAAGGGAGTCTAAATGTTGTCTTTGGATGTACTACTCGATGCTCAAGAAATGCTCTCCGAAGCCAGCTGGAACCATCCCACTTTTAAAAGCTGAAGCTGGAATGAAGTGTTAAGGTGAAAGCTAGTGCAGTTATACATGCTCAGCCGGTTTTTCTGGGGGGGAGTTGTTCTGCTTCTGTAATGTAATAGATTGATCCAGAATGAGAACATATGAGAACATACCTGCTAGCCTTACACTTGATTCAAGATACTGTGGTAAAGGCTGATCAGCAGAATGACTTTTTYCTGACCGCCTTTACCCTGGGCTTTTCATCCCTAGCGCTTTGTGTTCYTGCGCTCTCCTCTCTCACCCCAAAGTCTCAAACCCCATTCCTCCAGCTGGTTTCCGAGAGCATATGGTTAAGGGTAGAGCAGGCTATGAGGTCAAGCGAGTATGCSAATTCTGGGTAAGGTTTCTAGAAACTCAGAAGTTCACATAGACCCCACCGGAGTTAAAGCTGCTGGTAGCTGGTCATGTTCTTCTGCATGTTTTTCGGTTGGCTCTGGCTCCAAGTGTTCATTGGACATTACAGTCCTCCCTGGCTCTTTCRTGACGTCCCTTCTCCTGCACGATCTTGGCTCCTCTCTGCTCTTTTGCATTCCGCCTTTTCTTGCTCCCGTGCTCCTCTGCGGTGGGGCGACACGGGCAGSAAGGTAGGAAACTACGCGGGGGTAGCCTGAAGGGTGGAAACCTGGGGAGGCGGAGACGAGGCTTTGGCGCTCGATGGGGCTTCCTCGGAAGGTTTTCTTATTAGATACACRTGGCCTTTTGTGCTCGATGCTATAGCTAACACGGAGGGGTAAGTCTTTGGCTTTGCTCCCTCTGAGCAGGTGGCAGCATGGTAGACACACTTTCCACTTCACTTGGAAATGCCCCCTTTGCCATCTCTTTTCCATTCCCCTAAGTTGCAATAGGATTCTTTAAACCTTTCCCATCAAGGAATAGGAGGGCCTTGGATTTTAATTTTTGAATGTTTGTGGCTCGTTGAGTGTAACRGAGGGAATGTGTGATACAACTTTTGTAGAGAAGTAATAGAAATATTACTGGAAAACTTTAAAATGAGTATAATGGACATGAAAGGATATGCAGTTTCCGTGGCAAGTGCACATAAATTAATTTAGCCCAGCTGCCTGTGCCTCCTGTCTGTGTGTCCAGTAAGTGTGTAAATCCTTGCATAACAGTGTTCTCCTGCTGAGCAGGGAATGGACAGAAATAGCTGCTGCCCATTTTCTATTTTCTTCCAGAAGTGCTGGGACTTCCTTTTTCTGCTGTGAATTATTGAGTTGTTGCAACATCTCTAATTATATGAAGAGGAGWCCAGCAAAGACAGAAGGGGAAAAAAAAGCGGGAGGGATTATCTTTTTATCTGATACGTACTTTTAAAAGGTCTTTCCTCAGTGCTTCATTCAGCATGAGATTGAGACTAATGCATGTGCTAAAATYGGCTTCTGTTTTAAGCCACTCAAGAGTAACTATTGCAAAGATACCTCTGCCGGCGGCGCACGGGGGCTTCCCACGCTGCAGAGACCTCACAGATGACTGCACAAGTGCTGTCCCAGGCATTCAGATGCTCTTGGTTTCCTTTAACTTGACCATCAAGACTTTTTCCAATAGCTTGTAAAGCACTTTGGGGTTTTGTTTTCTTTCTTTCTCTTTTTTCTTAATGCCCTGAGCGCATGTTTGTAGTAAATAACAGGAGTGATAGCGTTCTGGCTTCAGGTGCCAGCAAAGGTGCCGTGCGTGCCTGCGTTCGGAGCTGCTGTGTTCAGAACCGCTCCTGATTTATACTTTGTTCCTGAGCGTCAGGGCAAAGAATCTTTCCGTTGTATTGGTATTGCATACAGTAAGTTATTAAATTTCATCTCTGTAATACACCTGCAGTAAAATAACAAAACATTACTGCACTTAAGGAACATGTGTGTGTGTTACAGTGTTCCACCCCTCCCTTCCAAACAGCTGCTTGCGGATTTCAAGATGCATTGGATGTATTCCCCAGAGCCCACCTCTAATAATCGAGACACATCTGCCATTGCAGTGTTATAGGCATATGTAGTTTTATTGAAAACTATACCTGTATATAAAAAAATTAAATAACTCCTACCTCGATTAAATTGGAAAGCTACCTTTTCTGAAGATCATATTGCAGACCTCTTGAGACACAGGGAGTTCATTTTATTCTTCTATTATGAATCACTTAGTATTTTTTTGCTTAGTCAAAGTAACTAGATTTCCTCGCGTTGTGATGGCCAGATTCCTTCACCTATAATAATTTCTTCTTCATGCACTCTCCCTCGAAAAACGCACAAAAACTGTACTGAGATGACAAAAGATACCTAATGTACCGAGGAATTTAGGCTCCTACAAAGTCTATTGCTAATCCACTTTTTTGTGCATAGAGGCAAAGCGTCAGTGCCCTTAACACAAGCTACAGAGCTTTGTTTATTTGTTTTTAAATATTTGAACACGCTGACTTCTTGACTGGGCAATATGTACTTACGGGCACAGCTGTGCGCGGATGTGATATGCTCCATAAGAAAAAAGCTGCAAAAATAAAATTACGCCGTATTACAAGTATAGCCTTGGGCTAAGCTAAATTCAAAGAGAAAAAAAAGAAATAGTTCCTTGCTGCTTGAGTCGGGGGCTGTTACGGCTGCGCTAACCACTTGTGTAGGCATCAGYGGGCATCAGGGGGCAGGAAGGGACGGGAAGGGAAGGGAAACCTCGGTCCGGTTTCCCTGGCCGCGCATCCCTGCCCCCAGGGGAGCGAGTAAACCCCAGCGAGACCAGCAGGAACCTCCCGGCGGCGGAGGTGGGCGGCCGAGCCCCGCTGGYGCCGGCGGGGCGGGGAGGCAGCGCGTCTCCTGGTGGCTTCTGCGGCGCTGTCCTGGCTTCCGCGCGCGCATCTCGCGTCGGGCGGTGGGATCGTCACTTCTGCTCCAGGAGTTCCTTCCAGCGCCCATAAACTATCCTCCCGTGATCATGGCTACATTGCGGACTAATGTTTTTGATGTTACAGCACTAAAGTAATGACATAAGAGATAAAATTTCCATGTTAATCGAACGCATTAGAAGAACAGACTTAGGTTGGGATGTCTGATGGCTCATTTAGCCGAACTCCTCATGCGTCCAGAAGGACACGGTTTCATTGTCCATATCGTAATTGAAGAAATGCTAAAACCCAGCCCTGCAGTTCAGCGGCGAGCGGCGGTGCTCTTCCCCAGCCCCCTGGCCGCTCTGCTGGCCGGGAGCGCGCCCTTCGGGAGCCCACAGCCCGGCAGCAGCATCGCCCGGCTGCGCGCGGTGCTCGAGCGCCGGCCGGGGCTCGCTTTGCCTCCGCCGCCGCGGCGCTCCGGCCGGCCGCCGCGTTTGGTGCAAGACCCCAGCAGAAGGGGAGGCTGCCCGGAGAAGGAGGAGGAGGAGCGCGGACAGCGCTCCGGACTCGGCGTGGCCGCGGGCGCCCGGGGGTGATCGCGGGCGACGCCGCCCTCGGCGTAGCTGGCGTGGGGCGCTGGGCAGGCTGCCACCGCTTCGGGGCAGCTCTTAGCTCTGCCGACCCCTGCAAAGCGAAGAGACGGGCCGCTGCGGCAACGGTGGGAACCGTTTTTGTTGCGTGCTCGTCTTGGTGCGGACGGAGGCTCTCGCGAACCATTCGTCGCTTCCCGTGAAGCCAGACACCTTCTGCTCCTCCCTGTGCTCCTGTCCTCGCGGTGCGCTGCCTTGTTTCTGTCCCTGTCCCCGTTAGTTACCACGCTCGCCCTGAGTAAACCCCCAGCCAAGCGCTGAAGGAAGGTGCCGCTCTCGGCACTGAGGCAAACTCCGCCGCTGCGGCGGTTGTGCGGGCCGGCGCGTGGTCTCGCTGAAGGTGCTGAGGCTTCAGAGCCTTAGTCACGGAGCAGCTGGGGCTGGCAGGGAGCCCTGGAGACCAAGCCCTGGTCCAAGCCCTGCTCCAGCAGGGTCACCTCCAGCAGGCTGCCCAGGACTGACCTGGTCCACCGGTGAAGATCTGCAAGGATGGAGATGCCACCACCTATCTGGGCAACCTGTCCCAACGTTCAACCACCCTCTCAGCACACGAGTGTCTCCTTGTGCTCGGCCTGGGTCTCCTGCRTTTCGGTTTGTGCCCATTTCCTCAGGAACGGGTCAGTTAATGGAGGGTTTTGGATTCTTGAGTTGCAGAATGTTAAATAAAGCTCTTTGCTGTGGAGGCACCTGCCCTGGCTGCGGCTCTTGGGCGCCCGGGCCGCGGCTCCGGCTTCTTCCCCGCAGGAGCAGTTGGGTTTGTCACTGCCGCGTTCCCTCTGGGGGGACGTGCATGTTCCTCGGCGTTTCGGGTACCTCCTGCTGCGGGTGAAATTCAGTCAGGATCTTCGCTTTCCAAGAGAGCCGTTGATTCTTTTCTGCAAGTCACAGAATTTCTCTCTGGCTTTGCAAACTTCTTTCCAGTATTTCTTGCTGCAGTTTAAACARTCTGAAAGTTGTCTGAGTCTCAAAATCTAGCACTTCTCTTTAGCTTTCACTTTGCATAGSCTAATAATTATATTTTAAGTCATTCAAATACATAATTAAATAGTTCAGTACATGAATGCACTGCGAAATCAGTGTTTTCACTAACAAATGACATACATTTAGACAGCAAATAATTGCGAGTCCTGCACAGCCGTTAGAATTTTTTTGCCTGTATTACTGCATACTCTTCGGGAAGGTCCAAAGAAGCACAGATCCATGATGTGTGTATTTTTGAGAGTTTTCATACTCCAGTGAACCACCATATTTTCCCAGAAAGCTCTCTGACTTCCTTCTCGTTAATAGCTGGAGAAGAAGAGAAGCGTGTTTGGTTTCCATCGCAAGGACCACCTTCCGGCGCCAGCACGGACCCTCCGSCGCCGCTGCCGGCGTTGTGCGATCTGTTCCTTGCTTTTTTGGCTGGSGAAAGGAGCAATTACTTTTGACAAGTAGGGATTTCAGGGAGCGCATGAGAATATGAATCTTACCATCTATTTACGTATGGAATAATTAAAAACAATGACTAAGTTCTGCTATCATCCTTCCTAAAAAAAGAAAACCCTCAGCTACCTCAGACACACCAGCAGCACCAGATGCCTCTGTAGCTGTCATAGAGCAGCCCTTGCTTCTTTCTCTAATTCTTCCCCTTCTCACAACGGGAGATGATTTTTCAGCTCGTTTTAATTCAGTATAAGAATATTCTTGYAGGGCAGCAAAGCGCACTGCACCCCGTGTGCATCCGGGCTTGGGCTGCTGGATCCCACCCGTGTCGCACGCAGGTGCATCCCTGCTCCTCCGGCAGGTCTTCTCCGCCTTCGTAGCTGCCCCCCGGCCGGGAGCTCCACCGCTGCGCCGGCGGCTGTCGGCCCCCGAGCCAGAGGCGCCTCCCGCCCCGTCCTTCTCGCTTCCCCTTTCCTGTTTTGCTTGGTTTTCGTCGTTCCCCTTCCGTAGCTTTCCCCCCGCAAGCTCCTCGCGCTTCGCTYGTGCCGCTCCGCAAGTGATAAATAGCGATAAATAACGCGCGAGGCAGGTATTTCTCGACGCCTCTGCAGCAGACGAGGMGCCCGAGTCGCGCCGCGGCGCGGTTAGCAGCAGCGGCGACGTTCATATTTTTATTTCCTTTTGAAGTTAATGACAGAATATGGCCATCTGTCTTCATGTTTACAGGCCCTTCGATTTTTTTTTAACTATTTGCTTTCTTTGAAAATGGATCTTGCTCAACTGTCAAGATTTTTTGTTAATAGTAAGGAGAAGATAGGCCGTGCTATAGTTCAGGCRGAATTATGGATATTTTCTGCATCCTAGTCTTTCAAAATTGTCTGAGGAAAAATGCATATAAAGTCTAATAAAACGGCCTCTATCACTGAAATACAATACACTTGGGTATTTGCCTGTCTCTTTTCTTACATGCCACTATAGTATGAGGCTGCCTTTACAGTACCCATGCTGGATAGCAGGATACTGTGTCCAAAAATAAAATTTGGGGTTTTTTGGAGGAAGAGATTTTTTTATTTAATATAATGCAAAAAAAAGAAAGAAAAAGAAAAAGGCAATTAACCCAGTTAACCATTGAGCATGTTATAGGAATGTACGGGGCAACTAAGCAAGAAGCTGCCCGCTGCTGTGTGGCATCACTCCGCCGTGTCTGTCCCGTGCCGGGAGAAGAGTGATGGAGAGTGCCAGTGTGAACTTCAGCGTGTCTCTTGTGAACAGGATACAAAATAAGTTGTTTCCACAGTTCGCAAGCCCCGCTTGCTTTCTTGCTCCTGAAAATTAAGGTTTTAAGGGCCTCGCACTAAGGAATCCTGAGGCCGTCCTGCGTCCTGCAGCAGGTCCCTGCGTGTTGTCCTGCAGCTGCTGGGAGCAGATGTGCTGCCTTTTCTTCTGCGGGAGCTTCGGCCACGGCGGTCCAGGGCGCCCCGCCGAGCTCGGAGCCTGGCTCGAGCTCGGAGCCTGGCTCGTCGCTGCCCTTTCTGCCGGCCCCGGGCGTGGGAAGCGGCGGCGTGGTACCGTCCCGCGAGTCCTTGCTGTTCCCTCTCCACACACGCGTTTCCAGGCCAGATCAAGAGCCGGGTGGTCACGTGTGGAAGTCCTTACTCCCCGAAGACCTGCCGGGTCCTCGCCGGGCACGTGCAGGCTTCCTGCCCGCTCGTCTGCAGCGCGGGCCGGCCGCTCGCCGCCCTCTCCCCTGCSTCAGCACAAAAAGCTGCTTTTATGCTTCCCCCCCCTTTCAGATTTCTTGTAGCAGCTGAATTTGCCTGTTTTGCTGCTGTTGTAGGGCRCCTCCAATTTTTTGTCCTGTCTTGAGCTCAAGGTGACTTCAGCTTTTTCAGATTTGCCTTGAAATGAATATGGCTTTGCAGCTTGTTCAGCCTCAGATGTGCACCAGGATAAAGCAGACAGTGGCTACAGCCTCAGTTTCCATTGAAAAGCGTGTATTTTAACTCTACGAAAAAAAAAAAAAGAATGCAAATAGCTGAGGAAAATTGAAATAAAGGAAAAAGAAAGCTGCAACATTTCAAATCTCCTGTTAGCATCATCGGTGTGTTTTGTATGTACTTGAATATCACAGTTCTGGAAAAAATAAACGTGGCCCAATAACCCTGCAAACAGAAGCCTCCCGTAACCGAAACACTATTTGATACAAGAGCTGCTTAAGCTGAAGTCTTTAATGGTCCTTTCCCATGAAATGCCAGCGTGTCACGCGCGGTCTGTCACCCTGCCACGTAGGTACGTACCCGGGGAAGAAACTCCTTACTCACAGGCCTCCTGTCCGATATCCTACATTATTTAAGGATTATTTAAGATTATTTAAGGATATTCAAATTGCTTTTAGTCGGTGGACTCCTGCCTCTGCATTAAAAGGGGGAAAGCATCTTTTATCTTTCAGCCTGATGAACAGTAATAAGTTAGGAAAAACATCCTCGGAGACACTTAAAGCATGTAGCAGGGGACTGGTTAGTTTTTTGGGCAGGAAGTTTCTTTGGTCTCTTAGATGTTTGTATGGTGCCTCTTCCTTGGTTACCAGAATTACTGACACAATTTCGGGAAAGYGCTGTTTCCCGTGCATTTGAACTTCTGTAAGCCTTTTCTGTGTTCTCGTATTCAAAAGGAAAACAATAATTATATCATTAAAAATGGGAATTCAGCCACAAAACACCTTTTCAAGRCTGAGGCGTGTCAGGGTAGTTTAGCCTGTCTGAGACAACCTGAGCCAGGATTTCTGCTGTAAGCTGCTTGTAGTCGAACGTGTACACAGGGACGAGTAATGATAACTCACTTGTTAGGTTAGCAGGCATTTTTTTTTGGGGGGGGGGGTAATAATTTGCCAGAATGAAGCATTTTAAGGCGCGTGGTGGTAGCACATCCCTACCGAATCGCGTTGAGGTGCTTACTCCGGCTGAAAAAAAAGCAGAGACCAACGAAGAAATGCTTGCYGTGAGGCTCYGGAATTTTTCTCAGGGAGAAAAACRGTGCAAAACGGTCTTCCTCCGCGCGGCATCCGTTTCTGAGCTCCGTCATTAGTCCTCGCTGCCTCTTCTCCATCTCCCCCCCAAGAAGTGGCCGCGGTGCTGATGCAGAGCAGATGGCACCGGCGTGGCGGCGGCTGAGGCAGTGGGCGCCTGCAGCTGCTCCGAGCGTCGGGGTGCGCGGAGGTACCGGCCGCGCGGTGCCTTTTCCTGATTATCACTCACCCGCCGAAATTCCTCCCGTTCCTGGGATGGGAGCCGTTTCCAAAGCGGTGGGACGCTGCGGTGGGACGCCGGCCGCGGGGCGGGTCCTTGCAGCCGGCGGGAGCGCGGATCTGCTCCGGCRCTTGCTCGGCGTTGGCGTTGCTGCTGAAGTGCGGGGAGCATCGCTGCTGCGCGCGGCGCAGGGTGGGCGGCCCGGCGCCCCGGGTGTCCGCACCGCGGCCGGGGGAGAGGCTCCCCGGGGCAGCAGCGCCTCGGACGCGCGGGAAGGGTTTGTACGTGCCTGTGTGCCTTGTCTGTACCCCTGCGTACAGTTCGCACGTTAAATACAAGCATACAGTTAATGCTGTTTTTCGCTAATCTTTGCAGCCCTGAAATCATTAGTATTTCCATTTGAGTTGTAGTAAAGGAGATATTTCCAACACAAGCATCAAGCACGAACTCATAAAGTGAACAAACTATTTTATAAAACGCGCACGTTAGTGGAAGAGGAAGTTCCTTCTTTCCATTGAAATGTTTATGCCTCATGCTGGTTCAGTCGAGTCTCTTTTTATCCATCTTTTCTCAAATAGTATCAGTTAAAATGTTCTCATGATACTAAGAGCTGGAGCTTTAGAAGAACACCAAATATTGCAGAATTGATGGTGGAATCATTCACTGTGAACGTGAAAGATGGTGATCAATAATGCAGTTAARTAACTAACCTTTAGGTATAAACAAGCAGCTATGTAATATTTTCGGTCGTTGTGCCTAATGGCAAGTGAAGGGGCAGGAAGAAGCAAATGCAGACCACGGCTCAACGTGGTAAAAATTAGGTGAGGACTTACAGATTATATTTTTTTTCTCCTGCTCAGCTGAAATAGGTCAGGAAAATCAGTTTGTCTGGATTAAATTAAATGTTGTGTTAGCGTARCAGAGGTAGAAGAGTGAGGCCGATGGCTCTGCGGGGAGTCTTCTGCATCCCCAGGAGCATCTTCATCACGGGGACGTAGCTCCTCCGGCCGAGGCTCAAGTGCTCGCTGTGCGCAGGCTGCTGGGCCCCAGCCGTACCTAGGAGYGCTCTGTTCATCTTCATGTCCATCAAATGCTGCCGACACCGATAAATSAACTTTCAGAGTTCCTGGGTTTGCACTGATATTATATTCAATGCTCAAAAAGCGCACCTGGGAGAAATTACTTCAGAAAGGTTTAAGCTTAAAGAGCAGTTTTGAATTATGCAGGTGAAGAAATAGTGAAAAAATTAAGAACTAATACTAATGACATTAATGCACAAGGGTTGGTTGAACATGAAAAATTATTTGATAATACCTGCAAGCATTTTTTTAATGGAAAAGGTCAAAGTCTGAAAAGAAAACTGCTGAACGCTGTGCACAGCTATCTGAAGATGTTGCCCTGGAAGGCAGAAGAAATGAAGCAAAAGGTTATTTGCCATCAGACAAAGAAAATAAAATAAACATATTAAAATTTCCTTCACTTCCTTAATGTGAGTGTTCATGAAAAATTAAGTCTCTATGAGAAAAGTTCCCMTGCTCTCTGCAAGTCTAAATAATTCTGTAAATACTTTATGGGTTAGGGTTGGTTGAGTCAAAAAGGAAAACAGTACCTTAGATTGAAAACATACTCGGTGAAACGCGAGGAAATGGTTTCTCTGTGTTTGCCATCAATGGTTTGCAATTTACACTTGGCATTAGAGAAAAATACTGGACGTGAATGACACACAGAAGATTTCGGAGAGAGATGCCAAATTTGCAATAGCCAAAGAAAGGAGTATTTGTAGGAATTGGACAGATTATGAACAGATGCCCTGATAGTCACATGATAAGTGGAAATTTAGTTTCATAATTTGATTAAAAGCAGAGGATTGAAATCACAGAAGGAAATAACCAAGAAATGATTCAGATATGTATGTGACATTACTTAGTTACTTGACTTAAGTGAAAATTCATAAATTGAGGCTACAGCATGCAAAAGGAGCCGACGTCTAGCTGTTGAGATGTAATATTGTATTCTCTGATTTTACTAAAGAAGAAGAAAACAGGACAGATGCATTTATGAATTTCTTACATGTATACAAAAAAACACAGAAAAAAATTACCTCCTATTCGCCCCTTTCAGCACGACTTAGAAGTGATTTCAGCAAATTCAGGTTGCTTTGTTTGCAGGTTTGCAGGAGACTAGGCAGTGCAAAGTCCAATGGAGGTGTGAGGAGCAGTAGCCCGAACCGGGGAGCTGGCCGGGGCGCGGCAGGCACTAGCCAGCCCGCAGGAGCCCCGTTGCTGTGGCCTAAGATTTTATTTAGAGAGTCGCGAGCTGYTGCATTGGGTAGTATGTGCACGTGGGAGTTTTCAGTGTTGATGGAGATCGCAGGGCACCGTTTGTGCTCTTTTTTTTTCCTGAAGAAAACCGTAATTGGATTACATAAAAGCCCCACGAAGTGCGAGTAACCTGCGGGGTAAGGGGAGCGGGGGGCTGTGCGCAGGCAGGCAGCGAAGCCGGCACGTGTGCAAGGAGGCAGCGAGCCGAGAGCTTCCCGGGCCGCGGTTCCCCGGCACGCGAAGGACCTCGGGCACTGCCGGGGGCAAGGCAGGGAGAGCTGGCGCTCGGGAGAAAAGTGAAGAAGGCCTAAACACGAAGCAGCAAGCAAGCTTTCCGTTTTAGAACAGTAATGAATTTTAATTTAAAAAATATTGTGACATTGCAAAAGAAGCCAGGACTCTTATCTTTAGGAGAAGTGTACGAACTCTCATAATGCATAGGAAATTTATTGCAAAAACAGACTTACTTTTGAAAGGATACATTTTGGCAAGAGAGTTGATAAAGATACATAAAGTATGTACATGTGCATGTGTTCCTATCAGATTAAAGGTCTGTAGTGTGTCTGAGCGTGTGAACATGCATGTACACAAGTATATGAG
>NW_028186923.1:95736-99962 GCF_003343005.1 Rhea americana
AAAAAAAGACCTTTCCTGAGATGTTTTTTCCCTCATCTGTGTTTGCAGAGGCTTTCCGATTACAGGCTTCAAGGTCATTTACCTTCAATCTGAATTAACTTTATATTTAAAAAAGGCAGCATTCTCTCATACTCTGATCTCATCTGTTTTGATAATAAAGGATAAATACAATATTTTTAAGCCTATTTCCTACTTCTTAGGTCTAAAACAAATATGTAAGTGAAACAGTTATTTGCATTCACGTGATTTTCATTTGAAAAGCAAAACTTCCAAGTTCACAATGGACACAGCGTTTGCTTTTTTCCGAGAGGGGTAATGCAATATCCGTGTGGATGTTATTTTGTATTTGTAAATACTTTTCTTTTCTTTGCACCTAGCTTTAATTCTTTGCTTAATTATCCAAGGTGTGGAGGCAGAGCTCAATAGTTAGTGACTTGTTTTACAGATTTCTGGAAATAGTGGCAGGATTGTATGTAGCGACGAGAAAAGCAAATGCATCGCAATTGATAAAAAAAATCCAGCTGCATGTCTCAATTTGCAAATGGATTTTGCTATGTTGCATTTATTTTCTTCTGTGGTATTTTTAGCTCAAACTTCAAAATTCAACTGGCAAATTCAAGATATTGTGTGCTTTGTTTACTGTAGCACAAACAGGCTGCAAACTGTACAGCTCCGTGAGGATGGAGTGGCTTGCACAGTGTGTGCTGTATTGCACACGTATGCCTCCAGGATTTATACGGATGAGCTCAAAGATCTGCAACATCTTGTTTCCTGCCTGGTGTAATGGTTGCACCCAAAGATAACCCCAGACCATTTGCTTCCACCATATAGAAAATACGTACGCGTTAAACCCCTGTCTAAAGCCTGGAAAGGAGTTTGACAAATGTAAYGCTTAGCTTTTAAGCTCATCATTTCTTAATGGTAAATATGAACTTTGCTGCCTAATAATTCATTCAGTTTTTAAGATCCAATTTGGRGAAAATGCAAGCTCCAAATGCTATATAATCTATGGCGTTGTGGTTTGTAAACGTTTTATCTTTCCCTTTGTTGCAGGCCATTAGCAGTGCGACATGTAGGCTGAACAGTAATAAATGCCCATTGTTCTTTTAGGAGCCTCTCGGAAGAAGTACATATATATTTTTATCTTAATTTTCCTCCTTGGAGAGCTGAACGAGGTCCCCTTAAATGCACAAAACCACCTCGTTTTGTTACCTTAAAAAGAASGTCTCTCTATCCGATGCAAGACAAAGGAGGGATTTCTCCTGGTTTGTTTGGTTTTTTTTGTTTTTTTTTGTTTTTTTTTCCCAGAGAGGGAATAAAGAAATTAGTCTGTGACAGTTATGATGAAAGTTTTTGAGATATGTTTAAATAAACTGGTCTTTGTTGCAGAAAAAAAGCTGTCGTACGCAGTAGCTGAATGGGATTTGTTGGTAGTAAAATACTTGGTCCTAATTATGACCGCTCCGCGCGCACAAAGGGGCCGGATGCCCGCGCGCCGACCGCGCCGGGGTCTGCCCCGCGGACGCACGTCTTTGCAAGCAGCCGCAAGGTGCCACCGCGTCCAGGGGCCTTTCCTGCCGTGTGCTTCAAACGCTTGTGCGCGTCGGCCCGGCCCGGCCCCGGGACCCGCAGGTCCGGGACCCGCAGGTCCGGGCTCCGCGCGCCGTCCGCGTTTCGTCGTCCACCTGGCAGGTCAAGCGCGGGGAGCAGTCGCTGTAAAACGCAACTAGTGGCAAAGAGAAGTGTTCAGTTGCTAAATAAACAAAAGACGTGCAGCCTTTAAGACTGGTGCATATGTTTATTTCTAATGTAATAATACAAGTTTGGGATTTTTTTTTCTGTAGAAACCTCTGCATCTTTTTATAGAGAAAAATGTTTGGATGAGAAAACAAAAACAACATAGGGTATGTGCATGTTTTATGCTCCTAAAGTGAATCTTGTTTAATCTAAAATAGTTTGCAAACGCTGTCTTATATACATTTTTTTAAAATCAAATTAAATCTAGTGGGATGGATATAGGAATTTGTACAGCTGATGGCTGTAAGTCTTTCAGACTACCCGACATATGGATAAACCATGCACAGATTTAGCAGGTCTGTCTTTATGTTAAGACGTATACGTGATAAAAATATATGACTGAATAGAATTTTTGTGGTTAGCACTGTTTCATTCTGAAATGCTTGAAGACATTCAATAAAACTACGTTTATTTTCAGAGGATATTCGCAATGAATGATAAGCGTTTTTTTTTTTTTTTTTTTTTTTCCAAAGAGGTTTTGCCTGTATTTCTTTGCCGTTATGCAATAGGCTTGCAACCATTCTTGCCGGTGCAGGTGTTGTTTATTAAAAGGAGCGTAGTCACTGCAGGTGTATATTAGACATTAGCTAAATGTAAAGATATTAGCACAAAGTGCCTCCCGACTCACGTCTTTATGTTTTTGCATCTTGGAGGTTTCTGTACAGCCAAACGCCGCAGCGCACATCGAGGCGCRGTTTCACCCTGACTCAGCCCGCGATGAGTTGTCGATACCTCATCAGCGATTTTCATTTTGCTTCCCTGGGAAAAGAAGTAATATAGTTTTCTAGAATCAAAAGTTATCTTTGAGTGTTTTTAGAAGTAGGGTAAAGGAATAAGGATGTTTTAATTTCTGATTTTCCAGCTCGTGGGTCATATTTGACCAACTGCTTTCAGTGGAAGACATGCCACTTTGTTGAGCTATTTAGGAATCAAAAAGACTGTCTTAATTTAAAACAAGGAGCCTTTGTTTTAGTTGGTGACTGCCTTGTGAAATTTTTCAGTTCTCAGCGGGTTAACCAGGGAACAGGGGCAGAGTCATAATTGGCCTATTTAGAGTATTTTGCATGTGAATAGTGTGTTAGTGAAGCATTACTAAGTCTGTTGTGAGTGACATGGTGATTAGAATTTAGATTAGGGAAAACACATTCTGTACTTTATCAAGTACAGTAATTAGTTCAGTCAGTAAAAGTTGATTACAAGTAACGATAAAGTTAGATTTTTGGTACTTAATTTTAAAATTTCTTTATTAAATGGTAAATTTGTTCTTAATATAAATGGTAGTATCTACACCTGTTTTATTGCGTATCAGAATGATTAAAAGAACAATGTATTCAATGCAGAGTATAATCAGGGGATTTATATATTATGGGTAAGTTTCAACGTAGTTTATAGCAAATAGAGCATTACTCAGGAAACTGTTCTTCTGTCATGGTCTTTTTAAAGATTTCTAATTTTTCTCTAAGTGTGGGTCAGTTAATGTTTTCTGCTGTTTCGTGGAGACCACAGTCCTTCGTAGCTCAGTAAATTTTGCATGTGCCGGGATGCATCTTGTTAGTTAACGGTAGAGGCGTAAAATGCATATACTGAAAGTCCTTTGCTGCTGCTACTGCGGCCGCTATACAATAGCGTTAATTGTTTTTGGTTTTCTGAGGTGTTTCTTTTTTCTAATAGCATTGCAAAAAGTATTAATAATGTCTAACTTTATTTTCGTATACTAATTACACGCTATTTACAGCCTGTGGTGTAAATTTTTATATTGCAAAACCTGACCTATTTAATTCAGAGATATGAATTTTCCCTTACGTAGGGGATAGACAATGAAGCTGTCTCACGCACGCTGAACCCACTGCTCTAGCAACAGCAAGGTTTATTTTTTGTTAGTTTTATTGCTGTTAAATACGTAGACTTAACTATCTTGCTTGCAGTGAAGAAACTGAATTGCCTTCAAATATATTCTTTAACATAGCTCTGAAAGTTTTTAAAACAGTGATTGCRTTTGAATAAGTAGGCAATAGTCTCCTTTAAACGTAAATGATCATATTTTGTATTAAGTGGTTTCTATTTTCCTGGTTAAAGGAAAGATGCTGAAGTGGGAATTTYTTGTAATGGCTCCTTTAAAATTTTGGCAGGTTCTTGTTTCGGTATTTCAGTTGCTCGYGCAAGTTGCTTTGCTCTGTTATTTTAAGGGATGAGAAATAGCTAATGAGGAGGCAAGTTGGATTTAACATGCGCGCACACACACAGACACAGCTATATATTTTTAATCTTTTAGCAAAGTCTCCTGGGAGGTGACATGGACCTCGGCGCCGCCGGAGCGCTCTCCCCCACCAAACCCGGCTCGCAGTACTACCAGTACTCTAGCAATAACCCGCGCCGGCGGCCTCTGCACAGCTCCTCCATGGGTGAGTGACCGGCGCGGCGCGGCGGCG